>NC_090021.1:118816430-119150715 GCF_037176765.1 Anolis sagrei
GTGCTGGCAGGACTGAAGACCGACAGGTCGCAGGTTCGAATCCGGGGAGAGCACGGATGAGCTCCCTCTGTCAGCTCTGGCTCCCCATGTGGGGACATGAGAGAGGCCTCCCACAAGGATGATAAAACATGAAAACATCCGGGCGTCCCCTGGGCAACGTCCTTGCAAATGGCCAATTCTCTCACACCAGAAGCAACTTGCAGTTTCTCAAGTTGCTCCTGTCACAAAAAAATCCTGTTCAAGAGAGGGATGGTCCTCTTCAGTAAACTATGCTTCATTTGCTGCTATAGATAACAAATCATTGATCAAAGAAAGGAAGCCTGTAGGAAATAGGCTTGTGGTGCTGACACAATTCACACCAACTCCTGTTGTTCCTGTGCTGTTCTTGATAGAAATGAGTACTCATTCGCTGAGCAGTGTGAACAGTATATAATACTATTGGGTGCTTTGAGGAAATGCAGTATGAGATGCTGTATGATTTCAAATTGCAAAACTTTCCACCGGTGACAACAACATAAGCTAAAATGCTTGGAAATGTGCAATCTACTAAGATTACTTTTAAAACAGAGTGTTTGAGTGTTATCGTTTTGAGGATTTTTTTCTGTAAAAATCCTCAACCTGAACTGAACTGAACTGTTGATCACCCTACCTAAGGAAGTTAGTCTGGCTCCCTCTTTTTCAAGCTTCTAGTAGGCAGCCAAACCAGTGCTATTTACGTGGGATTCATTTTTCAGAAATTGCTATTTTAACTGTTTTATAATGAGTGTAGGATTGCTTATAGGACTTCTTTTTGTTTTTGTTTTATTGTTTTTATTTGTTCATTGTCTCAGGAACAATTGTTGGTTGGAAAGCAGTTTAGACATACTTTAGATAAATCCATGGATAGTCCTATGTTTATAGACTTTTTGTTTTAAGGAAGTAGGTCAAACAAAGTCTTATCAACCCCCCCCCCATCCCAAAGTAGACTAAATATTGAACCTGGATGGCCAGACAAAGATGAGGGACCTCCAGTCCTTAATGTGGGGCCAGTATCAAATTTTCCTTTTATTAGTAAGATCTTGGAATGGGTGGTGGCCAATCAACTCTAAAAATTTTGGAAGGACGCTGATTTTGTAGATCCATTTCAGTCCTGCTTCAGGCTGGGTCATGGGATGGAAACTGCTTTGGTCTCCTTGGTGGATGATCTGTGGGGGGAACATTAAACAACGAATAATTTCCTACTTCCAACAGACCTCACTACCTCTGAGGATGCTTGCCATAGATACAGGCGAAACATCAGGAGAAAATGCCTCTAGACCCGTTGTTTAATGTATTGTCGAAGGCTTTCATGGCCAGAATCACTGGGTTGTTGTAGGTTTTCTCGGGCTATATGGCCATCCATATAGCCCGAAAAAACCTACAACAACCCAGTGATTCTGGCCATGAAAGCCTTCGACAATACATTAAACAACCAATAACTGACATTGAGACTTAACAAATTCCTCACTAAAACCTGTGCACCAGCTGTGCCCGTTTCTGGAGAAATCTGACTTGGTCACGATAGTACACGCATTGGTACATCCTGTTTAGACTACTGCAGTGTGCTCTACATGGGACTGCCCTTAAAAAATGTCCGGAAACTGCAACTGGTCCAGCGTACGGCAGCCAGACTGCTCATTGGATCTGACTTCAGGGAACACATCACCCCCCTGTTGAGACAGCTCCACTGGCTCCCAATTAGTTTCCGGGCCAGATTTAAGATGCTGGTTTCAACCTATAAAGCCTTACATGGTTTTTGTCCAGGATACTTGAGATACCGTGTCATACCATACAAGCCGGGCAGACTCTTTAGATCCAGTAAGTGATATGCTCCTCTTCACCCAGTTAGCTTTCACCTAAAATTGTCCAGAGATGGGAGTGGCTCCAAAACTCTGGAATGAGCTACCAGAAGGTATTAGAGCATCCCCCACCCTCATGTCCTTAAGGAAAAACCCAAAAATGTTATTGTGTGAAATAGTTTTTACCGGTAATTTAATTATAATTATACTTTATCTTGGTGGAATTTTTAGATTTTTCTATTCATTTATGATAATTTTACGTCCGACATGGACTGATTTGGGATTATTTTAATTGTGTATTATATATGGAATATGGTCTGTTTTAACTGTGGTTGTAAACTGCCTCGAGTCGTTGGAGAAAGGCGATATAGAAATTTCCCAAATACATAAATAGTACTCTGGACAAGTCCCGGATTTTGTGTTATGTGTAGACGAGCCTGAAGAAAGCACAGTAAGCAATACCTCTGAAACTTTCCACATATCTTGACTCAGGCCATAGTGTTATACAGTGATCGGATTTGGTTGAAACGACAGAGGAAGGCTTCTCTATAAATATTATTTCAAATTGCCTTGGTTGACGTAATAGTATTATAGGAGAAATGATCATCGTATAATTTTTGTATTGGTTTGCTTTCAGACTGTAGGCATACAATTTTAGTCATTAGTTCATATTTTCTTACTTCACAAGGATGTTATATGCTCTGGGAAGTTTTATAGAATAATTTATTATTAGTGAGATGAGCTAGTTAACTCAGAAGTTTATAACTCTTCTTATTTTATGTTGTTTTATGATGTTGTTCTTACATTTTTTTATTGTGCTGTGTTTTAATTCTGTGTTTGACCGGGCTTGTCCCCATGTAAGCTGCCCCGAGTCTCTTTGGAGAGATGGTGGTGGGATACAAAAATAAAGTTGTTGTTGTTGTATTATATGTCAATTGGTTGGTATAAATTGTTAAGGGGTAGATAGAAAATAATTGGGACTCTTTGCACAGCAGTCACAATTCTTAAATTTTATTGTCCTGTAGTCATTAAAAATGTTGGCGAACTCAGTGAATTTTCTGGTTCTAAGCCAGAATCTAGCAGAAAATTAGATACTGCCTGAAATAAACAGGTTTACATATGCCTTCTATTATTATTTTGGATCATGACAGCAATGTTTTCCAAGCCAACAATTCAACCGATGTTAGCTGTTTGAAGTTCCTTTTATTTATATGTTTTGTCTGCAGAGTCCATCATAGTTGTGTTGGACAAGAATCCTTTCTGTGTGAAGAAAGATAAATCTCTGGGTTTAATTTAACATGGTGTTAGGCTATAGCTGTTTCTGACTGTATGTGTTCTTTGTGCCTCTTTGGCATTCAGAAAGTCCTTTTGGGTTTTTTCTGTTTCTTTGTCATTGAGTAGAATCTTTTGATTGTTCTTTGTCCAACTCACTCACAAAGGATGACAGTGTATTCACCAAAGATTAGGGAATACAAGTAAAATCTCTATCTCTGGTGTAAACATCAGCTGAGGCACCTTACACGTCCAGTGGCTGTGATTTCGGCATTAATTATGTAAACTGTATTATTTCACTGCTTCCCCCAGGACCAGGACTTGTCTTTTTGTATAGCGACAGATGGAAGACGGGGAAGATGGTGGGAAAGGCTAAGATCCTATTTGATTCATCTATTATAAATTTAGATTGGTACAGCTTTGAAGTGGTATTAGCTACATCAGTGCTACACAGAGTCATGGTCCATGATTGCTATTGGCTCCAGGAGAGTTTCAAGAAAGAAAGAAACAATCAGTTTTGGCCGATGGGCACAAATATTATACCTTCCCTGTCATCCTGGGAAAAAACCAAATTGCCAGTCCCTCACTCCAGATAGCTTAAGAAATTCTACCTCTTTTTGCTATTTAGTCTTGTAATTAGCATCATACTAAAAGCAAACAAAGACACACATTTGCATTGTTTGTCAATTCCTTGACATTGTTTGAATTGCTTTTGTATATATTCTGCTTTTGGACTAGAACTCTTGGGAGATCAAGGTTTTAATCCCTACTTGGCCCTGGAAAGGCACTGGGTGACCTTGAGCAAGTCACATGTTACCCTGGGCTCATGGTAGCCCGCTTCCCCTCGCCAAACACCCCTATCAAACAGCCAATAAACAAGCTTATTCTGATTCTGCCTGCTAGGCTTTATTGCCCATCTGCTCGGACTTTGATGATCTTTCACCTCCCATCTTTGTCTGTATAGGATTGAGAGTCTGTTCACGTAGGCAACTTCATTTCTTTTCTTGAGAAAGGGGGAGTATAAGCAGGTTATAGTTTCAGCTGAACTTAGTGAAAAATATAAGCAAGACAAGAAATAACTTCTTCCACATGCAGGATATAGTTGTATGATACACCCTGATTAATTACGCTAACATCGCCCTAATGGGTAATGAGGTCTCTCAATAAACAATGACATATAATTACATGTGGCCAAAGAGTCACACTCCCTAGTATGTTTGGACAGGATACTCATACTGTATTTTGATAGAGGAAACTGCCCAAGTAGGATGGATATTAATTTTGAACAACTTGATTCCCTCATGTTTGCAAATGTCATATAAGATCATGCACAGGGTTCATTAGTCTGTTCTCTTCCATAATTGAATCATTCTTATAGTTCAGTGTTTCCCAACCTTTGGTACTCCAGGTGTTTTGGTCTTCAGTTCCCACAATTCCTAACAGCTGGCAAGAAGGCTGAGATTTCTGGGAGTTGAAGTCCAAAACACCTGGAGGACCAAAGGTTGGGAACCATTGTGATAGTTAATTGAGTTCTCAGAGGCTCTTGTGGATATTACTTTGCTGAATTTGCTTTGTTAAACCTCTCCCTTTGCTTGAATTACCTCTCAGGTTTCTTTAAATTCCAATGAATTCTTCTAGATCAATGTTATTCAGAGTTGTGGTCCCTGGGTTGGTGCTGGTCTGTGATCCATTGCATGCTGGCCTTTAGTGAGTTCTCAGGAAAGAAAGGCACTGTTGTATCTAGTGGGTTAGAAATATGGCGCCAATCTCTGACACTGGGAAAAGTAATTACTGGTAATTACTCAAAATAGCTTGAGATACACTGTTATGGATGGTCCATTAGGAACCCTGAAAGCATATATTCAGAATCCTTCCCTATGTTCTAGTGGACTTTTCCTTACAAATTGTAGTCAGTACCATTTCTCCAAATAAATACTTCTATGGATGCTATCCCAGGAGAAATATGGAGCAGAAAATCAATCAGTTAATCAATCAATCAGTGACTCATTCCCTTTATAAACTCACGTTGAACCCATATTGTTTTAATTAAAAGTCCACTAGCTATTTAAATAAAGCCCTTACTGGGTTTTCTAGGTCCACTATTCCTCTCCCTCCCAAACTCTTTGTGCAAGCATTCCTTTTTACCCTGTATTGAGTTTCAACAGCTGGATCAGGACCTGGGTTGCTGGCTCTCTCTTCAGTGACTACTTATAATAATCGTTTAATAACTTGGTAACAATTTTCTAGCATTTGGCTATCCATAATTGTAAGCAGTAGCATGCCAATTGTAATAGTGAAGGCCAACCTTCATCTTCAGTATGGTTAGGGTCAGACCAATTTTTTTCAGTGACAATAATTGAACAGTTACTTAACAGCATTTTTTATCGTGTCTGAATAAAAAATTGCAAGTTACTTGTGGTGTTAGAGAGTTGGCCATCTGCAGAGACATTGCCCAGGGGACACCCGGTTGTGTTGCCATCCTGTAGTAGGCTTTTCTCATGTCCCCGCATGGGAAGCTGGAGCTAATAGACATGGGCTCACCATCATGTTGTGGATTCGAATAACCGATCTTCAGGTCAGCAGTTCAGCCAGCACAAGGGTTTAACCCATTGCACCACTTCAGCTCCTACTTAACTGCATAATCCTGTTGTACATATTAGTTCAGTGAACTGAGTTCAGTTAGACTTTTAGCCCCAATGAAATAAGCTCATTCTGATTTGTGATTTGTCATACTGTGTAATCTACTGTTGTTGCTTGAAAATGGTCTAAATATTGTAAAGAAAAAGCGATGATAATTCCATCCTTGACATATTGCATAATGTATTATAAATATGAAAGAAAACCACAAAAATAATGCTGACATGCTAAATAAAGAAGTGATGGCATGTTTGCTTCTGTCTGAATATTTTACCAGAGCAAGTGAGATAGTTGTTCTGTTCCTGAGACTCTCACCATCCAATTAAAGTTAATTTGTTAGCCTTCTGAGCTGTAATCCAGTAGTGGAGCATGTGTTTGCATACAAAAGAAGTCCAGTTCAGTTTTCATTGCCCTCCAGGTGCAAGAATATCAGGCTGTAGGTCTGGGAGCAACCTCTGCCTTAGACTTTGAATAGCAGTGCCAGCCAGAATACAGTATCAAATGGTTGTTCTTAGTTTAGCAATTAATCATGCAATCATATCATATTAATCATACCTAAAATTTGTTTTGTAAAACCATGCAATGATGGATTAAAAATTATTAATTCATTTGAGTCTCCATTAATTGTTCAAACTGTAAAAGAATATTCAAGAGTGAATAATTATAATATATTTTCAAGCTATTGTAATAATAGTTTCAGAAAGAGAGTAAAAACTTGGCTCTTTGAACAGGCGTTTGGAAATGCAGCAGAATAAATAATTATGAAATACGAAGAATGAACACTGAGTGATTTGACAATGCTGTTGGACAACGTTTTTAACAGGACGACACTGCCAAAAATACTTTTTAATGGTTTTTATGAATGGTTTTAACTGTACTTTATGAATGTATGGCATCGAATTCTGCCAATTTCTGTAAGCTGTCTTGAGCCGCCATAAGGCTGAGAAAGGCGGGCTACAAATGCCTTAAATAAATAAGTTATATTTATATAACTTATAACTTGTAAATAAATAAGTTATTTATTTACAAATAAGCCTTCGACAATACAAATAAGTTATTCCGGCCATGAAAGCCTTCGACAATACATTGAACATCTCTACGGGGAGAAACTGTTCCAAGACACACGGAAATTGGAGAAACTAAGGACCAGGAAAGCACATCTACTGTGCTCCCTGACTTTCCTTCTACGCTGCAGAGACACAGATACCATCCCACAATTCCTCGCAGCCAAAAGGACTTTCAAAACACCACAGGCTCACCGGATCTATGACCGCCTGGAACGCAACCTCTTAAGAGAGAGAATCCACACCATCCGCAAAGAACTCGCAAACACAGACAAGGAACTGCTGCATCTCCATATCAATATCAGCCAGAAGATGAATTCCCAGGACTGGGACAAAATAGACAATCTCACTTACAGGAAAATGGAGAAGAACATGGTTGTCCACACCAACAGACAAAAACAAAAATTCCACAAACGACAAAAGCAACAACCGAAACCAGAACTGGATACATCACGGACCATCATCAACCTGACAGACAGACAACTCTCTGAAGACCAAGTATCCATACTAGCGAAAGGAGGAAACTTTGCTGTAACCGCCACCAGGATCCCAGTAGAAAACATCATTGCCAATGTTGAATCAGCAATTTACCGCCTACCAGAGGAGGAAGCAGAAGAAGTACGAGCGGAAGCAGCAAGGATCCTGAAAAAGGCAAAACTCCCCTCCAGTAACATTACTAGGAAGGAAAGAGAAGCCATTCGAGACCTAAATTCAGATCCTGATATCCTCATTCTGCCAGCAGACAAGGGGAATGCCACAGTCATCATGCATACGGAGCAATACAAGGAGAAGATCAGAAAACTCCTGGACTCTACTATATACAAAAAACTCAAGCAAGACCCAACTGCCAAAATAACCAGGAAAACCAACACCCTGATTAAGAACTCCTCAATAAACTTTGACATACGACAGCAGCTATGTAAATCGGAAGCCCATCCACCCAGGCTTTATGGACTCCCAAAAATCCATAAGGACTCCACCCCACTCAGACCCATCGTGAGTGCCATTGGATCCCCCACATACGACCTAGCAAAATTTCTTGCTGCACAGTTACAAAGCCATATTGGGCTCACTACACACTACATCAAGGACTCAGCCCACTTCATAGAAAAAATCAGCAATCTCAAGCTAAATACAAACGACAAACTGATCAGCTTCGATGTGGTATCTCTATTTACCATGGTCCCGGTAGCAGACACCATGGCACTCATCAACCAGAGGTTCCCAGAAGACATCACGGCTCTGTTTCACCATTGCCTCACCACCAGTTACTTTCAGTGGGACAATGAATTCTACGAACAGAAAGATGGAGTAGCTATGGGGAGCCCTCTCAGCCCAGTCATAGCTAACTTCTACATGGAACACTTTGAAGAACAAGCCCTGGAGACAGCAACCAAAAAGCCCACGATATGGTTCAGATATGTGGATGACACCTTCACCATTTGGAGCCATGGAGATGAAGAACTCAACAGGTTCCTGGACCATCTTAACAGCATCCACCCAAACATCCAGTTCACCATGGAAAAAGAAAATGAAGGAAGACTGCCTTTTCTAGATGTCCTAGTCATCCGCAAACCAGATCAACAATTGGGTCACACCGTCTACAGAAAACCCACACACACAGATAGATATCTACATAAAAACTCCAACCATCACCCAAGTCAAAAAAGAAGCACCATCAAAGCCTTGGCAGACCGTGCAAAAAGAATCTGCGAACCCCACCTCCTCCAAGATGAACTGAACCACCTCAACTGGGCTCTCCAGGCCAATGGATATTCCATCTCAGACATCAGAAGAGCTGCAAGACCAAGAACAAACCACGAGAGTAAAGATGATGATCCACCCAGAGGAAAAGTGTTCCTGCCATACATCAAGGGAACCACTGACCGCATAGGGAAGCTGATGAGGAAACACAACATACAAACTATCTACAAACCCACCAAGAAAATCCAACAAATGCTACGTTCAGCAAAGGACAAGAGGGATCCTCTCACCTCTGCAGGAGTCTACCGTATACCATGCAGCTGTGGACAAGTCTACATAGGGACCACCAAACGCAGCGCCCAGACACGCATCAAGGAACATGAAAGGCACTGCAGACTTCTTCAACCAGAGAAGTCAGCCATAGCAGAGCACCTGATGAACCAGCCTGGACACAGCATATTATTTGAAAACACAGAAATGCTGGACCACACCAACAACCACCATGTCAGACTACACAGAGAAGCCATTGAAATCCACAAGCATGTGGACAATTTCAACAGAAAGGAAGAGACCATGAAAATGAACAAAATCTGGCTCCCAGTATTAAAAAACTCTAAAATTATAACAGCTAAACAACAGAGAGGAAGAAACCAGGCACAGATTAACACCTCCCAGCAACAGGCTTTCCCAGGTTCAAGCAGGCCTTCAAATGCTAATGAAGGTGATTAGCCAAACACTCACACCTAATTGCAGCAGGGAAGAGCTCCTTGCCCCACCCCAGCCATTCCACAGATATATAAACCCAGTTGTCCTAATTCCAACAGACCTCTGAGGATGCTTGCCATAGATGCAGGCGAAACGTCAGGAGAAATGCCTCTAGAACATGGCCATATAGCCCGAAAAAACCCACAAGAACTGAGGACAAATAAGTTATATTTATATATATGTCAATAAAAAGATTTTTTAAAACACACTGGACAGTAGTGTTCCAGTCTGATTCAAAATAAGTGCTTTCATAGGAAGGTATGTACATGCATATATTAATTGTAGTCCTAAAAAGTAATTGTAGTGCAATTTCTTCATTGACAGATTACATGTTTTCCCTGTTTTATTTAAACTATTTGAGCAGGCCAAACCATTCTACTATGGGTTGCTCTGAGTTTTCCAGGCTGAATGGCCATGTTCCAGAAGTATTCTCTCCTGATGTCTCACCTACATCTATGGAAGGCATCCTCTGAGGATGCCTGCCATAGATGTGGGTGAAATGTCAGGGGAGAATGCTTCTGGAACATGGCCCATTTTACCTGGAAAACTCACAGCAACCCAGTGATTCTGGTCATAAAAGCTTTCAATAACACATTTTCTACAATCTTTCTCTTCTGAAGGCAACACCAACCTTTTGTATCCTATCTGTAAGATGCTTTCACCTATCACTTAGGCTACTCAGTCTTATGTGTGTATATTCAATCAATGGAGCCTAGTTGGGTTTAATTTAGGAACAAAAGGGTATAGGATTGTAGACTCAAATAATACAGTAATTCCATTTTGTAATTTGTCAAATTACATAGTCTAGTGTTGCAGAACTTCATGAGTATGAAGCTCTTCTTGTATCAACAAGATTATTCTCTAGGTTGAATTATGGCTGGTGCCAGATGCTTTCATGGCCTGCTAGTGGCAATTTGACTTGTTAGCACAATGCAAAAGCAACAGGCTCTGTAAGACCATTCCTTTTAGATTATTCTGATGTCCTGAGCAAATTTCCACACTACAAAAATAGACTTTTTCACCTTATATGTCCCCTATGCCCATATTTCACCACCACGTCATGTCTCAAGTCCTCCTGCCTTCATTTTACATGTCCACCTTCTTGCCTATGTCACAGTCAATATCTTTGCCAGCATGACCTATTGTGGTCTCAGCCTAATAGCAGCTGAGCATGAGGAGATTATTACTTGTTAGTCATGTATCCAAAGTCAGCTGTGCTCTTCAAATAGCAATAGATTGTGGTTTCCGACTAGTACTGGTGCTAAACAAAAAGAAAGGAAAGTACATACTCTATAGATTGGTGTATACATCTAGAAATTTTAATAAAAATTTGACCCAAGAAACCTGGATTGACTTATCTGCTGGTCACTGTGACTACTGTACCTTAACTCTTTAAAAAAAACTGTCTCCTTCTTCGAATAGATCAGTGGTTCCCAATCTTTGGTCCTTTAGGTGTTTTGGACCTCAATTCCCAGAAATCACACCCAACTTTCCAGCTGTTAGGAATTATGGGAGCTGAAGTCCAAAACACCTGGAAGACCAAAGGTTGGGAACCACTGGAAAAGATCCATCCTGGGAGAACCTAAAAGCTGCATGGGCCCCCTCTGCTCTCTCTGTCATGGTACCACATCTTGCCTTTTTGAATTCCTGGGTGGGAAAGTGAATAGCGACAACCAAGGGTGCCGCTTTTATCCTCTCTCCACAGATCAACGGGTCATATCAAAATCTGTCAACTTGACCCCAAAACGTGCCCTCAACTTATATACAAGATAGACTTATATATGAGGTTGACTTATACATCAGTATATATAGTAATTTCTAACTCTTAACAACAAACTAAAAAAACCCCACACTAAATAATAGAGCAAAACAGGGCTTTTTTGGTCTTAAACTTAGATTGTTGGTGTGCTTTCATGCATGTGCATTCTTTATACCTTGTTTAATGTCTCCTCCAAGAGGGTATTCAATGTATCTTGGCTGTTGAGTAGAGAAAGCCTCCACTTTGCTCTAGGTACTATCTTTACTTAGGACTTGGCACCCTCCCTTCACATATCCCCACAGCCGCAAGAGAATGGACTCATTACTGGGATTTTCTCTTTATATAAGTAATAATACCTACAAATCTCACTTCCAGTTGAAAATCTTAGTCATCTCTTACACTTCTTGTCTTTATTGTTTTAAGCCATAAGACTGATGGATTACTCACAGGGTATCTATAACTAGATAGCCTGGTTTTGATTGAGAGTCATTGTGCTCTGCAGTGTATTTCAAATCCTGCCATAATGGCTGCAGATGATCATTTTCATAATGTGCTTTTAGAATTAATTCAAAAGTCCATCTATACACGATTTAACCATTTATTTTGATGTAATGTTTCTGTAGGACAGTATAGTAATATGATAGTGAAATATAACTGTAAGTATTTCTCAGAAGTCAAATATAGGCACCTTGTCATATAGCCACCTTATCCTTTGTTTTTTTTTTTCTTTTCTCCTGACACCAATTAACCCAACAGCTTTGTCCTCACTTTCCATTTTATTTCACCTCATTCTGCTCTTATAGTGTAGAACTCAGCTTTTATCATTTGTGAATTAGAGAGAACTGGGTTGGGCATACATATGTGAATTGACAGCAGCTTTCTGCATTGCATGTATTCTGTATGAGATACATGAAAATATAGGCTCCAACTGGGGAAGGCATCCCTCTGACTATGCTGCCATTTTTTCTGCCCACTGCAATCCTTGAAATATTCTGATACACAATAAAGATTATGTATAGAAAACAAGCGGTTGGTTTACAAGGGTGAACTGTGTCTCCAAAATTGCTTAATAGTAGGCCACAGTCTAATGTGAAAATAGCTGGATTCATGGGATGCATATTCATTTTCCTTACAGTTCTGATGTGTTAACAGGCTTCTTTGAGAGTAACAGAAAACATCTGAGTCGTGGACAACTTTGTTTTTAGTTTTTTGTAATTTGTATATAGCTATTCAGTGTTTGTCACTGGTGTATTTCAAGTGTTGAACAGATTTTCAAAATACTTGTTGTGATAATGATGATGATGATGTGTAAACAGCTCCGAGTCTCCGCAGGGAGATAGGGTGGTTTAAAAATAAAGATGATGATGGTGATGATGATAATGATGATGATGATGATTATTTGAAACACAAGAAGATGAGTCCACTGCAGACACTCTGCTGGCTGTTGTATTGGATCACACGTTGGACACTTCCCAAGTGTCTAGGACTGTGTGATGTATCGGCGAATAATGCATGCAGATCCCAGTAAGGTGGTCTTTTGCACCTGGCAGATGGTAATTTTGTCAGCGTCGATTGTGTTTAACTGCAGGCCAAGGTCTTTAGGCCAGTGATCGGCACACCCAGTGTGCCGATCACCACTGGGACCACCTTGACTGGCTTGTGCCAGAGTCTTTGCAGTTCGATCTTTAAATCCTCATATCCTGTCAGCTTTTCCAGTTGTTTCTCTTCAATCCTGCTGTCACCTGGGATTGCAACATCGACAATCCTTTCTTTGTTTTTTTACACGATCGTGAAGTCAGGAGTATTATGCTCCAAAACTCTGTCTGTCTGAATCCGGAAGTTCCAAAGTAGCTAGCCAAAGTAGCTCTGTAACTTTTTCTGGCTTATGATCCCACCAGTTCTTTGTCGCAGGCAGATGGCATTTGTGGCACAAGTGCCAATGAATCATCTGAACAACGGTGTTATGCCTCTGCTTGTTTGTCTGTCTGCGCGATCTTCTTGCAGCAGCTGAGGATGTGATCTGTTGTTTCATCTGCTTCCTTGCAGAGTCTACACTTGGGATCTGTCGTCGACTTTTCAATTCTGGCTTTGATGGCATTGGCTCTAATGGCTTGTTCTTGGGCTGCCAGAATCAGGCCCTCTGTCTCCATGTTTTTTCTTTGTCAATTTGGCTCTCAATTTTTCCCAGGAACTGTCCATGGAGAGCCTTCTTTTGTCAGTTTTGTCTTTTGCTCTGGATTGTGTTTTTACCATTCTGTACCATTGAAAGAATAGGATCAGTTGCATTTGCCAGAAATAAACAATAGTATCAAAGCAGCAAAGTGCTTTGATTTGTTATATTACAAGGTAAGTTGTCACAATTTTCATGGTTGCAATTGCCTGGCAGTATAGAGCAGCTGAATACAACCATTGTGCTCTAGAAAGCGAGGAGCAAAAAGCAGGAGGCCTCATCATTGCCCTCCACCAGGCAGCGGCAACTCTAGTTGATTTGTTGTTTGTTCGTTTTGGCATTGAATGTTTGCCAATCTGTTATTTGTTGTAAACCGCCCTGAGTCCCCCTGGGGAGCTAGGGTGGTATATAAATAAAGTATTATTATTATTATTATTATTATTATTATTATTATTATTATTATGTGCCAAAGAAATGTTGGAAACAGGGATTGTACTTCTATCCATCTTTGGCAGATGCTTGTTTCGGATGATTTAATTGGAAGGCCCTACAAAAGGAGGGGAAAGAGAAGAAAGACTATAAACACAATTGCAATGATTCAGCTGGAACTGTTTTTTTTTCTAGCCCACACATATTCCTTCAGTTGGGATTTCTAAGCACTCAAAGCACTGTACCTGAACCCCAGTGTGTGGGTAGCATGTTTTTTATCATCTACACTTTTAAAAGTCAGATCTCAAGGGAAGCATCTTACTTTAGCAGTAAATGAATTGCTTGTTCACATTTGTCTTACCTTATCACTAAGGCTGTTGCTTAATCACGAGTAGTAATTTTACACTTTAGGACTCCAAGGCAGAGAGACATCAACAGTCCTGTCTTGCCTTTTGTTTAGCTGCACTGAACTGACTCGCTTTACCTCTGTGCCTATTGTGGTAGAGAGCTGAAACCCCTCATATTTCAGTGGACTGTTGAAGTAGATGAAATGTGGTTGCAAATTGGTAAGGAAGGCCAGATATTTCCAGTTGTCTGTCAAGGAAAATCTGTAGGAACAGTCTTTCTTTGTACATTGAAACAGAATGGATGTTTTGGCTTCTGAAATCATGTTTTGGATGTCGAAGTCATGCAACAGAATAACCGAATATTCAAGAACACTCATAATTACAATGGACAGGATATGCTTTTAGTTGTATGCAGGATACAGTTTAGAAACTGAAAGTGTGTCATATTTATTTATTATTTGTTTATTGTATTTATATGCTGCTTTTCTCATCACTGGGGGAACTGAAAGCGGCTCAATTAAATACCTCATACGTATAAAACATCACATATCAAATTAACCACATATACCAATAGATTAAAACCATTAAAACTATGAAACTACCGACAATAATCACAACACAAACAATTTAATCTCAATGGGGAGGGAGTTCCACAGCCGAGGGGTCACCACCGAGAAAATTATTTCTCTCGTCCACGCCAATTGCACCTGCGAAGGCGGTGGGACCGAGAGCAGGATCTCCCTGGCCGATCTTAGTGTTCTAGCTGGCTCATAAAGGGAGATGCATTTGGACTGGTAAGCTGGACATAAAGCAGGGTGGGGGCAAATTGCATTGCAGATGTTATGGGATCACAACCTCCACCACAACCTTTTGCATGGTGACAGTCAATGATATGGAGAATTCATGATCCCCATCCTCCTTTTACGTCTCTAATATGGAAAGGAACAAGGCTGTCGTGCAGTATCAGCTCATGGTCTCCATGTCATTAGAGTAGTGTTATTTAAAGGGGCTATCCAAGATGCTGAACCTAATTTAGAGAAAGGTTTCAGCACCTTTGATAGTTCCATTGAGATTTGGATTCACTCCTTGGCTCACTTAGGAGCATCTTTTAGCCCCTGCTGCCACCATAGCTGGCACATGGGAAAAGAAAAACATTGTTCCCCTTTGTTAGATAGCCATAGAAGCACTGGACTGGGTTGAACCTTAGGTGGGCTCTTTCTTCATCCCAACCATTTTAAAATGTTCTTAATGTGGGCTGTCAGCTTGCAAGCCATATAACATCACCTTGCTTCCCTTCCTTTCCTATATGTAGAGGGCCAGTGCACACATCAGCAAGCAGAGAAAATATGCCCCAAAATACTTTTGTGGGGAGGTGACTCACCGGCTCCTGGCATTTGCCAAATAAGCACTTTTAGTGTTGGTGGCAGTTGACTCTGTTTCATGTATTGAGGTTGGGCTGTCATTTCATATGGTTCAATATATTTAAATAGAAAGAAGGGATACTTGTGGTTTCTGTTACTCTATTTAGTTTGCTCACTTCACAGTGAAGATTTATAATCCAGTGCACACTTTTCATGTTGCTACTTGGATCAGCTGTTGTTCAACATATTTGGCATGGCAGAGTAAATGGTAGCCTAGTTGCTTCATTTGAAGATGGGTTTTTCCCCTCTTTAAGCCAATGTTATTGATTTGAGACCTAGCAAGTGCGTTACTATCTTATTGGCTTCATTCAAAAATTTGCGTAGAAATGGAGGCAAACTTTGAGCTCATGCACTTTTTCTTTTCCTTCCTCCTTCCTAAATTCATGAGATTAGCAACTGCTATGCTAGTTAGAAGGGCCCCCTGGTGGCGCAGCAGGTTAAACTGCTGAGCTGCTGAACTTGCTGACCTAAAGGTTGACAGTTCCAATCCGGGGAGTGGGGTGAGCTCCCACTGTTAGCTCCAGCTTCTGCCAACCTAGCAGTTTGAAAACATGCAAGTGGGAGTAGATCAATAGGGAAGATAACGGTGCTCCACGCATTCATGCTGGCCACATGACCTTGGAGGCGTCTACGAACGACGCCGGGTCTTCCGCTTATAAATGGTGATGAGCATCACCTCCCAGAATTTGACACGACTAGACTTAATGTCAGGAGAAACCTTTACCTTTATTTATGCTAGTTAGAGGTGCAGTATTTTCTAACACACCAAGCAGTGGTTTGCATCCATGGTTTGTGCAGTTTATTCTGTTGTAGGGACCAACAAGTGTTCTGTGGACAAGAAGCATCCCAGTTGCTTCTTGCGTCCTTAAGCTCCTCTAGACTTACCAAATTGTTCTTTTTTATAGCCAAAGAGTAAAAAGAGTGAACTGCTCTCCTGGCAAGCTCTCGAGAAGCACCTTTTAAATAGGTTGCAGTGCTTCCTTATACTTTTTATCATAAAAAACAGCCATTTTTCAAAACCAGAAGTGATTTTCAGACACATTTTAGCACTTCAGACTATTGTATAAAAAACTATAATTAAAGGATTTCAGCAAAATTCAAAACTGGTTTACTGTAAACTGTGATGGAAAGGTTCTAATTTCCTCTGCTAATGGATGGAAGAAGGCAGAAAGAAAGGAGCATTTGAGCCCGTGATTCCCAGACAGTGAAAATGGACTGTTTTTATATTTTTTGGTAAATCAGAATTAATCAGGTTTCAGTGTATCGTGTTGTTGTTTATTTGTTCAGACACTTCCAGCTTCTTGTGACCTCATGGACCAGTCCACGCTTTGGCGGCCGTGGCCACCCCCAGCTCCTTCAAGTTCAAGCCAATCACTTCAAGGATACAATCCATCCATCTTGCCCTTGGTCGGTCCCTCTTCCTTTTTCCTTCCATTTTCCCCAGCATCATTATCTTCTCTGAGTTTTCCTGTCTTTTCATTATGTGGCCAAAGTACTTCATCTTCACCTCTACTATCCTTTCCTCCAGGGAGCATCTGGGAATTATTTCCTGGAGTATGGACTGCTTGGATCTTCTTGTGGTCCACGGCATTCTCAGAATTTTCCTCCAACATCACAGTTCAAAAACTTCTATCTTCCTTTGCTTGGCCTTCCTTACGGTCCAGCTCTCATGTCCATAGGTTACTATGGAGAATACCATTGTTTTAACTATGCGGATCTTTGTTGCCAGTGTGATGAGTTCTTTACTCTTCACTATTTTATCGAGATTGGTCATTGCTCTCCTCCCAAGAAGTAAGCGTCTCCTGACTTCCTGGCTGCAGTCTGCGTCTGCAGTAATCTTTGCTCCTAGAAATACAAAGTCTGTCACTGCCTCCACACTTTCTCCCTCTATTTGCCAGTCTATCAGATTTCATATAAAGTGTTGGTTTGTGAATTTCAAGCTACCTCAATATGAAAGGTCGGCAGTTTTTCCTAATGTGCCAGGGACTGGTACCATATTTCTGTTTATTGTCTGCAATTGTTTATTTCTTTCCTTCCTAAAAACTTGCAAGGGACTGCATTTTTTGCTTACAGTCTAATCTGTTCCTGCTTTGGGTGGTGTCCCACTTTCTTGTTCTGTGCTTGACATTTGGTGACCCTAGGGCAAATCAGGATCTTCTTGGCAAGATTTGTTCAGAGGGGATTTTACTTTGCCTTCCTCTGAACCCAAGAGAGTGTGACTTGTCCAAGGTGATCCAGTGGATTTCCATGGCTGAGCAGGGAGCTAAACTCTGTTCATAGTCCAAGTCTCAAACTATCACACCATGCTGTCTCTCAGATGTCTCACTTGCTGCATGTTTAAACATACATTAAAAGGACTCGCTAGAAGCACTAGATCTTCCAATTACAGTATTATGGGCTCATTAAAAACAATCTCAGAACTGGCAAAGTGTGCAATGGACATTTCTCTCCCAATGGAAAAAATAGTATTAGTACATCTGAACATATCTTGTCAAAAGGAAAACACCCTTTGATAGGTTCACCTTAGGGTCTCTATAAGTCAGAAATGTATTGAAAGCAAACAACAATAGCAACAATTATGCTTCTGGAATTTGGCTATACAGCCTGGAAAACTCACATCACCCCACAATTATGCTGAATGCAGCCCCAAAAGCTCAGCTTTGAAGAGTACACAGTTTGAAATGCCGTGTTTCATTGTGGAGTGCTTCTGTTGTGAAATATCGAATACAGGGCCATTATCTTGTATGCTGCAGCGGGCTGGCAAGTGCTAATGTTTGTTTTAAAGAGGGAGTTCCTACTGTTTTCTTTTCTACCAGAAGGCACCATTCTTTCTCAACAACACAAATATTCTGCTTCCTATACATACTTTGTAATGCGAGATTGAAGAGTTTAAGAAACTCAGTAGCGCACTGTCTATGCTCCAGAATGATGGGGCAGCTCTTTAGACACAAGCAAGACTGGAATACAAAACTATTGGAACTAATGTGCTGCATGGGTTAGTACAAAAGTATCTGTGTCGTAGTTATTGTTTCATTTTGAATTTTCATTGCTTTGGGAAAGTTTCTGCGTTTGTCTTTGGGCTGTATTTACAAGCATGCCATTGTCCTTTGGAGCTTTTTTTCAGTATATGGAATCAGTTGTACTTTTATTTTATGTTATACATATGCATACAATATTATATAAGAGAGAGAGACTGCCTGATTACTTGGAATGAGAATGTTGCATTTTGCCTTGACATGTGTAAGACTACCCCATAAAACAGTCTTCTTCCTGAACTTTCCTCTTTGCTCCTGATTGTTTTGGAATGTGCTGTGGTCTGTCAAACTTACATGTTTACCTCTTAGTTTGATGTGTTTACATCTGACTTTACTCCATTTTACTGCTTCCCATAGAAGGAGACTGCTAAACATTAAGCCACAAGTTAGTTTCCACATCCCAGTTTGCTTCTAGAGCAAGGAAATTCCAATAATAATAATAATAATAATAATAATAATAATAATAATAATAATAATACAATTTATATTCCTCTTTATCTCCCCGAGGGGACTCAGGGCGGATGACAGAACATATATATTGCAACATTCAACGCTGTTATACAACTAACAAGGACAAACAATACATAAACAGATGTAAAGGCTTTCCCATCTTTTCCCATCTCCTGCATCTGGAGGCCACGGGGAGGTGCTGTTGCTCCATCTTCCATGCCGAGGAGCTTTGTTGTCTGTAGACATCCTCCCTATCGAGTTGCCGGCATGACCTTATGGGTGCTTTTATTACCTCTCCGCTTTAAAGTGGTACCTATTTATCGACCCACATTGCTGTTTTCAATCTGTTAAGTGAGTAGAAGCTGGGGCTGGTGGCGGGAGCTTACCCTGACCTGGTCTTGAACTGCCAACCTTTCGATCGGCAGGATTTTCAGCAACTTGGTCGTTCAACCCACTGTGCTAAACTCGGTCCTTTATTCTAAAACATGAGTTTCAGTCTTTTTGTCTTCAATTTATACTTTATGATAATGGCATAACTGAAAGTATTAGAGAATGGCTTGCTGGCTTATGTATGTTAAGGAAGTTGGAAAGACAACACATTGCTTTTCTCCTCCAGTCATTTTTGACTCTTTGGAGGTCTGGTTCCTTCCTGGACCTGGACCATGTGGGATGGAGCTTTGAATGCTATGAGGCAGAAGAGGAGGGTTTTGAAAGCTTTCCTTCTGTACAATCCCTTATCCGAGGATGGAATACTAGTTTGGGTGATTTTTCCTCTTCAAGCAGTCCCACCATTATTTAGGACCTCTGAACCATGCAAATGAATTGAAGGCTCCAAAGAGAGAGTTGTAGTGACCACAGTGAGGAAAGGAGGACAGGGAACATGGCCTCTGTGAACCTTTGCCAGTGTTTTGAGGGTATAAGCCTAAGATTTATTAATGTGTCCTTTTTTACAAAATGTCATTATTAAACAGTGTCTTTACTTCTTAAATGTTATACATTTTTGATAAGACACATATTGTAAAATTGTCACGTTAGAATAAATAGCTTCGTCTCAAAGTAAGTTTGGTTCATAAAAAAGGTCTTTATCAAACAGTGCCTTTCCTTCTTTATAGCTGTCATGACAATACTCTTAAATATAACATGTTTTTAAAAGAGGAATATTATAAAACTGTCAAGTTAGAATAAATAGCTTAATCTCAAAGTAGCAAGGGGGAATTTTAAAAGAATTTCTGAAGTTCTTATGGGAACATATTTCCTGCCCTGCTTCTGGCCAGTGAAACTTTGGTATGCTAGAGAGGAATGAGGAAGTCACAACGGAGTTCTTCAATAAGGGTTTTATTTTTTATTTAATTTTGGGAAGTACGGTGTGATGTGAAGGTATTATTTAAAACTGTGGTGGTGTAGCTTCTCCTTTTCATTCTCTGAGCAGCAACAGCAATGTCACTAAAATAATCCATGTGTTTGCAATATAGGTGTCAACTTTGTGCAATTTGTCATGCACCACATCAAGCTTTGGGGGGAGACGTGTAGCTCTTTAAACATTTTGGAACTGCAACTCTCATAATCCCTTAGGCTGTGAATTATGGGCATTGTGAGCCAAAAATTTTGGATCATGTGATTTTAATATTAATACTAAGATGTTTTTAATTCTGTGTTTTAATTGTCTACATATTTGTTTGTGTTCTATTTTTAATATGATTTTAATGGTTTAATTTATAGTTATATGTAATTGTTTTAGTTATTATGCTTTGGTTTTGTATATATGTTGGCATTGAATCTTGTCATTACGTGGTGTACACCGCTTTGACTTACTCCAGGGGTGAGAAATGCGGTAAATAAATGCAGCAAATAAATAAACAAACAAATAAATAAATAAATAAGACACCTGGAAGATTACAATTCTAATCTCTGTCCTTGAGTGTGGTGTGCATATGGTTGAGGAAGGAATTGAAATTCTTTGTTCTTTAGTGCCACAACTGGGTGAGTTTCTATACTCTCCGATAATTATTTTGCTGTTGGCTCAAGGGAAATTTTGGCATACGCATGCTACCACCAGGATGCCAGCCAAAATGTGTCTTTGCTAGCAGAGTCTCCCCACCCCATAATTAGAGTTCGTTTTCAAATGGTAAGATGACCAAGTGCAAGCTGACATTAGATATGATAGTTGAAACTTTGCTAATTCAATTAATGGATGCTTGAAATTACTTAGGACTACCTTTCTATGGCCTACTTTACTCTGGCATTTTGGCTGTCTCTGGACTGAAGGAGGTTTGTCTGGAGAGTCATCCAGTTCCTTCTATGTCTTTCCCCTTCTCTGTTCACTTTTTGCCTCTTCTCTTGGCAGATCTTAACGAACAGAACAGTTTTATGGACAGATTTCTCTTGTCAGCAGATCTCTCAGATCAATTGGTAGAAGAGTCTGTCAACAGAAAGGCATTTTTGCCAGCAGAAGAGGCTGGTCACTAATCCTAAGTACTCGCAGATGGTGCATCTTTTCATTAGGACTTCACAACCCATCAGCATATTTGGTTTTCATTTCCCCACTCCTTAACTTAACAACTGGCGTTCTAACAATTTCTCACAACAGATGCAGATGAATTAATTATTATAAGCTTGTGTGGACATCTGTTGCAAGAAATTATTGCTAATTAATAATGAATAATTGCATTTTTTCATTTTTCTTCTTCTTCAAGTATTGTGAGACTTTTCAACACATCACTGCTAAGTCTTCATTGAGTGTTATTTTCTAAATGTTAAGGCTTTTCCTGTCTTGTTCTCTTTTTCAGATGAAAGGGACAAAGTACAAAAGAAAACATTCACAAAATGGATAAACCAGCACCTTATGAAGGTCAGTTCACAAACATTATATTCCTGCTCAATGCTGTCTCGAGAATTGTAAAGTCTGTTGTAGGTTTACAGGGATGCTGTGTAGTAGAGTGAATTCTAACGCTTGGTTGAACAATTTTGAAGTTAAAAAAATTATGCAAAGGGCAAGCATTCCCTATTGCTGTGGTAGTTTGAGTTTATCGCCATCCACATATTGAATGGGTATCTTCTTTAGTGCAAAGTCTGCTTTACATAGAATCTGTGAGTTCCCATATGATTAAGAAACCTGATTCTGTTGGGCTCTGAGTAGATCAGAGATCTTAAATGAGTACAGTTTGCCCTTCAAATCCATGGATTTCACAACCAGTGCTTGAAAAAAAATTAAATCCAAAAAAGCTAGCCTTCATTTTGTCATTCTATATAAAGAACATAATTTTTCTATATCGTTGTATATAATAGGATCTGAACATCTATGGATGTTGGTGTTCATGGAGAGAAATCCTGGAACAAAACCCAGTGGTTACCAAGTGTATTGTAGATCCTCTCATCCCAATCAATCCTTCTGTTTAAGGAGATGATAGCAGCTGAGCCATCGAAACAATAGAGAGAGAGAGCAAGGTCAATGAGACTGGCCCCTTTCTTACCTTCCCATTGTTCAACTTGTTGAACATGTGAGCACATGGATGTGTACCCTTTCTCATGTCTTCTTGCTGGAATGATACAGAAGCCATGCTTTATCCATGCTAAAATCTACAATGAATGACTCAATTAATTTTAACAATCCAATCTTAAGTGTATTCAGAGGCAAAATGGCTGATTTATTTATTACTAGCCGTCCCCAGCCACGCGTTGTGGCCCAGTCTGTATATATGTGTTTAGTGTGTATATGTTGTATATGTGTGTGTATATATATTTGTTTATATGTGTATATCTGTGTGTTTGTATGTATATACAGTACGTGGTTTTATGTATGTGTTGTAATGTATTTTTTGTTTTTTGGCCTTTTAAGTCTCTTTCACTGTTTTTTTGTTGTTTTTATGAGTGATGGTCACTTGTTGGGTTGATAGGTGCCTTGTGTCCAAATTTGGTGGGGATGGGGAGATACGGGAAAAGGAGACCTCGAATTCGGCCTAGGGATCGTACAACAACATTAGTAACTCCAACTCGGTCTCCTGATATGGTGAATTGGTGTAACCAGGTCGGCGGTCCCCCCGGATTGAAGGTGGTGCTGTTGAACGCCAGATCTGTCAATGGCAAAACAGCTTTCATCCAGGATTTAATCCTGGATGAACGGGCAGATCTGGCGTGCATCACGGAGACCTGGCTGGACGAAGCTGGAGGTGTGAATTTGACCCAGCTTTGCCCGCCAGGTTTCTCCGTGCAGCACCAACCAAGATCCGGGGGGCGGGGAGGCGGGGTTGCAGTGATCTATAGAGACTCCATTCTTCTGACCAGGGCCCCCATCCCGCAGTCAACGAATTTTGAATGTGTCCACCTGAGGGTGGGTGACCGGGACAGATTAGGGATTCTGTTAGTGTACCGTCCACCTCGCTGCACTACAGACTCCCTGACTGAGCTAGCGGGGGTGATCTCGGACCTGGCATTGGAGTCCCAGCGGCTGCTTGTGCTGGGGGACTTCAATGTCCACGCCGAGACCACCCTATCGGGAGCGGCTCAGGACTTCATGTCTACCATGGCAACCATGGGGCTGTCCCAACAGGTATGTGGCCCCACCCACAGTGCTGGACATACATTGGACTTGGTTTTCTGCCAGGGATGGGAGGAAGATGGCGGTGTTGAGGAGTTATCCATCTCTCCGTTGCCATGGACCGACCACCACCTGGTCAGCTTTAGATTAACTGCACCCTCTAACCTCTGCAGAGGTGGAGGACCCATTAAGTTGGTCCGCCCCAGGAGGCTTATGGATCCGGATGGATTCCTGACGGCTCTTGGGGAATTTCCCGCCGCCTCGGTTGGTGATCCTGTTGATGCCCTGGTCGCTCTCTGGAATGGGGAGATGACTAGGGCAATAAACACGATCGCTCCAGAACGTCCCCTCTCAAGTAGCCGAGCTAAACCAGCTCCTTGGTTCACTGAGGAGCTGGCAGCGTTGAAGCGAAAGAAGAGGGAACTAGAGAGCGTGTGGCGTTCGAATCCGAGCGAGCCAAATCGAACACGGTTTATGTCCTTCTTAAGGGCATATGCCGCGGCAATAAAAGCCGCAAAGAAGACCTTCTTTGTGGCCACTATTGCGTCTGCAAAGAACCGTCCGGCTGAACTGTTCCGAGTTGTCAGAGGCCTGTTAAAACCCACCATTCAGGATGGGTGCCCTGATGACTCGGCAGCTCGCTGTGAAGCCTTTGCTCAGTTCTTTGCAGACAAAGTCGCTTTGATCCGCTCTGGTCTGGACACCATATTAACGGCAGTCTCTGAGGATGTAACACGAGCATCTGCTTGTCCGGTTTTGATGGATTCATTTCAATTGGTTCAATCCGAGGATGTGGACAAGGTGCTTGGAGGAATGAGAGCTACCACATGCATCCTAGACCCCTGCCCATCCTGGCTTCTGAAGGAGGCCAGAGGGGGATTGGCCGAGTGGGTGAAGGTGGTGGTTAATGCCTCCCTCCGGGAAGGCATCTTTCCAGCCAGCTTAAAGCAAGCTGTAATAAAACCGCTGTTGAAAAAACCATCACTGGACCCCACCCAATTCGTCAACTTCCGGCCTGTTTCCAATCTCCCCTTTTTGGGCAAAGTCCTGGAACGTGTGGTGGCCTCACAACTCCAGGCATTCTTGGTAGACACGGATTATCTGGATCCGGCACAGTCTGGCTTCAGGCCGGGGCATGGTACTGAGACAGCCTTGGTTGCCTTAGTGGATGATCTGCGCCGGGAGCTCGACAGGGGGAGTGTGTCCCTGTTGGTGCTTCTGGACCTCTCAGCGGCCTTCGATACCGTCGACCACGGTATCCTTCTGAGACGCCTCGCGGGAATGGGTCTTGGAGGAACTGTTTTACAGTGGCTCCGCTCATTCCTCGAGGGTCGGTCTCAGAAGGTGTTACTGGGAGACTCCTGTTCAACCCCACAACCTTTGTCTTGTGGGGTTCCTCAGGGCTCAATATTGTCTCCCATGTTGTTTAACGTCTACATGAAGCCGCTGGGTGAGATCATCCGGAGTTTCGGAGTGCGATGTCATCTGTACGCGGATGATGTCCAACTCTGTCACTCCTTTCCACCTGCTACTAAGGAGGCTGTCGAGGTCCTGAACCGGTGCTTGGCCGCTGTGACAGTCTGGATGGGGGCGAACAAATTGAAATTGAATCCAGACAAGACAGAGGTACTCCTGGTCAGTCGCAAGGCCGAACAGGGTATAGGGTTACAGCCTGTGTTGGATGGGGTCGCACTCCCCCTGAAGACGCAGGTTCGCAGTTTGGGTGTGATCCTGGACTCATCGCTGAGCCTGGAGCCCCAGGTTTCGGCGGTGACCAGGGGAGCATTCGCACAGTTAAAACTCGTACGCCAACTGCGCCCGTACCTTGGGAAGTCTGACTTGGCCACGGTAGTCCACGCTCTGGTTACATCCCGTTTGGACTACTGCAACGCTCTCTACGTGGGGTTGCCTTTGAAGACGGCCCGGAAGCTCCAACTAGTCCAACGTTCGGCAGCCATGATACTAACGGGAGCGGAGCGCAAGGAGCACACAACTCCTCTGCTGCACCAGCTCCACTGGCTGCCGATCTGCTACCGGGCTCAATTCAAAGTGCTGGCGTTGGCCTTTAAAGCCCTAAACGGTTCTGGCCCAACTTACCTATCCGAACGTATCTCGGCCTATCAACCCGCCAGGACCCTAAGATCTTCTGGGGAGGCCCTGCTCTCTATCCCGCCTGCTTCACAGGTGCGGCTGGCGGGTACGAGAGACAGGGCCTTTTCTGTGGTGGCCCCGCGGCTATGGAACGCCCTGCCCTTGGAGGTAAGATCAGCCCCTTCATTGATGATATTCCGAAGAAGATTGAAGACCTGGATGTTTAAGCAGGCATTTGGTTAACCCAATGCAACGAATAGTAACTGACTAAAGGTCTGGCAACATGGATGACGAACTGGATCACGTTTTTAGTTAGGAGTCGAACTGGATTGGTATTGATGTATGAATTGTGCTTTTATGTTTTTTATGTTTTTTATGCTTTTAACTGTATACTGTTGATTATTATATTATGTTGTAAACCGCGTTGAGTCGCCGGCTAGGCTGAGAAACGGCGGTATATAAATATAGCAAATAAATAAATAAATAAATAAATTTGGTGTCAATTTGTCCGGTGGCTTTTGAGTTATGTTAATCCCACAAACTAACATTACATTTTTATTTATATAGATTTATTTTATTTACCACACATGTACCCCACCCTTCTCACTCTAAAGGGGACCCAGAGTGGCCTTACGAAGACAACAATTCAATGCCACATATATACATAATATCAATAAAATATGAATAAAATAAACAAATACATTAAAATCCAAAATAGTTTAAAAAAACTTCAAACATTAAAACATCAATTAAAACCATGCAATCCAAATCATATTCCAGTGCTGTTCCATTTGTCGTTGTGTTGTTTCGTAATCTCTTATTACACTGCTCAAAGTTATTGACCAAAGGCTTGGTCCCATAGCCATGTTTTTAGTTTTTTAGTGCTCGTTATCATCAGGAGGGACAGGGCTGATCTAATTTCACTGGGGAGGGAGTTCCATAGACAAGGGGCTGACACTGAAAAGGCCCTATCTCTCTCCCCACCAACTTCGCCTGAGAAGGAGATGGGACTGAGAGCAGGGTCTCCCACGATGTTCTTAACCTCTGAGGTGGATCATAGATGGAGAAACGTTTGAATTCCAATTCAGCTAGTTTCCATGTCATCTTTCTTAGGGTTGCACTACTAATGGTGTAACGATTAGTGATGTTGGGGGCCATTTATAAGACTGTGAATGTTTGATAAGTTGTTGGGGTTTGTTTTAACTGAAGGAAACAGGAATATTTATCTTTCCATGAATTGTGGCAGATGTCGGGAAAAGTGGAAGCAAAATTGATATTGGCATCCTGACTTCTTGAATAGTAGTAGTTGAGTGGTGAGAGAAGTGCCTTCTATACAGTTTCAGAAACAAAAGAATTATTGTTATGTACAAGAGCTGAAGCCCTGTTACTCCAAGGAACATTCAGGAACTTTATGAGGGCTCACAAGGTTTATCTTGGGGGCAGAGGGATGGAGGGCAAAGAGTGCTAGTAGAATCACAAGATGAGCCTCCCTTATGGTTGGTACATGGAGCAGATCCTCTCCCTGTAGGAAAGAAGTCTATAGAGCTGGCCTGTACAGTCTGTTGCCCTCCAGGTGATTTGGACTTCAGTTTCCAGAATTCCTTTGCATTGGACAAGCTGGCTAGGCTTCTGAGAGTTGAAGGCCCAAACACCTGTAGGGCCAGAAGTTGAGCAGGCCAACTGTAAAGTAATTCTCTTCTCTGGCAGGAAGGGATCATAGACAGAGAACAATGAGCAAAAAGGAAAGAGCTGAAACATAATCCCTGAATCTGCATGTAGAATAGATATTTGTGAGCTCAAGAAAGGAAAGAAGGGCTAGTGAAAATGGAGTATTACTCTTATGCTAAACACTCCATCAGAATTTCTATGACTTTGAGCATGCATACTCCTTAGTGCTTAGTGCTTATAGTGAAACATTCCATATGCAGTGGCTTGCTCCATGCATCAGGGCTGTGATCCAGCAAGGCAGAGGCTCGCAAGTATTTGACCAGTGGTTGTAGTGGAGTCTCACTCGTGTTTTGGCCACCACAGAGCTTGCCTGCATATGAGGATTAGTACTTCTCCTCTGCGTGCAGGGTGGGTAGGTGAGAAGATGCAGTGAGGAGAAACTTCTCCCTGCTGTAGACTGTATCTATGCTGCAGATTTAATGCAGTTTGACACCACTTTAATAATAATAATAATAATAATAATAATAATAATTATTATTATTTATAGACATTCCTATCTCCACAAAGGGATTCAGGGCAGTTTCCACCATGTATGGCAAACATTCAATGCCAAAAGTGAAAACATTCAAACAAATTTCAGTAAGACATCATGCTATTGAATTCTGGGATTCTCATTGGCAAAGAGGACTAAAGACCCAGTACAACTATAATACTCATGATTTCCTAGTATTGAGCCATGGCAGTTAAAGTGGCGTCTAGCTGCATTAATTCTACAGTTTAGATGCACCGTAGGATCAAGGAAGAGAGTTAGAAAAATGCATTCTCGCCAAGTTATCCGCACAAGACAAAGTAGGTAGGGAAGAAGAAGGGAGGCGTAGAAGATAGTTCCATGAATTATACATAAACACTAGTTTCTCCTTCTCTCCTGTGTGCTGTGGTCTGCCTTGGCACCCCGGTTGCAAGAGTGGAGTTTGATGTTGGATTTAAGAGTCCCAAAGTGAAATGTTTCTTTAGGATCTTGCCAGAGCTTATGTGCTAAAGCTCACATGTGTATTGTGAGGCAAGGTTGTTAGCCAAGTGCAAGATTATCCTTTCTGCTTTCCTACACCAGAATCTCTATTTGTTAGATCTAAGTTCGAATAAAGTGGAATTAGAGAGATGTGGTCCATGCCATTCTCTGTATGGTACAGAAGAACAAAAAACAGTCCCATGCATTGTATCCTCTTGCTCTAGTTACAGAGGCAACATGGGATTTTTCTGCCTTAAAATGATCAATTTCTCTCTTCCTTCAGGGTCCCCCCTTCTTCCTTGACATTTAACAGAGCTTTCTTTATTTCCATCGCTCCTTTTGATACTTCAGTGTTTTGACACTTTAATGCTGTGCTGTTGTTTTTGTGTGTCAGGAGTGACTTGAGAAACTGCAAGTCACTTCTGGTGTGAGAGAATTGGCTGTCTTCAAGGACATTGCCCAGGGGACGCCCAGATGTTTTACCATCTTGTGGGAGTATTCTCTCATGTCGCTGCATGGGAAGTTGGAGGTGACAGACAGGAGCTCATCCTTCTCCCCGGATTCGATCTGCTGACCTTTTGATCAGCAGTCCTGCCAGCACAAGGGTTTAACCCATTGCGACACCGGGGGGGGGTGGTGGTGGTGGTGGTGGTAATATTTTGGGTATGTTGGGTAATATTTTATGCCCGTGATGACAATGTGGTTGTTGTAGTTTTAGTAACGCAAGAGATTTGAAAAGCAACAACACTGAGGCTAATGGGAATATAATTTCATCTCCGCGACAACAAGAAAGGTGCCTCAAGACACCCTGCCAAATAAACTAAAAAAAGCTACAAAATATTTTGTATTTTGTGAGTTTTGTGGAGAAGTCTGTGGCTTATATAGGTGGCTTATATATTTTTAATCTAAAACCATGTCTTTCATGATATTTCATATGAATCATTTTTACCAAAAAGTTCCCAAATATTTCAGAAAAAAATCTAAGCAAAATGTCTCATAATCTTGTCCAGCAGGAAGAAAATTATTATTATATTATATTATAACTTGATTTGTACCCCACTAGCATCTCCCAAGGGATTCGATGCGGCTTACACAGGCCGAAGCCCAAAACACAATACAACAATGCAATACCTAAAGCAAATTAAAAACAGTTAAGCAGGAGAACAATAACAGTAACAATACAACAAGACATTATTAAAACTGGGCCGGCCGGAGTAGGGGTACAGGATTAAAAGTGCTGATGTGGCGGGAGGAATGTAGGATTATAATATAGGTGCGGTGTGCAGTGTGCAGTGATATTGGTTCTACTAAGTTGCTTCTAGGATTTGGTGCTGGGGTTCCTAATCTGAAAACTAGAAAGATGTGTAAGAGAAAAAGAAGCTTTCCATCCTTAGTTGACAGGAGCATGGTTTTGACTTGGAGGAGTGTGGGATTTGATGTTGATTTGAGAGCTGCTCTCCATTGATGCTCCAGTCTGTGCCTATTTCTCCGCTCTGTGTCAGCTACTCTGCGTATGTTTATATCTTCTGTCAGTGAAACTCCGGCATAGAATTGCATTTTAAGTATACTTTGATCTTTAGATACATTCCCTACCACAATTTTATGTCATCTGGAGGTGAGACTATGCTCTCAGCCCTCTAGCAGTGGGTTAGTGTACCAAGTGGAGAGTCATATCAGATATATGTTCTTAATTAATTGTGCATATTTATTGGAAACCTTGGTGGCAGTCACATTAACAGTATTAAAGTAATCTGATTCCCCCCTCCACATTCATAACTTAGCAGGCTAATGTTGTTAATATATTAATTCATTCTTTTTGTTCTAGATTATTTGCAATTAACTTTTGATTAGCATGAACCCTGATTAATATTTTATTATTTATCCTTGATCGTTATTAACATGTAAGATTATTTTGCCAGCTAAAATCAGCTAAAGGCATAAAATTAATTGATACATTATTCAACAAGCTGTTTCTTCTTATCTGTACAACATCACTGTGTGCAAATTAAACTTTGGAAATGTATTGGTTTCTTTCCTAGCCTGAGTGTGAATAGTGCCACTGATCTCCAGAGAGTAGGTTATGTCTGCATGCATACAGAAAATGACATACTTAATTAAATATACCATATTATTCATCTTACTATTATTATTTTTCATTTTGGAATTTTCCCTTGCCCAATAACAACAAAGATTGTTAAGGGTGTATGCAAGATTTAAAGCTGATGAACTCTCAATCTCTGAATCAGAAATTGGTGAGGCAGTGTTATTTCTGACCCTTGTAACTGTTTCTGTATTTGAGAAGGATTTTAAGGATGGAGTGTAGCCACTGATACAAATGATTAAATAATCTAAGGGTTAGATCCTTCACCCCATAGCAGTTTATGTATATGTATCATTCTGGCAGATGACTTGGATGTGCAGATTTGTGATTGAAATTGTCATCACACTCTTAGAGTTGAACTAGGCAAACATACCAACTATGCTCACAGACTGGTGGTTTTCTTCACTGCTCTTGATGCAGAAATATGCACATCTATCCTTTCTCAAGCTTTTAACACTGGGGGAAGCCTTTAAATACTGTTCAGATTTCAAGGAACCCCTATGTAAAGGCAGCTGGTTGAGAAACTTTGGACAAGAGAATAATCCAGCCATACTTCATTCTGTTCTCTAGACCATTGCTTCTTAAACTGTGGGTTCTGAATCCAAACAGGGTCCTGTAAGCTCAGTGCCAGGATCACAAAAAGTTTTCTGAGTGCTACCCAATTACAGAAATCTGTTACCAAAAATGTGCAGTGTTTATAGTGGACTCGGCAGAAAATGCTTCAGCTGTACTTCATAAAAAGAAAAATCAGCCCATTTAGCAAGCCTTGCAAATTCGGAATTATTATTAGTAAATGTTTGGTTTTTATACCTATTTATTTGGGGTCACGTAAAAAATTCTCAGGCTGAAAGGGGCTGTGAATGGAAAAGTTTAAGAAGCCCAGATCTAGACCATAAAGTGCTCCACTGCCTTCACCTCTCTTGGGAAAACTTACTTTATTTCCATTGAGATTTTATTAGTATTCAGGTGGTAGATGGAAGCTGAAAGAGACCAAAAAGGCCATTCAGTTCAACCCCCTGCCATGCAGGACTACACAATCAAAGCACTGCCAATTGATAGCCATCCATACTCTATTTAATGCCCTCCAAAGAAGAAAATTCAATTATACTTGGAGGCAGTGTGTTCCACTGACTGTCAGGAAGTTTTTCCTAATTCCTAGGTGGATTCTCCTTTCTCATAGTTTGACTTCATTGCTCCTTGTTCTAGGGAATATCTACATGGACATTTTATTCCAAATATAGGGTGGGGGAGCAACTACATGATGTACAGAGCTGATTTGGGTTAATATGGGCCAAGTCCATTTACCACAGCCTTGAACTATATTAACAAAAGGTGCGGGTTGATCCAGAGTTTCCCTGAGAACCCAAAGTAAACTTTGACTTCAGGCCCCTGTAAACAGTTTTGGTGGTTCTTAGACTGAATTGTGGAAACTGTTTACACAGCCATTCTGTATTCCTAGGCTTGGGTGGCCCAGGGACATGGATGACACTTAAAATTGCCATCCTGTTCTCTTTGTAGCAGCAGCCACTGTGTGTAAAATGGTTGATGGCCTTCACCCATCACCTGGAGTGAGATTTTCTGGGTTACAAGGGAAATTGGAGAATGGAGGGGTCTTTCTGCTGTTGTGAAAAGAACAGGAGGGAGATATAAAGATGACCATCCAGTTCAGCACCACAGGTTGCTCAGGACTCCATCCCACCTGTGCAGCATCCTGCAAGTTGGCGGTAAGAGCCAACCTGAGGATGATCCGGAGATCAACGTTCTGAATTGGCCCCAGGATAACGTGTCTGTGTAGAACCGCCCCTAGTTGCGCCATCTTCCACATGACACCCTTTCACATATTTAAACATGGCTATTATGTCATCTCTTAACTTTCTCTTCTCCAGGCTAAACATACCCAGTAATGTGCCTCAATTGCTGGAAGACTGCAAAGCTCAGAGGAACAAAACAGATTATAAATAATGAGTTACTTATAGCTGTTGTTTTCAGTTACATTACACTTAGAATCCAATGAAGAGCAATGTCCCTTTTTGACATCGTAGCTATAATTGATTTTGTTGCAGGAATATTTGGTTTCACTACTTAAGTACATTTTGTACCACAAGCCAGCAATTTGTAGCACTGCAGTAGTTTTAAATATGTATGGATGTATATATGTATTTACAGTATTTATATTCTGCCCTTCTCACCCCACGGGGACTCAGGGCGGATCACAGAACACATATATGGCAAATATTTAATGCTGTTATACACTGACAATACAGACAACTGTACATTTGTCATCTTGGAGGCTTGTGCTTGGTTCCGGCCATGGGAGGGTGCTGTCGCTCCATTTTCCCTACTGAAGAGCTTTGTTCGTAAACTTCTTCCTTGATCAAATTGGTGGCATTTTCTGGCATTTCCTTATGGGTGCCTTAAATACCTCCCCGCTTTATAAGGTTAAAGGTTGTCCTCTGACATTAAGTCCAGTCATGTCTGACTCTGGGGTGTGGTGCTCATCTCCATTTCTAAGCTGAAGAGCCGGCTTTGTCCGTAGACACTTCCAAGGTCATGTGGCCGGCATGACTGCATGGAGCACCGTTACTTTCCTGTCAGAGCGGTACCTATTGATCTACTCACATTTGCATGTTTTCGAATTGCTAGGTTGGCAGAAGCTAGGGCTGACAGCGGAAGCTCACGCCGCTCCCCAGAATCAAACCTGCGACCTTTCGATCAACAAGCTCAGCAGCTCAGTGGTTTAACCCACAGCGCTACTGGGGGCTCCCCACTTTATAGTGGTACCTATTTATCTACTCATATTTATTTTTGCTTTTTAACTGCTAGGTAGGCAGACGCTGGGCTAAAGGCCAGGAGCTCACCCTGACTTGTCAACCTTTTGATTGGCAAGATTTTTTGCAGCTGGCAGTTAACCTGCTGTTCTAATGGTAGCTAGCTATCTCCTACTTGTGTTTGGAAATGTAATCCATTGTTTCAAAAATAAACTTTCCATGATCTAGATTTTGGTTGACTGTTGAACAGCCACTTGGGATATCATGGAATCATAGATATAGAAGAGCTCATAAAGGTTGTCTAATCTAACCCCCTTGGTCCATGTTGGAATAGACACTTAAAGCACTCCCATCAGATGGCCATCCGGCTTGTGTTTGAAAACCTCCAGACAAGACTATAGTGGCAGTATAGGCAGTATAGTCTGCTGTTGAACAGTTCTTGCCATCAGGAAGTTTTCCCTAATGCTTAGGTGGAATCTATTTTCGTACAGTTTAAATCTGTTTTAGTCTCAGGAGTACAGAAAACAAGCTTTCTTCAACTTCCTGATGACATTCTTTTAAATATTTAAACATGTTCTCACTTAACCTTCTCTTCTTCAAGCTAAGCATACCCAGCTCCCTGCTCATAGGGCTTTGCTCATGGATGGCAAGATACATGTCAGATTCTGACTACTTTTTTTGTATTTTGAAAAGGTGGTTTTGTGTTCTGTTTTTGCAAATGTTGTTCTTTAAATGACTGTCCCACCTGAGTACTTGCATAGTTCAGGGATAGTAACTGAATAGATGCCCTGCAACTAATTCATATCTTTGTCTTTGTGGGACAGAATACATTGTTAGGAGCCCCCAGTGGCACAATGGGTTAAACCTTGTGCCAGCAAGATTGAAAAGCAACAGGTTGGAGGTTCGAATCCGGGGAGAGCACAGATGAGCTCCCTCTGTCAGCTCCAGCTCCCTATGTGGGGACATGAGAGAAGCCTCCCACAAGGATGGTAAAACATCAAAGCATCTGGCTGTCCCCTGGGCAGTGTCCTTGCAGACGGCCAATTGTCTCACACCAGAAGCGACTTGCAGTTTCTCAAGTTGCTCCTGACACAAAGTAGAAGAAAAGAATACATTGCTATGTTTTGAACACTCACACACGCACATACACAGAGTTTTCACATGCAGTGAGGTTGTCACAATTTATTCTGTTGGTTGCTATACTACTTTGGAATCTTAGTGTAGGGAATGAATGAAATGAGACGTGGGAGCCATTCCTAGCATACGATTCCTTTCATCATTGTACTGTTTTCCATGGTGATTTTTGCTCTCCCCATGTTAATTAACTATAGGCCTGGAGCCAGAATATCACATGAAAGCTCCTTTAATGTGCATTCGGGGTTAGCCTGTTTATTTATTTATCTATTCATCCATTTTGGCACTTTGGAGTAACTTTGTTCCAAAGGAACAAAATCAGTTTCACAAGTCCGCCTTTGAATCCAGCGATGGTATCACATTCAGACTATGTGAAACTGTTAATTGGAATTGAAAGAACTTTATATAATAATGGATATACACTCCCGAGACAAGAAGTGTGTGTGTGTGTGTTTCCTAGAAATCAAGGTTATTGACTGAAATGGCCTAATGTGCATCGTATAATAAGATTTTTAACTTAATACAAGTAAGTTAGTATTTTACTTAGAATTAAAATATTTATTCAAAACACATTTTTCTTTTAAAAGTGTATACAAAAGTATATGTATATATAAACAAATACTCTCACACACATATATAAGTAGAGCTTGTTTCCAAACGGTACCAAATCCATCTGACCAAAATGTACAGGAGTAAAAAAAATGCTGGGATCTGTATTCTTTTACTATAAAATACAGTTTTCAAGCCTTATACTAAAGTGATATAATAAATGTTGATAGTTTTGATTGGTGCATAATATTTGACTCCTTCTAACCAAGGTGAAAGAAGAAAGTGCAAAAGCAGTTAAATATATATAAAAAACCCTAAGATTATGGCAACCAGACTGATTGATAACTGGCAAATAGAGGGAGAAAACATGGAGGCACTGTAAGATTTTGTATTTCTAGGTGCAAATATTACTGCAGACACAGACTGCAGCCAGGAAATCAGATGATGTTGACTTCTTGGGAGGAGAGCAATGACCAATCTCGATAAAATAGTGAAGAGTAGAGACATCACACTGGCAATGAAGAGCCGTATAGTTAAAACAGTGGTATTCCCTGTAGTAACCTATGAATGCGAGAGCTGGACCATAAGGAAGGCTGAGCGAAGGAAGATAGACGTTTTTGAACTGTGGTGTTGGAAGAAAATTCTGAGAGTGCGTTGGACCGCAAGAAGATCAAACCAGTCCATACTTCAGGAAATAAAGCCCGACTGCTCATTGGAGGGAAGAATAGTAGAGGCAATGAAGAAGTAGTTTGACCATATCATGAGAAGACAGGAAAGTTTAGAGAAGACAATGGTGCTGGGGAAAATGGAAGGAAAAAGGAAGAGGGGCCGACCAAGGGCAAGATGGAAGGATGGCATCCTTGACCTTGGAGGAGCTGGGGGTGGCCACGATCAACAGGAAGCTCTGACATGGGCTGGTCAATGAGGTCACAAAGAATTGGAAGTGATTGAATGAATAAACAACAACAACAACAACAACTCTTTTACAGATTCATCATGACTTTAGTTCTTGATTAATTCAGTGAAATCTCATTTCTAAGCTAAAGATATCATAATTTTCCAAATTAATATTTGAAAAAAAACCCCCTCACATTTTGAGAAACCGCTGAATGAATAAACAACAACATCAAAGCCAACAATATGCTGCCACCTATAACTCATTTTTCAAATTTGGAGGATTTGGTACCTTTTGGAAACAAACTCCGCATATACACACATATATTTAGAGAGTATTGACTTTTTAGAGGAAATAACATTCCCCGGTTATAATTATTTTATGGGTGGATCAAATAGAGAGAAACATGTAAATCCCATATGACATACCTCAGATTGAGTCATACTGGACTCAGTAGAGATGTATAGAATTGTGATGCATATATTGGAATTTACTGATAATGGTTTCAGCAGAAGCAAACATGAGCTTTTTGTTTCCTTTTTGAGACTCTAGTGCTCTCATCTGGAGCTTTCTTGCTCATTCATAGACCTATCTGCTTTTGCTTTGCTAAAAACACTGAACTGGCAAAAAAGCAGGGAAGCAGCGCCATCTGTACAAAAGTTCTTGTATCACAAAGCAGCGATCACACCAAACCACACATGCAGTAGGTGGGGAAACCAGATTGTGCAGATACGCCATCCCGAGATCCCTCAGGAGCTTAAATGTTACGCACATTTTCTTCATGACAGAAGGCAGCAGGAAAGATTCACTTATCTAACGCTTAGAGAATGAGACTTTAAACAAGAAATTTAAAATGTGACAACATTCCTGCAAGAGGTAAGGCAGATATTAGGGTCATTGCCTAAATGATCAAAAGAACTGTGCCAGGATAAGAGGAAGTGTACATATGTACATCCCTCCCTCTGAGACATCTCAGTTTGCCTTCGGGTCCTATATAGAAGCAGAATCCAGAAGGAAGCCAGATGTGGTAACACTCAATTAAAATGGAAGCTAAAAGGTAAGCCACACACACACAAAAGCAAACAGCATCTGGAACACCGGAGTATTATTTAACTGGCAATGTGAAGAAAAATGCATCACAGGAAGTCAAAATCAGCAAAAATACTGCTTTATTCTCCTCGTCATGGTTGGCATATGCAACTAAGTATATGAACCTTCAGTTGTGTATTATATTAGGCATTCATTGTCTTTTCCAGTTTGAAAAACATCAAACCTTAAATTATGAAACAAGAAAGGGGAAAACACTCCCCTGTGCTATAGGAATTTTTTAATGTCGCACAGATGAAATAGAAAAATTGGGAAGCAAGGGATTCTACTCTAAGTGATCCTGCTGTAGCTGTGCATGCAACAGACAACATAAACAGCTGTTTCCAAAATCATTTACTGATCATAGAGAACAGAACAGAGGGAAAAGGGGAAAGCACCAGCCTCCTTCACTAATTACTATGGCAAAGTTTGTATCTAAAAGTTTCACTCTTAAAATGAAAATCAACAGAAAAGTGGAAGCTGTTAAAAGGAACAAAAAGTCTTGGGATTTATTTTGAAAGAAGCTTTTAATTGATTTCTAGAATATTCAAAATGTTGTGTTTAATTATGCAAGGGCTCCTAACCTGTTTGTTTTTATCCACACTAGTTTGGGGACCTGGCGGTGCCTGGGTTATTTGAGAAAGGCAATGTGTGCCAAGGTTGGTCTTTATCAGTTATTTATGTGGCTTGCAGTGCTCTCGGGAAGTTAGTGAAGGTCTATCCTCCTCCAAACAGCACCAGGATGTAGAATGGGTTATGGGGGCACTGTGTGCCAAGTTTGGTCTTGATCAGTCACTGGATGAGGGCCACAGTGGTCTCAGAAAGTGAGTGAAGGTACTACAAGTCCCATAATCCATAGTCCGTCCTCCCTCAAACTGCACTAGAATGTTGAGTTGGCCATGGGGGCTCTCTGTGCCAAGTTTGGTCTTTATTGGTAATTGGATGAGTGTCACTGTGGTCTCAGGAAGTGAGTGAAGGTATTGCAAGTCCCATCACCTATGGTCCATCCTCCTCCAAACAGTACCAGGATGTAGAGTGTGTCATGGGGCTCTGTGTGCCAACTTTGGTCTTGATCAGTCATTGGATGACAGTTGCAGCTGTCTGTGTGAACCGAAAGTTTGAAAATACTACAAATCCCATCATTCATTGTCCGTCCTCCTGCAAACCTAACCAGGACGTAAAGGGAATCATGGGGGTTATGTGTGCCAAGTTTGGTCCAGATCCATCACTGATTGATTTTTGTCTGGAATTCCCCTGTTTTGGGGGGGCAGCTAACACCTGCCAACAAAGGATCCCCCAGGCAGCAGCCAGCCAAGCTTTGAAGCTGCAAGGCCATTCAATTCTAATCAAGGTGACTAATTTCAACATTCACACTTGCCTCAAGCAGACAAGAGTTCTTTATCCCACCCTGGACATTATTCCACAGATATATATATACGTCCCTTGTCTAGTTTCAAACAGACCTCACAACATCTGAGGTTGCCTGCCATAGATGTGGGTGAAATGTCAGGAGAGAATGCTTCTGGAACATGGCCATACAGCCTGGAAAACTCACAGCACCCAGTGATTCCGGCCATGAAAGCTTTTGACAACACATTATTCCTATTCTTTCCATATTCCACATCTATTTCATTTCAGAGGTATAGTTGTCCATCATTGCTAGTGACATGTTTGTGAATGGAAGGCACAAGTACGGGGTCCCAGATGTGTCTGTCTATGTATTTCAAAATTGGGACTTGACGGTGGGTAGGATTTGTCCTTTGTAAATCTTTGACCTCAACTGTAGCTCTTTAATTTTAGTCTTAAGTAAAAAAAAAACAAGGAAAGATGTGAGCCAGAGACTGGAGTGGGCTAGCTCCTATTATTAGACAGAGGTGGGTGAGAACATAGTGCAGCTGATTTTGAGAAGTCAACAAGGACCCATGTAATGTATTATTCCTATAGTTTTGATATCAGGGAGTGGGAGAGGGAATGGTAGGATTTCCTGTCTCCGGTGCCAAAATAACTTTTCTCGTTTTTAGGACAATGCCATTTAACTTGAAGGGGTGTGTGAGATGATTTGCAAATCTACTTTCGTCTGACATGCATAGATTTTAATGTCTCTGCCATATAGAATCAAACCTATTCCTTTCTGCCTTTTCTCATCCTTTTTCTTTGTTGCGTTGAGATGTAACAAGCTGTGAGAAGGATGCGTGAAAATGTCGAGAATTTTTCTAATTCTATTTATTTAAACAAGTATGTAATTTTTAGGTGTAAAGTTTATGTCCTGTGCCCTTGACCCCAGTGAACATGGAGGGCTGGTTCTACAGGTTTATTTCACCTCCTTCATGGAAGTGAATATGAATATGATATACCACCACTAAAAAGGCCCAGTCAAAAAAATCAGTAGATTTTCAGAGGAATCCTAGAATCCTAGAGTTGGAAGAGACCTTGTGGGCCATCCAGTCCAACCCCCTTCCAAGAAGCAGGAAAATCACACTCAAACCACCCCTGACAGATGGCAGAAGGACAGATAACTGTAACACGGGAGGAGGGTGTGTGAGCCGTTTATTAAAGCCATGCATGCCCTTGCAATTGGCGATGATTCAGGCAACACGTTTCTTCAGGAAACAGTCACTGTGGCATTGCCAATTTTGGGCACATGTTCACAAAAGTTTGGCTAGCCTATTTGTGGAAGGGAAATGCTAGAAGATAATCAAGGATGTTTATGAGATGCCTTCATAAACCACAGTCAAATACTCCATGTTTTAGGCTCTCAGCTGCGCTGTGGTCAGAACAACTGTCAGTGAGTCTGCCCAGGGCAAATCAGTATTAATAGTGAAATTACTGGATAGAGAGAAGTGCATCATGAGCCATGTAAGTACCTAGGCAGACATATTTCATATCAGTATTATGCAGTGTTGCTAATTCATTGACCTGGGACAAGGAATATTCAGAAGTGAGAGAGGTAGAAGGATTCTTTTTGTTACAGGTAGTTCAAACCTAACTTACCTTCAACATATTTATGAATGGGGAGTCTGTCCATAGTGAAATGTACCAATAACAATCCCTGTCATTTATTTTGTTATATCTGACCAAGAACAGATTCCCTATCCATGAATACATTGAAGGTGAAATACATACAAACTAGCTGTAACAAAAGACGTGAATAGCAATATAAATCCATTTTAACTGGTAGAAAAGCAGGCAGGGAGAACTATATTTATTCAAAACTAGCTGACCCCTGCCACACGTTGCTGTGGCCCAGTCTGGTGATCTGGAAAATAAAGTAATGAGAAAGTGCTGGTTTCTAATATCTGTAATTTCTATATGCTGGTGTGGGAAGTTTGGCCCAATTCTGTCATTGGTGGGGTTCAGAATTCTCTTTGATGAACTATGAATCCCAGTAACTACAACTCTCAAATGGCAAATTTTATTTTCCCCAAACTCCATCTATTTGGGCATATGGAGTATTCGTGCCAAGTTTGGTCTAGATCCTTCATTGTTTGAGTCCACAGTGCTCTCTGGATGTAGGTCAACTACAACTCCAAAACTCAAGGTCAGTGACCACCAAACCCTTCTAGTGTGTTTCTGTTGGTCATGGGAGTCCTGTGTGCCAAGTTTGGTTCAATTCCATCATTGGTGGAGTTCAGAATGCTCTTTGAATGTAGGCTAACTATAAATCCCAGCAACTACAACTCCCAAATGACAAAATCAATTTTTTGAGTGATCGTCACTCCTTGGGTTAGTAGGTGTCTTATGGCCAAATTTGGTGGCAATTCGTCCAGCGGATTTTGAGTTATGATGTCACTCAAAACAAAGAGAGCATTTATATATAGGTAGATAAGCATTCTTTGCTCTGCAAATTTCCCCAGTTCTGTGAAGCTACTGTTGCTTTTTGTGTTCTTTCAGGCAGATAAATATTTCTGTCTTGATTTTGACCAATGTCCTCTGCCTTTCCCCCAATTATGGGGTTAAATGACAGTTTCTTTTCCTTAAAACGTGTTACCCCTTTCTCTAGCCAAGTTGGCACATTTTCCATACCCAGCTGTGCGATGAATGTTGTGCAAGTTGGCCTGCCTTGAGGCACCAAATACCCAAGCCCTGAGATTCCCACAGTAAATCTTGAAGATTCTAACAAATTCCTGGGAGATGCAAAGGATTTCAATGTCAGTTTTGTTGGCAAGCTTGCCTTGTTCCCAAATCAGTATGCATACCGAGCTTTAAATTAAATTTTAAGAAGTGGCAAAAACATGTGCATCAACAAATATATTAGCATATAAAAAGACACCCATTGTTTGCTTAATGACTTTTAAAGTTTCTGATTTGTAATTGAGTAATAGGAAACTTGTGTTCACTTTCCTTTCTTAGAATTATGTGGGAACAATGGACTACTTCTTTTCCTGCCAGGCAGACTGCTGAGAAAAGAAAGCAATGGCTCCACAAATGGTGAAGCCACGCATGTTAGTACTGTAAAGATGCTTTGACTTGACTGACTTTGCTTTGTGAGTAAAGTGTTCACGGGCAACAACTATTCATTCTTTGACATTGTTGGCTCCACATGTTCTATATCCTAGGCAAATGTAGGTCCTTGAAGCTGTGGCAGCGAGGGATAAATCCAGGATGAGTTTGTCAATCTTGTTTTCATGAAAACATCAAACATAGAACTAAATCCAGTTGCTAGTCTCAGCTGGAGTAGATTTTTAGTCCTAGCTAAAGCAGTCTCATTGAGTGGATGGGGCTAGTTAAATCAGCATTTTGGGTAAGGTCATTCATTGATTGGTTCTGTTTTAGTAGGATTTAATAAATGAATTTAGCCCATGGCTCCAAAACCATAATTCAGCATGCCAAGGAAACAGTGCACCAAACCTTGTGTTCAACTACTCTTCAATCCTTATATTTCAGCATATAAATTTTGAGGAAGGGCTTTAAGCCTCACTTCTGTATCACAATAACAATAGTTTGACTTGCTGTCCAAACTGAACAGCCATGTTATTCCAACATACACATGGATCTACGTATGTGCAGATTACTCTCTCGATAGATAGATAGATAGATAGATAGATAGGGTAATGGGAGTAGAAATTTTGATATCATGGCAATGTGAGCAGAGAAAGCAAGAAGAAGAATGTCTGAGCCCCGAACCTATTTTAGCTCAGTCTCATCACAGTTAGTATTTGATCTGAGTAGGCCAAGGGGAATCCACAGACCTCAGAGAGTTGATGCAGCTGACTTCCCCCAGGAAATGGCTTTGTTCTTGGATTGTTTTATCTGTGATGTGTTAGTGGACTGGACCATCCATAGGAGTATGTGGGATTGGCATTGAACTTGTACATTTGTCTCTTGTGTCAGGGGAGGAGGGATTAAGTGAACTATTACTTTCATGAAGACTTTCCTATATGTTTTCTGTCATATAGCCCTTTTTGAACCATTCACTAAAAGCTAGAACTATTACTTTTGTATCGTAAAAAAAGGAAAGAAATGATATGAGTCTGAAGAGTAAGAGGTTGGGCTCCCCTAAGTCTGTTAGTGCCCTCATTTCCTTCAGGATAAAATATCAGGGTTGCCTGTCATCAGTGATGGACTGGATGAAGGCTAATAAGTTGAAATTAAATCTAGACAAAACAGAAGCACTCCCGATCAGTCAGAAGATAGATAAGGGTGTGGGATTACAGTCTGTATTGAATGGAGTTACGCTCCCCCTGAAAACACAGGTTTGCAGTTTGGGGGTTATCCTGGACTCATCGCTGACCCTGGAACCCCAGATGTCGGTGATGGCCTGGAGTGCCTTCACACAATTAAAACTTGTGTGCCAGCTGCACCCATACCTTGAGATGCCAGATCTAGCCATGATAGTCCATGCCTTAGTCACATCCCACTTAGACTACTGCACCATTCTCTATGTGGGGCTGCCTTTGAAGATAGCTCGTAAACTTCAGCTGGTTCAGAGACTGGAAGCCAGATTACTAACTGGAGCTCTGTACAGGGAGAGATCAATTTCCATGTTGCAGCAGCTCCATTGGCTGCCAATCTCCTTCCGGTCTAAATACAAAGTGCTAGTCATTAGCTTTAAAGCCCTAAATGACATAGGTCCAGACTATTTGGCCAATCGTACAAACCAACTTGAGCACTGCAGTTAATGGAGAAGGCCCTGTTCTTGGTCCTACCCCCATATCAAGTACGACTGGTGGGAACAAGGACAGAGCCTTCTCCTTTATCGCCCCCACCTCTGGAACTCCTTCCCTAAAGAAATAAATATGGTCTTCTTCCTCCTCTCATTCAAAAAACAACTGGACTCATTCTTGTTCATTCGCATATGGAGAGAAGGAGGACTAGATAACGAGAGACCTGATCTCTGGTTGAGAACTATTACTGTATTTGGGCTCCGTCATTCTATGTTAGCCCAGCTACCATCACTGGCCACACAATCGATCCATATAACTTTGTGAACTTTAGTTGGCCTCTGTAAATCTGTTGTGGATGTTTTAAGTTCAGATTTTATGTCATTATATATTTTTTGTTTGATTATGTTTAGTTTAATTTATTGATGTTAGGTTCTAATGTTTTCATATGTGAGTTTATTCGGGATTATTATGTCGGTACTTGTTTGTTTTACTGAGGCATTAAATGTCTGTCTTTTTGTTTATTGGAATCTGCCCTGAGTCCCCCTGGGGAGACAGAGTGGAATATAAATAAAGTATTATTATTATTATTTGAGACACAAGAAGATGAGTCCACAGCAGACAAGATCATTCTGCTGGCTGTTGTATTGGATCACATGTTGGACACTTCCCAAATCTCTAGGACTATGTGATGTATTGTCGAATAATTCTGCAGCTGGCAGATGGTAATTTTGTCAGTGCCGATTGTGTTTAAGTGCAGGCCAAGGTCTTCAGGCACTGCACCCAGTGTGCCGATCACCACTGGGACCACCTTGACTGGCTTGTACCAGAGTCTTAGAAGTTCAATCTTTAAATACACATATCGTGTCAGCTTTTCCAGTTGTTTCTCTTCAATCCTGGGATGGCAAGATTCACAATCCATACTTGGTTTTTTTAACACAATCGTGAGATCATGAGTATTGTGCTTCAAAACTCTGTCTGTCTGAATTCGGAAGTCCCAGAGTAGTTTGACATGCTCATTTTCTGTAACTTTTTCCAGCTCGTGATCCCACCAGTTTTTTGTTGCAGGCAGATGGTATTTGTGGCACAAGTTCCAATAAATCATCTGAGCAACGGTGTTGTTGTTGTTGTTGTTGTTGTTGTTGTTGTTGTTATTGCCCGTCACCAGTGGGCAAGTCTGAGATTCATGGCAGGTGAGGCTAGAATCCAATGTAGATGCAGATGTTCCTTTCATTTCTCTGCCACTGATTTTTTTTTACTACCACTCACTTCTTTTTCATTACCATCCAGTTGTCTGATGAAGGAAGGAGAGATTGCTCTTACAAGAGATCTGAGTTGATTGCAGAGAGAGGGCTTTTGAAAGCAGGCCAAGGTTACTCAGCAGTGATGTACATCCTTGTTTTTCTGCCCTTGAATTCTTGGTGTTCAGCAACTCTCTTCTGTTCCTAAGATACCTCCTCCCTCCTCCATGCTGGCACATAGCATCCTTTGAAGTCTGTTAATTTCACAGCTAACAGACACACCTTGAGGCAATGAAGCTCTGAAAGAGAGTAGAGAGAATAAAGCTAGGACTCTTAACACCGTTTTCCCCACCCCTTTCTGTCAGTTCTCTAAATGTACAAACAGCTCCAACATCAAACAACTCTGAAGTCTATTAAGGCAATTAGCCCAAACATTCTAACTATACTTGATAATCCTTGAATATATACAGTGTAATTATCTGAAAAATAGGGTTGTTTTGTAGGAAACCATTCAGATAGGTAGGCATTCTGTTTGGGTGGGTAGGCATTGCATATTCATTAGGCTATTATCAGGGGTAATAATTATTCAATAAGATTCAAATTGCCAAAGGGTTGTCATATTAATTTATGTTATCACAATCCTCAGATATGTTGAAGTAGAAAAATTCAGCTTGTTGATGTATAATAAAGTGGTTTCAAACACAATTCACAATGTTTGAATTGAAGATCTGCTTTACTTCTTACTCCAGTTCCATACATTCCATACATTCTCTGGTCCATCACTACTGCATCTTATCCAATTTATAAATTGTATTCTGTATAGCTACAACCATGTCCTTACTGCCTTCCTAGAAACATAATAAAATGAGCAAAGACCTGGGTGCCATCAGCATGCTGGTGAAATAACCTCCTCATTACTTCAGTTGTCTATTTCGTATAGATTAGGAAGGTGAATAGCCGGTACCAGCCTGAGCCAAGATAAACTTCTAGGCAATCCCGGCCCCCCAGAGTAGGAGCTGGCTAATTCATAACCACCACCCCCTCCGCCCCAGTGTTTTTTGAAATCTGCTTCTCCATTCCACTTGTTAAATACTTATTTTTACATTTATTATGTTCTAAAATTATTGACCCCAGGCATCAGCTACATGTTTGAAATCAAAGCAAACTCATAATTTCACTTCTCATGTGGGGACATGAGAGAAGCCTCCCACAGGATGGTAAAAAATCCCGATGTCCCCTGGGCAACATCGTTGCAGACAGCTAATTCCCTCACACCAGAAGTGACTTGCAGTTTCTCAAGTTGCTCCTGACGTGAAAAAAAATCATTTCGCTCATGAGATCAATACTGTCCTTCAATATGGTGTGTTAGTGATTACAAGTATACTACGATTTAATCACTGTTATATGTTATTTTAAAGATATTGGAAGTGAACGTCTCTTACTCTCTGTATGTTCCTTCAAGTTACTCATGAATTTCATAGGATTTTCATAGGCATGGAATATACAGAGATGGTTTGCCGGTTTCTTTCTCTGAAATATAGCCCTACAGCTCGTGATGTTCATTGGTGGTCTCTTATCCAAGTTTTTTTTTTTTTTTGTCGTGTCAGGAGTGACTCCTGGTGTGAGAGAATTGGCCGTCTGCAAGGACGTTGCCAAGGGGACACCTGGATGATTTGATGTTTTTATCATCCTTGTGGGAGGTTTCTCTCATGTCCCCGCATGAGGAGCTGGAGCTGATAGAGGGAGCTCATCCGCCTCTCCCCAGATTCGAACCTGTGACCTGTTGGTTTTCAGTCCTGCCGGCACAGGGCTTTAACCCACTGCGCCACCGGGGGCTCCGTTATCCAAGTTTAACTTCCAGAATGAGATAGGATTTGGTGACCCTAAGATATTTAGGCCTACATGGAATAGCTACAAGGACATATTTTAAAGGCATGGTTCATACCTAAAAGACAGGAGATATTGATAAGAATAACTATTATACAAAGTATTTCTAGAATTCTGAAATCAATATTACATTATAGTCTAAAACCAATATTAGATTGACAAAATCAATATACTTTTTCCTGCACTTTTGAAGAAACAGATAAGGATTATTAATATGCCCTTAACAGAGTTCTTCTAATAAATGCTCTTATTGGTAAAAGGCAGCATGAAGTGAAAACTTTTATCGATTCCACCTTTCCCTGCTATTTTTTGTGCTCCAGAAAATCTGCCCCAGAATGCGCCATAACCTTTTGGGAAAAAGAGATGTCTGCATAGATAGTAGGAAATCCATCCCTCTTCTATTCCATTCATTGACGACTAATTGGGATTTAGACTTTTAATCATATCTATAATTCATGTAAAATTGCCTTAGCCTCCACCCTGCACCCCACCCAGACAGTAATGAAGTCAGTAAGGGAAGGGAACAATTAATGGTATTCCTAATATAATATTGGTTTAAGTCAGATACTCTTCTACAAAGGCAGACTGCAGCCAGGAAATCAGTAGACGTTATTGCTCTCCTCGGGTGGAGAGCAAGAACCAATCTCAATACAATAGTGAAGAGTATAGACATTACACTGGCAACAAAGATCCTCATAGTCAAAGCAATGGTATTCCCTGTATGGATGTGAGAGCAGGACCATAAGGAAGGCTGAGCGAAGGAAGAGAGTCATTTTTGAACTGTGGTGTTGGAGGCTGCTCACTTGAGGGAAGGAGATTAGAGGCAAAGATGAAGTACTTTGGCCACATAATGAGAAGACAGGAAAGCTTGGAGAAGATAATGATGCTGGGAAAAATGGAAGGAAAAGGGAAGAGGGGCTGATCAAGGGCAAGATTGATTGATTGATTAATGACATTTATATGCCGCCCTTCTCACCCCGAAGGGGACTCAGAGTGGCTTACAAGTAATATACAATACAATAAATAAAACAAATAAAATATCTTCCTGGACCCCTCTCTTTACTCTGGTGTGGTGGAGGGGCTCCCAAGTAATGACACTGAAGACAAGATGGCACTGTCTTCTTGGCCCCTCTCTTTACTCAGGTCTCAGAGCAGCAGTTGGTGTTGGATGAATGGATGAATCATATCCTTGAAGTGACTGGCTTGACTTTGAAGGAATTGGGGGTGGCGACGGCTGACAGGGAGCTCTGGCGTGGGCTGGTCCATGAGGTCACAAAGAGTCGGAAGTGACTGAATGAATAAAAAACAACAATTCTTCTACAGATCATCATGATTTTAGTTCTTGATTAATTCAGTGAAATCTCAGCTCTAAGCTAAAGATACCATAATTTTCCAAATTAATATTTGAAAAATAATCTCATATTTTGAGAAACCATTGTAAATATGTCTGTTGGGAAAAAAAATGGTTGTCTTGGTTCGATTATATGAAGACAATTTTGTTTTGATCATAGTATTCAATGTTGCCTGTATCAAGTTCAGGGACAATTTGTTGCATTGTTGTTAACACTGTGACGTGAACTCAGAGCAACTTGATTCATTCCTCTACTGCTGCCATTTTAACAGGTAGTTTTTTGTGCATGGGCCCCAATGAACTTAGTGCATCTTCTTGACCTTGTATCTCATTTTCTTCATAGGTTCGCAAGCATGTGAATGATTTGTACGAAGACCTGAGAGATGGACATAACTTGATTTCTCTTTTAGAAGTTCTTTCAGGAGATACCTTGGTGAGTTTTTAAATTTTCGTTCAGAAGCCTTCTGGGCTTCAGAATATTTGCTTGTTATTGATTATTGGGCTTCTCTTAATTCATTAGTTCTATAGCTGGGGAAACACAAAAAATAAGCTTAGTTTCAAAATTGCATAATATTCTGGATTCTGACTGGTTTGACCATATTATTTGTTGTTTCCCCTGTATAATTATAAATTCTGTTTCTGTAGTGCATTTGTTTTTGCCATTATTACTTAAAAAAAATCTTGTATAGAAATTAGAATGCTAAATATTTTTCCCCGTTAAAGAAAGGGGAAAAACACACATGCTCTCACCTTAATTGTCTAACACTCCCTCTTGGTGTCATCTTTTTTTGTTGTTGTGAGCATTACTACTACCCTTTCTTAGCACTTGTTCTCTTCATTATGTTCTTCTGTTCATATTTTTCTCTTCATTTGTGGTCTGTCTTGTGTCTTTGCTCTCCTGTCTCCTGTCTGTTGTGTTCATTAGCCAAGGGAGCGAGATTTTTTGAAGACCTTACGGTTGGTGAGTTCAACAGAAGCATGCCCGTTTGAACAGCATGAGGATGAGGAGGATGAGGATAAGGGGGTAGGTGCCGACCCCCATAACTCTACTACTATAGTATTTGAAGAGTGCTGCTGCTAACCTGAAAGTAACTCTGTAGTGTGGTGCTGTGCAGTGGTTCTTTAGAAAGGATTGGGCATTTTTGTGTATTTGTTTTCTTTGTGTATATGTGTGAGTGTGTACCTGTGACTTTAGGGAATCTATCAAGACCCTCTGAAATGTATGGAAAGGTGTGGAAAGCCTACAGCTGCCCTCCATGACTGATGGATTGTCCTTTAAAAGTTCATTTTGAACTGCTGCAATGTTAAATTATTTCACTTTTATGTTTTGTTTTGTTCTGGTGCCACAACTGTACAAATAATCCTCCTAACAATAATGGTGCCACAATAAAATTTCTATCTGTGTGGTCTTCATTTGAACATGGCGTTGTGGTTGTGTCATGTCATATGCAAACACAACCCCTTTAAGCAGAAATAATAAATATTCCCCACAGCATGATTTCTACATAGTTGAAAAGACAACAGTTTTAAACAGAGGAAAGCAAGGATATTGAGAGTCAGAAGTGGAAAAATGTTGCCATGAGATTCGGTGCGTAACTCACTGGCTGAAAGTATAATAATGTTTGCCCAGTAGATAGATTATAGAGATCTGAGTCATGTACCAGCTAATCAATTCCTTCCTTTTTTGTGAGATCAATTTTTATAACAGGTAATACTGAGATAGCATTTTAAATAATGCCCTTTTGTCTTCCAGATGGAAAATATCTGCCTATAAACAAAGATTTTGGCGCGATACTGAGTATTGATTTGTCCTAAACAGTTTGTTTCATTACTCTAAGAAACTGGCATTTACATTTTTTTCTCCTACTGTATGCTAAAAGGTCTTTTGAGATTACTTGGGTTCTCGGTAGCAAAGATAAACATTGTCCATCTTCTGTTTTTGAAAGCCCTATATATTTTATTATGGCTCAGAAAACCTTTCAAAACATATTTGGCTTTCTATATGAAATGTGGTTCTTTTTGTGTTCTGACTTTATAAGGATACTTGGTAATGATTATTATAATATTATTATTATTAGTCATGCCTTCTGCACATAGTACATTCCAGGCAATTATTTCTTCATTTATTTCCATTTATGAGTGTTTGCCTGTTATTAAGGCTGTATATGCTGATCTGCTTCTCTGGCAGCAAATTCCATTGAATAAATTGAAGCTTACTTTTGAGTTAACATGCATAGAATTGCCTTATTAGCTTCTACATTAGCTATCAATTCATCAAAAGCCACATTTGGGCGTCTTCGTGTATAACTCTTCATATAAAAACTGAGAGCAGGTTTGGGGATCATAATTATAGATTTTGAAATATGACCCATGGATAAGTAGAAAGTCAGAGAACAACAATGCCCATGACCATCGCCACCAACTTCTCCCCATCTCAATATTCTAAAAGGCCAGAAGTGGTGCCACAACAAAGAGATTGGAAAGGTCAGTTCTTCCTTTAGATCAGTGGTTCTCAACCTGTGGGTCCCCAGATGTTTTGGTCTTCAGCTCCCAAAAATCCTAACAGCTGGTAAACTGGCTGGGATTTCTGGGAGTTGTAGCCAAAACACCTGGGGACCCACAGGTTGAGAACCACTGCTTTGGATTCTCTCAGCACAGACTACGTTCCTGCCTTTCACTGCACTACTCAGGGAACGGGATAGTTCTATTTTTGGTAAGAATAAAGGTATAACAATCAAATCAGCCAGTAGATAAGTCAAACTAGATTTTTTAGGTTGACCTTTTTGATTTTCTAGACTTAGCTATGAGAATATAGGGTACTCCTTAAAGCAATTGCTCAGGATTAATTTTTGAAGGACGTTGCCTTTATCAGAGTCACTTCTTCAGGTCTATTGCCCTAAGCTATAGGGCATAAATAGTGCTAAAGGAACTAGGCTTAATGGTTTACTGGACTTTGTTTCTGCTAGCAGGAGATACCTTTCATGGATTAAGAAATAAAATAAATAAACTTGATTTATATGCTGTCCTGTCTCCCCAAAGGGGCTCAGCGTGGTGAACAACAAAGTCAGCAATCATCCAATGCCATATGAAAGAAAAGCACATGAACAAATAACCATCCCACCCGAAACCCTTGCAGATCCAGCTTTAAACCAAAAATAAGACTCATTGTAGCATGTAAAACGTAAAATTCCCCTACAGGCCTGCGAACTTCTTAAAAAAATTATCTAGAGCCATTTTCAGGCTTCCACTCATATTACTACATGGTAGATTGAAATTCTTTCATAAGTGAAAAAGACTTTTTCCCCTTAACCTGATATAAAGAATAGTTAGTCAAGTGTTGGTTGCTGGCCTTAATTTTAATGTAATCATACCCCAGTAAAGCATAGAATCATAGAGTTGGAAGAGACGTCATTGGCAGGAATGTGATTTTCCTGCCAAGAAACAGGAAAATCACATTCAAAGCACACCCAACAGATGGCCAACCAGCCTCTGTTTAAAAGCCTCCAAAGAAGGAGCCTCTACCACAGTCCAGGGCAGAGAGTTCCACTGCTGGAACTGCTTGTTCTTTGACATCTTTTAAAGTAAGACTTCTCATTTGATATGTGCTTTCCCTGTACCTTAGCTCTTATTGAAAAAGGAACCACCCCCTTAGAGAACTCAATCCTTTCCAGGAGAACCTAAAAGAAGCACCAAACTCCTCTATACTATCCACTTTTTCAGGTTTATTAACATGATTAGTAATTTAGCTTTGCCATTATAATTGTAACATCACTTTTGAGCATTGTGTAAAAATGGAATGAGAGCTGTTCCCAGCTCCTTAGGTACTATTTGTGTAGTTGCTATCATTCACATGCTTGTAAAGCCCAAAAGACTCCACCAGATATTTTGCCTGGAGTCTTCTGAAACATGCCACAGGTCTTGGGCAACTGTGGAACCACAACCAAGTTTGTATCCATCAACAGTATGAGTATAGATACCAAGTGGTGATGGTCAGCTAGCATATAGGCTGCCGGGAGGTTATTTTTCTTAGTTACGTCATCTCTCTCTGTGTATATATACCTCTCTAATCCCTCTCTTTCTTAATCATGTCCTCAGTTCGTCACATATATGGGTCTGCATCTGTGCAAATACATTGTTCAGAATCTTCTAGCTAGCTAAGATTCTGAACAGTGTCTTTTTGCAGGCACAGACCCACATATCTGAATGCACAGATGTCCTCTTGAAGAACATCAGTTACAGATAAGCAACCTGCCTTTCTTACTGTACTGTTTTCTAAAGGAGTGCTCTGTAATACCCAGAAGCATAGACCAGAACCTAACTGGAAGAAAAATAGATGGATGCTGATCTTACTGAACAAAACATGAAAAAGGCAGCTCCTTCGGTTGGACTTTTCATACTAGGGAGCTTGTCTCAGGGCATATATATGTACCCTATAATCTGAGGCCGGTCTAGGGTATGTATACTCTGTCATGGACCTGAAGACAGCTATATTGTCCATCCCCATCACGTGGTGGGTTGGGGGGTGGGGAGTGAAATCCTGGCTCTCCAGTAGGGCTGCTCATATTTTCCTAAACTGGACAGTCACCTGACCTTGGTTGTCCCGATTATTACCAGATTCAGAAAGGCAACCCCCTTTCCTTCTTCTTGGTTGCAAGGATACCTTGGTTGATGTCAACAAAGATTGTCAGCAGTGGCCAGGAGTTCTCTAGGCCATTTGCTGTGGTGACAGGAGGGGATCATAGGCCTAATCCTTCCCCTTTGGTCAAAGTGTAGGGCTGCTCTGGTGTGTTGCTCAAACTCAGAATTAGCTGATTTTGCATAATGTGGGGTAAAATCAGATTAACCTGTTTTACTGCATTACGAACCAGAAGGCCCTGGATGTCATTTTGACACCTAGGAGTGTTGTCTTGTCTACATAAGAGTTTGGGGCCATTGAAGATTTCCTTTTAGTGCTCAGCAGGAAAGAAAAAAAGCTAGTTCTTGCCACAACAAAGAGAAAGGGGAAGACAAGGAAAAAGAAAAAGAAAGCTTTAAGTTTCTTGCAGTGAATGAGCCAATACGCTCTTACTCTTTAAACTTAATTTACAGGGTTTTCCAAGGAAATATTCATTGCTGAGCTATAGCCATTATCGTACTATATATCATGCTTCTACTTGTTGTTACAGAAGTTGGTGAAAAATCTGAAGTTTGGAAGAAGGGCATTCATATTTTGTGTGTTTTCTCCTATAGATCTCCTTAGATGGCTAAATGAATGATGCCTATGTAATTCTTCCTCTTTGTGATTTTACGCTAACTGCATGCAGTTTTGCCATGTTTTTCATTAATTTGCTATTATTTGTTTTCCTGAATAAATTTTTTTTGTTTTCATCCACTTACTTGGTTTTCTGCATGTTGTGTTCTGCAAGCATTTCTGACAAAATAAAGATTGCCAGTTGTTGGTTAATACTTGAAAATCTATAAGGGAACAGTATATAGAGATCTGATTTATAAACTTCCAAAGCTGTTTCTTGGTTATGTATTCAGAATGATTTTCTGATCGACCTGCCCATATATAATTCAGTCAGAATTGATCGCCTATATGCATTTTTCAGAAAAGATGAATTAACAGGATTTGGGATTACAGTACCCGATGAAAGATTTTTTTTGAAAAGCCATATGCCTTTCCAGGTCTGATTGAAATGGTTTGTGTGGTCAGTTTCACATTTGTTTCTTGGCAAACATTGGTTTATCTCTGCATAAAAGACCCTTAGACTCTACACAACATGAATTCCTTTCAGGATAATGAAAAATTAGCATGTTTCTTGAAAAGAAAGCTTTTTAGGAACAGCATATACTTCCTTTTAAGCCTCTTGCACAGCCAAGCTGCTTCCTTAACTGAAGGTAGCCCTGTTTATTTAAGCATTTCTATACTGCTTTTAATTCGAAATTTCACAATGGAGTTTACAGTAATGCATATTAAAATGCCCCAAACACAGTAAATTGAATTAATAAAACCATCAAAGAATGATAGAACTCTTTTATTGAATGTCCGTCTACATGTACCCCTTTATTTGAGGCTGGTCTAGAGTAGCAGTACTCCAGACCACTTCTGGGGGCACCTACACTGGAATCCAGACCATCCAGTGGGTTTGAAATTGGTTTGTCCTCACTGTTGTTGTTGCTGGACTGCCATGGAGTCCCCATGACTAAGGAGAAGGAGGGGGGATTGACCTCCGTGGCCGTCTGCAACAATAGGAGGGCAACACCGGTCAGTTTGCCTCCTTTTCCCTATGCTTCTCACTGCAAAAAAAAGGGAATGGTGATGCTGGCTCATGTCAGCAGTGAATAGTCCATCTGTCCATACTTACCTTGGAATGTGGGGCTGCTTTTGGACTCCTCCAAAATTTTGATGAAACTCCTTATCATTCCCTGACTTTATTTACTGTGCTTATATACCGCAATTCTCAGCCCAAGGGCAACTCATTGCGGTGTGAATAACACAGGTTAACCGTTTTAACTGTTTTAACCCCACTCCCCACCACCTCCACATTTAATCCCAGGATGTCATTTGAACATCTAGGACTGACCTCTGATCAAAATCAGGGTTTCCGGCTGGGGTAGACAAGCCCTAAGATCCCTTTAATTCATAGAGCGAACAGCTTTAGGATGGGGGTGGGGAAGCATTCGTGAAAAGCAGTTTGTGCATTAATGGAGGTTAACTGATCCCAATATCTTCTCAAATAATGTTAGTGGGGGTGAGTTGTACACATCCATCTCAAGATCATCATTTGTGCTTAAAATTGTAATTGAGGTCCTGACTCAGCCAGGATGAAACAATGTTGAGTCCTATTGATTTCTTCTATAGCGATTTGATTCCTGCTTAACTTTCCTAGTGAAATTTATGAGCCAAAGATAGTTCACTTTGGACCTGCTTTTTTTTTAAAAAAAAAAACCAACACCTGTTCTACAAGGTATGTTTTGGAGTTGCATTGTAGCCATATGTCTACCATAACTGCCCTAATGAACAACTAGAGAGGAACATTCAGTTCTTATTAGGATGGCCCCTTCTGAACCAGTACATTTGTCTGCTCTTTGATCTACTGTGTCAACACTGGATCCCAGCAGCCCTATAATATAAAATATCTTTGTTGCGTTGTGGTACAGCTCAATAATAACTTAGAATGGGTATATTTGCACAAAATGCACAACATTTATGTGTGGTATGATTTATGTAAAGGAAATAAGTCATTTATTATGTTCTGCAGCTTGACATCCAAATAGCTCCCTACTAAGGTTTAATAACTCTCATTAGCATTCTACATCATGGATATAAAGGTTTATTTCTGTGGAGCTTATGAGAAATCACATCCCATTTCCAGTGCATCTGAAATTTGATTTCATTACAGATAAAAGGGGAGGGGGGACCCTAGGGGTGAGGAGCATCTGTAAAATTTAAATTTGAGTATTTTTTTTCTCCCAGAGTTACTAGATTTTACCAAAATCAATTTCTAAATAAATTCTGTGCATAGCTCAAAAAGGTTTTCTATTTAGCGTTTCTTTTTGTATATAAACTCTCACTATCTCCGCTTTCTGTTTTTAGCCCAGAGAGAAAGGTCGGATGCGTTTTCACAGACTACAGAATGTACAAATTGCACTTGATTATTTGAAAAGACGGCAGGTAAGATATTATATCCTAAGCATCTAAGTAAACACTAAGGAACAAATAATATTTTAATGCTTTCATTTGTATAATTAAAATTAAGAACAAAATATTTCTTAATGATGCTTTTTGAAGAAAGGGAATTTCAATAGTTTAATTGCCCGTTTTTTTCATTATTTATTTATTTTCCTATATTTATATACCGCCTTTCTCATCCCAGGGGGACTCAAAGTGGTTTACAACATATTAATGCCAAAATTCAATGCCATATACATATATGTAACATATGACAAGAAGTATATATAACATTATATACCTCATTGCATTTAATGATCTGAGCTGAAAATTTGTTTCTGACCAAAATCCGAAAGTAGAGTGACCCTTGTTTTCATCATGAGCTATCTTATGATGAAGCATATTATTCATCTCCTTCAGGCAATACTCACTTTGTTTTTCAGTGTTTTCTCTCTGTTGAAGCTGGGAAAATCAATATAGCTTACATGCCAGAATTGCATGTCCCATGAGAAATAGGAGAGAAAGGATATTGATGCAGCAATAGTCATATAATCTAGGCTGAAATTCTGTTCCTGTAAGAGGAAAAGAAAGGCAGTTGATTTGTGACGGATAGTTCTGTTTGGAACTCTTCCCCCCAACTCCCCAAAGCAAGGAGGGTTACCCTTTTGAGTTAATTTAAAACACAGGCACATTGAACAGATCTTTATACATCCTTATTCTATTTGTATTTCACAATAGTGTTTTGCGAGGCACTGTAGATAGATGTTGTACTCTTTCTGTTTAAGAGAAAAGTGTGGAGTTTAATTTTCTGTATATATGAATATCAGCACAGAAGGAAAACTCAATTCAATACTTCTATGTAATTAATGTAGGTCATAATATTAGAAAGGACCTTATCATCTCTCAACTAAATTAATTTACTTTAATCTGAAAAATTGTGTGCGCCCGTACATACATATATATATGGGTGATTTCAATATAACATTTGCAGTGCCACCTTCTGGTTTTTGCCGCAATTACTATGAATAATAGGGGTTTTTTTTTATAGTGCTTGATATTTGCTGCTTTGGGGGTACTTGGAAATTTGTACATTCATAATTTCTTTTAGTAAATGAATGCTGTTGAAATATACTAAGGTCCTCTCTCAATATTGCGATCTGTAAAAATTTGCATAGGATTGTTTAACTAGATTTTCCCAAATGCTGATTCTATTGCATACAAAATATTGTATGTTTCTGATCTATTCAATCAGACAAGAAAATGGTAAACCAATCAGGATACATAAGTCTACCGATCTTGATTTTAGCATTACCAAACTATTTGTGCAGAAATGAAGGTGGAAAGAAATGAGAAAACATCTAAGGTTTGCTTGTTTAATAAGGCTGACCAAGGGCCATGTGGTATGAAGGAAGCTTCTGACCTAAGGGCCATTTAACTTGCTCCCTGTTCCTGAAATATTCTTTCATGTTATCTGATCATTGCCTTTTCAGTTCAGTTCTCTGTGTGTCTTGTCTTCTAAATAAAATGAAATGAAACTTTATTTATAGCCTGCCCTATCTCCCCGAAGGGACTCAGGGCCACTCATACAATGGCAAACATTCAACACTGACAGTAATATATAAATAAATCAATGAAATCCTTAAATTATCATTTAAAATCTCTAAATTAGGCTAAAATTGTTGGGGAGAGAGATGGAAAACAGAAATTTAACTGGATGGGTTCTAGCAGCTAGGTAAGGTGCAAATAGATGTACTTAATCCTTCTCCTCTCCGTAAGCTAAATTGCATAAGTGTGTTTTTAATAGCTTTTTGAAGGAGAGGAAAGATAAGGCCTTTTAAAACTCTTTCGGGAGGAAGTTCCAGAGCTGGGGAGTGAACATGGAGAAGGCCCTTTCTCTTGTTCCTACCAGCCACACTTCAGACGAAGGTGGGACTGAGAGATGGGCCTCCTCTGCTGAACGCAGCACTCGTGTTGGTTTATATATATGCAGATGTGGTCTTTCAAATAGTTTGGGCCTGAGCCGTTTAAAGTACATCCTATTACATTTAGTGGGTTTTTTTTTCAAGAACATTATTTGTAGGATTTATTTAACTTATTGAATTGCTCCAAGGACATAATTCCTTGACGTAAATCACATTCAGTCATGATAAGTATATAGATCCTTTACATCTCAATTTTCTCAGTTGATAAGTCTTGTCACAAAATGCCATACCACAACATATACACTATATGCTATCCTTCTACTTGAATGAAGAACTCTTGTATCATGGAATATATAATGAACCTTTTTGTATTTCTTAATTGTTTCAGATGCAGAGTATAATTTCTATAAAATGTAATTGAGATGAACATATCCTGTTAGGGATTAATGGCAACTTGAATAGACTATCCAGATAGATTTTGCTTATCACCTAATACATCAGATATCTTTCGTTCTCCAGAAAATTATCATTTCAACTGAGTGATAATATGTAGTTCAAATTCCCTAAAGTATTTTGAAAGTAGCAGGAAGTAGGGAATATGGAGGTTGTAAATACAACATTGTTACCCATCTTTGGATTGTGAAGGATCAGAATGCATTTTCAACTTCATCTATTTTAATCCTTTTCCATATTTTTTCCATTAATGACAGGTGAAACTGGTGAACATTAGGAATGATGACATAACAGATGGAAATCCCAAATTGACTTTGGGATTAATATGGACCATAATTTTGCACTTTCAGGTAAGATGATTTGTCACCTTCAAAGCACTTTCCCGTTTAGACCTCCTTTTCAATGACTGTATTTGCCAGATATGATCTTGAAAAGATTCTGATAAAGGAAGTTGTAGAAGCTCTGCTCATTTTGTTATTGCCATTACCGTTGCTGCTGCTGCTTTTCTCTCCCAAATGTAGTAATTTCCCATTTTGTTCAGATAACCAATAATGCTGAATTATATCACAAATCACATAGTTTTATGGAAACAATGTTGTGAATATAGAAGTATGATTTTTTGTGCAAAATCAATCTGTTTTGGCACAAAAACATTATTTCCAGGTTGGCATGTGATTTTTTCATGCACACGTTTTTGTTTGATTGTTTCTTTTTTGAGATGCAAAAGAACAATCTTGCATCTACCCTCCACCACAGTTGGAAAGAGTGCATTCTGGGGCAAAATGATTCATTCACAAAACTCCAATATTTTAATGCAAAAATTTCTGTGTATTTCTGTTAGAACAGTGGTTCCCAGCCTTTTTTAAAGCCAGGGACCACTTGACCAGGAACCACCTTGACCAGGGACTACTCTCCAACATTAGTACCGAAAGGGTTGTGAATCAGTTTTTGGTCAACTTTAGATTTGATTTGGTTATGTGAGGGTGCTGATTCAGCAAATTGCATTGGATAGGCCACATAATCTCTCTAGTTTCTGATATAGAAAATATGCCATCCAGTAGTTTCCATCTGCTCTCCCACAGAAAGCCATATTTAATAAGCCAAGGCACTATTACTTAGGCGATCCCTTGTTGTCCAAGTAGGATTGTCTTCCAAGATTGGTGTACTGGCAGTGGGTGTGCAGGTGACTGTGGAGCCCTATTCTTGATCTGCATGTTTTCCCACAGTGAGGGCATTGTTTCCAGGTGGAAGGCGGTCCCGGTTGGGGTTGGTTTGATGCCCCTTCCTCTTGGCACGTTTTTCTCTTTTGCCCTCCATTTGTGCCTCTATATATATAGTGCCATGGCACTATAAGAGGGTTCCGCAAGACCAGTCACTCTCATTGCAACGGTGTAATAAGAGTGAGGCCCAGGCCATATTTTAGTTCTTGCACATCACTGGTGGTCTACATACCACAGGATGGGAACCACTGTGTTAGAGTAATTTCTCCAAATATTTCTGGATCTGTGGATTTTAGTTCTTTGTTGTTGTTGTTGTTGTTGTTGTTGTTGTTGTTGTTGTTGTGTGTCTTCAGGTCATTTCTGACATGGCCTACATTGAGCTTATCATAAGGTTTTCTCGAATATAAAGCGAAAAATGCATAAGTTCCCACCCATGTATTATTCTTAACTAGCTTTCCCAAGTGTTTCAGCAAGGAAAGAAATGATAATGGATATGCTTTCAATTTGATCTGTCTTGCACGGTGATTTTTCTGGCTTTATTGAAACCTTAATCAGGAGACATGACAACTGTGCTAAGCACTTAAAATGCAACTATTATATTGAACATAGAAGATTGATTTTTTTTTAGATAGATGCTGGCTGTTAAGGGTTATATGGGAGAATTATAGGACACTCTCTTTCAAAATATGCAATATTTGCTGTTATTTTCTCTGTGGAAATGTTGGTTGTGCCAGATCACTAGAGGGCACTAGAATTATGATATTGAATGTACTCAGAGAATTATATAAATGCTCCTCCTAATCCATACAGTATGTGGCATTCTTGTTTCTAAACTTCTGTGTCTGACAACTACAGTTTATTTGTAAATGTTGATTCCCAGATTATTATTTAGCCTCATTTGCCATGACTAGACTATTGTTCAAAACCATGCGTATTCAGAAAACAAAGGACATGCAAAGCATTTAAATCATGCTATTTGCATAGTTCAAGGGGGAAGGTTACAGAGATATTTAAAATTTCAAAACACCCAAATATATGTCAGTTGGAACTTTTTAATTTTATTCCTAATGACAAAAAAACCTTATTATATGTAAATAGTACAACAAAAAGCCTTAAAAATAATTATAAAATGCATTCTTGCTAATGTTATTGAGTACCATTTGTATTGTAAGATATTATTCTCTTATCCCTCTGGATGTCAAGCGTATAGTAAGGTCAGAATGTGTTTTATAATCTGCATCAAGAAGTACAGGCATAATTTCCATTCTGTCAGTTTGGTGAGTAATGCTATAAGGACGCACCCTCTGTGGCTACTGGTTGTTCATGACTAAAGAGCAAAGTTCATTCAAATCTTGTGTGCTATGGAATAATGCTAACATATTCCAGTACTATTTTCTATTCTTTTTTTCTCTGTAAGTCACTTTGGGGTATTCTGAAAATTGTGGATTAACATTTTAAATATATTTATGCATTCACCCTAAATATAAAAAACTTCCTTGATACAGCAAAAAAAAAGTGAGGAGACACTACTTTTTACAGTAGTAACTCCCATAATCTTCCTGCCAGCATAACTGATAGCCTTGTATTGTCGAAAGCTTTCATGGCTAGAATCACTGGGTTGTTGTAGGTTTTTTCGGGCTATATGACCATGTCCTCTAGAACTTGGCTACATAGCCCAAAAAAACCTATAACAACCCATTGATAGCTTTGTTGCTAAATTGCTTTGCTCCACAACATTCATTCAAATAGGAGCTGTGGTGGCGCAATGGGTTAAATGCTTGTGCCAGCTAAACTGCTGACCTGAAGGTCAGTGGTTCAAATTCACGAAACGGAGTAAGCTCCTGTCTATCAGCTTCCCATGTGGAGACATGAGAGAAGCCTCCCACAGGATGGTAAAACATCCGGACATGCCCTGGGCAGAGTCTCTGCAGATGACCAGTTCTCTCACACCAGAAGCAATTTGCAGTTTCTCAAATCGCTTCTGACATAATAAAAAAAATCATTCAAATTGTTATTGGCTATCCCCAACTTCTTCCTTTCATTTAATTCTGTCTACTGAGATGTCTTTTCAAGGGGTGCACATACAGAATGGCTTTGCCCCCATTTATGTATCAGGAAGCAATTCTTCGAATTTCAAAAGTTGTGACACTTCCTTGAAATGTGAATAACAGCAAAACGTTCAAGTTTCTGCACTGCAGTGGAAGGAGATATTCCTGATCACAGCTTTTCCTGTCCTTGATTGACACTTAAGCAATTAATCCTTCAGGAAGTTGGGTTGTTTATGGGTATTTTGTGGAGGGGAAATATTGAACATATCCTTTTCCTGTCTGGCCTCTATAGCAGCCTGTAGCTGGGCAGCAGTTTCTTTTGCTGAAAAGTACCTTTGGACTTTCTCTAGCCATTGACCCCATGGTGCAAGGATTCTGTTTTAATCTTCTCGTGATTTAAAAAAGGCCAACAAAAGGTCAAAGACTGATCTTCTCAGCGATCTAAACATGGAGTTATTTCATGTCAGCAATTTAATCACCAGCTACAGGAGGTGAAAAGCTGCTATTTCCCATGTGGTCCTTCATATTGAATATATTATGAGCTATTATTTATATCTTTTAAAGCAGTATATTTCTTAATCTTAATGTCCTTAAAACACTGGTTAAGGACAAAATATTTGATTTTGTTGTTTCAGTTAAACCTGGCAGTCATTTTATAATTGAACTATTTTGGAGTCTTGCAATCTTTAGAAAGGAGAGGAATTTGAGCTCCCTGGCTCATGCAGTACTATATTTTTGATATTGCCAAAGGGATGACATAGTGCAAGTCAATTAATCCAGTTATAACAATTCAATTCCATATCAATAAACAAATGCAAGTAAACATATACATTAAAACATAAATTAAAAATAATATAACCATTAAAATTAAAGGTAAAGGTTTCTCTTTGATGTTAAGTCTAGTCGTATCCGACTCTGGGGGTTGGTGCTCATCTCCATTTCTAAGCCAAAGAGCAGACGTTGTCCGTAGACACCTCCTAGGTCATGTGGCAAGCATGACTGCACAGAGTGCCCTTACCTTCATCAGAAGTGGTACCTATTGATCTACTCACATTTGCATGTTTTCAAACTGCTAGGTTGGCAGAAGCTGGGGCTAACAGTGGGAGCTCACCTTGTCTGTGGATTTGAACTGCTGACCTTCTGACAACAAGTTCAGCAGCTCAGAGGTTTAAACCACTGTGCCACCATGGATCTTATAAATATTAAATGATATTAACATTAAAACATATTTTTAAAACCACACAATCCGGAATCATAGTCAAAAAACCATTCTAATTGTTATTGCACAATTTCCATTTTTACTTATTTCACTGAGATATTGGCCAAAGGCTCGGTACCAGAGCCATGTTTGTCCTTGCTTTCAGAAGGTCAAGAGGGAGGGGACTGACCTGCTTTTGCTGGGGAGGGAGTTCCATAGGCTCAGAGTCTGCTCCTAGTTTTCTGTGGCTATACAAATTACGATGTAAAATAAAATAAAATAGCTTGGTTTTTATGTTGGTGATCATTCTGTTGAGGAAATTCCTTTGAAAATATTTGTTTTTGTTATTTTTAGCTCTAGATTACTTTTGTAGAATGGGATGCTGTTTGGTACATTGCTTTAACTTTCAGTGAAGTCTCTTGTGTGAATGTTTTGCAATTTTTGTTCCTTTTCTTTGATGTATTACGAAGCAGTGGTATATGTGGGGAGGAGGGTCAGAAACTTCCTTTTTAGTTCTCCACAAACTCTTGGATCAAATCCTTTGGTTGGGTATTCCTTCATGGCAGGGGATGGCCCTTGTAATGTTTTCTAACTTTTTGCTTCTATCATTCTATGAAATTAGTGCCTTTATGCAAGTTTTAGTCCTGTAACGTCTTTTTGGCCTTACTAATGGCTGGGTAACTAAAATAATTAATGTTTTTATCTCTTTAACCATACATAATAATGGTCAGACTTGTTTTATCATTGCATCTTGGTGTTACCTTAAATTGAGCACTAAGATATAGGAAACACTAAGCACAACGTAGCTGCACGCAATAACATCCTGCGGAAACCCACTGTAAGTGCATGGGGTGCAGACCCAAAATTAATAAGAATATCAGCCCTGGCCTTGCCTTATGCAACTACTGAGTATACCTGCCCTGTTTGGCACAAGTCTGTCCACGCGAAGCAGGTGAATATAGCACTTAACAAAACATGTAGAATAATCACAGGATGGCTCAAACTTACACCTGTTGATAGACTCTATAAGCTAGCTGGCATTGCCCTCCCTGATTTGCGATGGAAAGTTGCTGCTAACTGCGAGAGAAATAAGGTTGAACACTGTGAAAGCCACCCACTGCATGGCTATCAGCCTCCTCCCAGTAGACTCAAATCAAGGAGAACTTCATGAAAACGACTACTCCTCTTAATGTTTCCCCAGCAACAGCAAGAGCATCCCTCTGGGCAGCTAAACCAGGAAATACTGAATGGGTGGCCCCCCATAAGGGTCTGCTTCCAGGGGCAAACCAGGAATGGGCAACCTGGAAGTCCCTGAACAGACACAGAAGTGGAGTGGGCAGATCAAAAGTCAACCTGGCAAAATGGCACTACCTAAAAACATCCTCCACCTTGTGTAACTGTGGAGCAGAACAAACAGTTCTGCATCTGTATGCTTGCTCACAATGCCCTGCCTCATGCACAAAGGAAGAATTGTTTAAAGCTACAGACGATGTAGTTACTGTTGCCCATTTTTGGTCTAAAATTATTTAGCCGCTTGTGCTCCTTCTATTTTATCGATTTTTGAATTTATTTATGCAATGCTTTTGACAGAAATAAACCATTGCATTACTCCATCCACATGAGCTAGCCTGATACTTTCCTCAGATTTATTCATTAATTTTGAACAAATTTATTTTAGGTTTGTTTTTTAAAATAAAGAAACATATGTCTTTAGGTTCTGTGATAAACTTTTACAAAATGAATTGACTGCTCTTAGATTATATTCTCTATTCCATTGGATGGCAATGCCTTCTTTGCTTTTTGAGAACGTTCATGTTTTCTTATAAGTTCTTGCTTTCCAATCATCATCATCATCACCATAATTTGCTATTTAATCTATACTCAAATTATGTGAGCAAAAGTAGACCAGCATTTCAGAGAGTTATAACAGTAGAAATACCTGTTGGTCTGGTTTAAAATGAGGATATCCTATGATCAGGGGCTGCAGTAGAATTAAGTATTAAGTGTATCTTAAAAAAGAATTGACAAATGACGTAATCGTGCACTGTAGGAAATAACGGACTGTTTTTGGCAGGCTTTGTGTTTTTCTTCACCATGATGTCATTTCACATAAATACTTTCTGTGCAGCATAGCAGACATCCACAGGAAAGCCTCAAGCCAACCTTTGCTTAGTGAATATTTTCATCCTAACCTCCCCCATACACTGATTAAACCTAGGTAATTTCTAGCATGAACACACACTATAGTAGCATATCTAATTACTACCTTTTTTGCTATGCTACATTTTGTGGTACATTATCCTGGTAGGATAGAAACATAAATTTTAGAGAACACATAAAATTGTAAGACAGGACATTTGTGAATGAAGTGTACATCTGAATAAGTTCTTATTCAGAAAATAGATAATACCTGATATTTTACTCATCCCCTGTGAAAGGATATGGGAGCTGTTCTGGAGTGGTGTAGTGAACATACTGTAACATACTGTGATGTCAGTATGTTACAGGATAATATGCTCTATCCAAGTGGATTTCTTTTAAATTCTAGTGCTACTTTTCCTTCTGCCTCCTGGTTCCCCCCTGAGAGTCACCATAGGGACTGGTACTTTGAAGTGGTCAGTCATTAAATCCTCCTCTTTGTGTGTTCAAGTGTAAGGTAACCTAGACAAAACAGTACCTTGGAGGAAAAAAAATCCATCACTTTCTTTGGTTATAGCTGTGGATAGAGTTTATTTATTTATTTGGGACATTTTTATCCTATCCTTTCTCAACCTCCGCAGAGGGACTCAGGGCAGCTACCAACCGGCACAGCACAGTGGCAACAACAGTGTAAAACAAGAATAATTACATGTATTATAATAAAACAGATATAAAAATACATTAAAAACAGTTTGCCAATTTAAGTCATCATCCTAAAAACAGGCCATCATAGACCATTAGAACAGTATATTTGCCAGCAAGTCAGCCTATTCTGCGAACACTTGATCCCACAACCAGGATTTCAATTTCTTCCGGAAGCTCAGGAGTGATGGAGCAGATCTGATCTCGTTAGGGAGGGTTGACACACACATAGGATTGGATCCAGGTATCAACCTATCTGTTGGGCTCAGGACTAGATCCTCTAGAGATGGCCAGCAAGTCTCAGTCTTCAGGGTGTGTGAAAAGAATCCATCCCCCACTGGTAAGACTCCCTCCAGACTACACAGTCCTAATCTTCTGATGGGATTCCCTACAAAACCAATGCTTGGTGAACACTGGTCAATCAATCCTAGATTCATAACCCATGCAAATGGCCTCACAAAGTTTTGACAAATAGAACAATTGCACAGGTTACCTCCTCAATATACAGGGAGGGTGGGATGAAGCTTGGAATTAATTTAAAGGAGTTTGCTCCGACACCTGGCTTTATATTAGGTCACCCAATTGATGTCAAACTACATGCAGGTTACTCTGCTGGAAGGCTGAGGGCCTCACAGCCAATGAAGAAGCAGCCAGCTGATTCAAATTCTTTGGCTGCTCTGAGAACCTTTATTATTGTTTGTCCCAGGCCCCAAGGAAGAAATATTGTTGTTACTGTGGACCTGGTGGCACCAATGATCTTACTATCATCCTGACCCATAACATTGATGCCCGGTTGAGTAGGCCATCATGTTTTTGCTTTTGAAAATATTGTTACCCTAATTTAATCCACATGCAGATAGTTTTAGGACTGAAATGCCAAATCACAGTTACTTGTATGTTCCTTAGTCCGTACTTTCAGTTACCAAATTCCTGCAGGATTCTACATAATGAAAAGGCCTACATACAACATCCCATCGGTGTAGCATTAATACCCTCATGTGGATTTGGGCTATTTACCTCCCCCCCCCCCCCCCCGATTTACTATGTGAGCCCTTTGAAGCTGCTGTGCACAGATCATTCTATGTTTTGCATTTCAAGAAGTAGCTGACTGCACGATGATTACAGCAGCTCTGAAAACTCTTGGAGGATCATGGCAGATCTTAGTGTTGATGTCTTCCACTTGCGTTGGGCTATGAAGGAGGTAGCCAGATACTTCTCTGATCCTGATTGCTTGCTGCAAAGTACAAATGGCCATGCTAAACAACTTTTGAGCTTTACAGTGTGGGTGGTAGTGGTAGTGTTTACGGTACACAGTATCCAGAAGGTGAATACCATCACAGTTTCTGATAAAGGACATCCATATGAATAAGGGATACTTTCATATTGATGTATCCCTAACTGAAACCCAACCCTTATGCAATTTTTATTGCTAGTTGTTAAATCTAGAAATGCACTCATAAGAATTTCTCAAGTCATGTTTGGTACAATTACAGGATTCTGCAATTTTGCTACATCCTCTCTAAATAAGGTCAGGCATGTGCAGCGGCAACGTGGCAATCCCTTTTTGCATTCTGGAAGTTTGAACATCTTGTTTATTCTGTAATTTAAAAACATGTTTAAACAGTCTAAGACTTTATCAGTCTACAAAATCTTATCATGATTGGATGTCACATATAATACATTTTTGTCTTTGAACTCATTTTGTTCCTGGAAAATAGTTCTTTAATTTGTGAAGAAACTATAAAAGATACAGATGCATTAAGGCAGGGAAAATAAAAGATTTCCTGCTGAAACCAAAGAAGCTTATACGATTATACTTTTGTACTCAAATAACCTTGGGTTTGCAGCACTATTATTCAGCACTTTGTACCCAAGTTTACCCATGTCTTACTATGTTCCCTTTATGTAAATGCTAGTCTAAGATTTCTAGCTGGATTTCTGAATCCCCCCACCCACAGTGGGATTCACTTGCAGAAACTTTAGACATCATTAGGATTATTAATCTGGGACACTTTTGTGGTTCATGGTTTCCAAGATTATCTCTTTGGAAAGAACTTTAAAAAAATCCCGGGTAGTATTTATAATCTCCAGAAATAAATATTTCACTTTTTATGAATCCAGAAAAAAGTTTGATACTTTGCTAGCCTTAATTCTAGAACTACAGTGAAAGAGCTTCAAAGATCCTTTTAACTTTCTCTTTCAGTTAGTAGGGAGATAAAGGCTAAAAGCTACACCGGGCTTTTCTCTCCTTGCGAATAGCTGCGATGTCATTCCTGCAAGAGGCCATCGGCATTACAGTTCAATGCTGAGGCAGTGATGTTTGCTTAAGAGGATTGGTGGCCAGAAATAAGCCTTAGTGTCTAATCAGACACAGGCCCGGCCTGGGCAGAATGCCACCACATTTATTGCGTGTGCATTTCTCATAAGCAAAATGGCTCCGTCCTGAGGACGGGAGAGCAGTTGAAAAGATATGAGGGTCTAAACCGGCGGTCTGGAAATGATGCCTGTTTGTGTAAGGCAAGTGAAATGACAGGGTCTGTGTGGGGCTGTGATACCCTCTGAGATAAATGGGGAATGTCTGTGGATGTGTAAGGGCTGACAAAGAGGAACAGTGCTTGGATCCTGCCAGAGCTCCCTTGAGTCCTGCAAAACAGTCCCCTGGAAGAAAATACTTCAGGAGGAAACCAAGAAAGAAACAAACAGAAGATGGACAGGAGCCTGAAAAGCTTAAGGAAAATGAAGGACAGATTCAAATCAAAATAAGGAATCCTGAAGAAGAAACAGCAGCCCATCGTAAGAAGGTGATACAGGGTGTACCTGTTCTACAGAAGGCTTTGGTGGATGGAATTGATCCTCTTGTGAGTACCGGAGTTACCATTGATCTTGCTAAAGTAAAACTGTCAAGTGGAGTAAGCTGTGATTCTTGCACCAGGGATGGTATTTGTACTAGCAGCAGAAAGGCTAGCAAAGCAAAAGAAAAAGACAGACACTTAACGAAAGGATGTGAAAAGAGTCCAGAAAAAGTTAGGTCTACGCAACAGAATGGATGTTTTAATGATAGGATCCCAGGAGAATTAACATTCCAGGAAAAGCAAGAAGTCCCATATTTTGAAAAAGGATCCAGCTCATGCTTTGTGCTAAGCAAATGGGATGAAGAAAATGCATTCAACAAGCCTCCCTCTGGAAATACTGTTAATGCAACAGAACGGGAAAATAGTTACACTGTACCTGAACTTCACATTGAAACCCATCCACAGCAAGTACTTTCTCATTCTGGATCTTTACTTTTCTCAGTGGAAAATGCAGCTTATGGTGTTTTACCAAGCAGGAACAAGGTAAATATTCACAGCATTTAAATAATATAGGAGCAATCTGGGTCAAAAAAGTGGGGGAGGGAATTGGAGCAAAAATCAATTTATATGGAACTTTTGTTTTATTGACTAACTTCATGCATGCTAAGAATTTCATAAGCAGTTTCCAAAATAACTACTTAGATTTGTTTGGGTTGCTTTTTTCTCCACACTGAATATTTTATTATGTAAAAAATATAATATTCATAACATTTTCTTCCAGTTAGAATTTGCAGCCAATTAACACTGTGTTGTATGTGTTGCCTTAAGGGTTTTTTTTTTGTGTGTGTGTGTGTCAGGAGCAACCTGAGAAACTTGCTTCTGGTGTGAGAGAATTGGCTGTCTGCAAGGACGTTGTCCAGGGGATGCCCTGATGTTTTGATGTTTTACCATCCTTGTGGGAGGCTTCTCTCATATCCCCGCATGGGGAGCTGGAGCTGACAAAGGAAGCTCAACCCACTCTTCCCGGATTTGAACATCCGACCTATTGGTCTCCAGTCCTGCTGGCACAAGGGTTTAACCCATTGCTTCACTTGGGACTCCTGCTGTTCTAAGTAAAGCCCTGTGAACCACAGTATGAGAGCATCAGCAGGTTCTCATCATGGGCAGTGTAACAAGGAATCTGACTGCGAGGCCGTTATTGTTTTTGTTAAGGTCCTCCCATATAATTGTATGATGTGATAATGTCCTGTGTCTGTTGTCATCAATGTGCGAGGGTCTGTGAGCAATTTCTACTGCTGACGCTATTTCTCTCAGATAACTGAAGTAGAAACTTGCTATTTTCTCTGAAGCCCATATGGATTTAAGTGTTCGTAGTCTGTGCTGCTATTTTTCATAATGGAACATTCAGTTAGGTATGGTTGGTGTGTGCATTCAAGTTGTTTCTGGCATATGGATTTTTAGTCAATATTTGTTCAGAGGGAGTTTACCTTTTTTCTTTCTCTGAGGCCGAGAGAGTATGACTTGGCCAAGGTCACCAGGGGGTTTCCATGGCCATGTGGGAATTTGAACTCCTGTTTCCCGAGTCATAGTCCAGTTCTCAAACCACTAGACATTGGCTCTCTTGCTATGAGGTATATTATGTGCAATAATTAGATGAGATCTATTTCTAATATCTGAAATATTACCAGATTTTTTGAGTGGGTACACACTTAAGAATATTTTTAACAAGTATGCATTTTCAGTGTTTGGAAAATGTTTCTTGGCCATAAGAGCAGCCAAGTGTCACCTTGCACCCTTTGTTGGACTGTGTTGGTGTTTTACCCAGGTTAGGTGTATCTGTTCATGTGTGTGTCTATCAATATACCATTGTCCCTCTGCATTTGTGGTTTTGAATTTTGCAGTTTTGATTATTCACAGATTTGACTGAAATGTTCTTTCTCATTGCTCCAGTCTGATTCTGTGGTCAACTTCCCCCAGACTTGCTGTGTGTCCCCAGGTGTTTTGGTCTACAACTCCCAGAAATCCAAGTCAGTTTACCAGCTATTAGGATTTCTAGGAATTGAAGGTCAACACACCTGGGGATCCACAGGTCGAGAACCACTGACCCAGAGATTTCAAGAGAGAACACCTGTCTAAGGAATATTTACATCCTCCAATGTAATTCCGTGGTCAGCTGCCAGTGGAATTCAAGCAAAGAGTTGTCTAAGGGCCCTTCCACCCAACCCTATATCCCAGAATATCAAGGCACACTATCTGCCTTGAACTCTGGGCCCATTTTGTGAATGTCCAGTGTCAATTATGACATTGTTTTTCATATCCCCATCCTTAATTGTCTGCATATGATTCCATTCTTTTCTTTCTTTTGGCCCTCTATCTACTGGTGGGTTTCGTTTCACATTTCTGGTATTTCCTGAAAGCCCTCTAATTTTAGCAATTCTGTTTACTGCATTTCTGCTTCTTCTTGGACTCAAATTATTTTCATATTTTTTGTTTCAAATATTTCTTGGCCTATCTTTAAGACAATTTAAATTACAAAAACATGAAAATACCAGTCAGACCACCCCTAAGAAAGCCGTACTGAAATCCATGGGTATGGCTTGGGATATAAATGAATGAATATACTTCTGTGACACTGGTAAGTCAAAGAGTAATGCCTTTCGTGTTGAACTTACTTGAATGTATCCAAGGATAAATGATCCTTAAGATAAATGTGGGTCCTTACCATATGAGAACTTTGAAACCAAAGCTGGTTTCTTAAATTAGGTCTGGAAGGCCCTTCTACACTACTATATAATCCACATGGTCTGCTTTGAACTAGATTATATGAATCTACACTGTCAGATAATCTAGTTCAAAGCAGATAATCTGGATTTTATATGCCAGTGTAAAAGGGACCAAAAACGATTAGGTAAATGATACATAATTTTCCAGAAACATTCAAATTGCCACAGGGGACACAAAATCTCTACTACTGGCGGTAGGTCTGAGACCTCAAATGGCTTGACATCATCCTCAGACTTATAGAATCATATTCATAGAGTTGGAAGAGATCTTATGGGCCATCCAATCCTAAATTCCAGTTAGAAAGTTTGCTTTTTGAGTTTCAAACATTTGTGGATAAGCTGTAATGAGGTTCATCTACACTGAGGAATTAATGCAGTTTGACACCACTTTAATTACCATGGCTCAATCCAGTGGAATCCTGAGATGTGTAGTTTGATGAGACACCAGCATTCATTGGCAGAGAAGGCAAATGACTTTGTAAAACGACAGCTCCTATGATCCCATAGCATTGAGCTGTGGCAGTTTAAGTGGAGACAAGGTGCATTGATTCTACAGCGTAGATTCATTCTTACTGGCAAGAGAAAAACATTATATTCCTTGCTTTGAGGTGCTCTGAGGGCGATTCTCAAGCACTAACATCAAGGTGTGTTGAGGCTGAACTTTGGCTCATTTTCTCCTGACGTTGGCTGTAGCAACTTGTAAATAGTTTACAGTAATCAGGTGGGAGAGATGGAGCACTTACTACATTTCTTCACCTACATTTCAAATACCTCTGATGTAGCAAAACACTTCCTGAGTGCCCGTGACATGTCGTCAGGTACTTTTATCAGTATATAAAGCATTTTATTGCAAGTGAGGTTCTCTGCTTGTCGTTTTGTGTCAAGAAATGTAATCAGGACAAACAATAAAACTGTATGATTCTAATTGACATATGATCCAGTACAACACATCTGAAGTGAGCAGTTTGCAGAAATCCTTGAGCAGGATCTCCTAGTCTCAATATCATAAGTGTTGTCATATGCACTTTAGATTGTGACATTAAATTGTATTTATATATAATTGAGTTTACATTCCACCTTTCTTCCGTGATGGGATTCAAAGTGGGTTACTCTAACTTTAAAAGTTCAAGCTAAAACAAATGTTAAAAAAAGAAATAAAATACAATATTATTTAAAAGCACAATTAAAAACAGTTAAAAACACTTAAAATATGTTTTCAAATAAAGGTTTTAAAATGCAGCACACCATTGTACACCCACGTGTACACACATGCACTCACTCACACACACTACTTCTCCATAACTAACATTCAAAAGGCCTGGGTGATTAAAAACATCCTTACCTGCCAACGGAAAGGAACACAAACGACTTGAAGTAGCCTATACAAAGGCAGTCTGCATTTCCAGAAGGGTTTTCTTGTTTTTCAGAACACAGTCAGGTCAATCCTCTGCTGTGTCATTCTGATATTAGGTTACTTTAAAGAACAAGACAGATTGAATGGGAACTATGTCCACCAAAAATCTGAGTTGCATTGGCTACAGGTAGCTTGAGCTTCCACTTTGATGAAACAGACTGCTCACTAAATCCTCACCACTATCCCTCAAATTCAACAAGAGCAATAAAATGGAAGATAATGTCAGTGAAACCCTTTATCCTCTTTCCTCCCTCATAAGATTTTTGTTACTGAGAGAGGTAAAATGTATACTTTGATTATTTTCCATCCATGTCTTTGAATTATTTGATTATTTTCCATCCATTTTCCATCCATGTCTTTGAATTCAAGGCAGAATTCAAAGATATAAGGAAAGGAAAAAGTTGCTTGCGAAGTGAGCTGGTGCAACATGAGTCTTCCTCACTGTTTCCTTATTAGTGGGAAACCCCACTCAGGCTGAATGAAGGTGTGAGTATGTCATCTGAAGGCATGGTTGAAAGAAAATAAATTCCCTAGCACTGACAATTAGGTCTCTGGGAGGATTCTGGGCCATAAACCTAAGGGGAAGTATTTTACAATAGACAAGAGATGGGTGATAACTGGATGAAAGTGTGTAAGAAGGATGAGACAGTAAGGCCATTATTGTGAGATCTGGATCAATAAACCAAATGAGTGATAATTTATTGACCAAAGCATCAGTTGTAGTCAATAGGTGTGGGAAAAGACTCTGCCTCAAAACCTTGAGTACCCTATGATTGCTGTGGTAGAAATGAATAATTAAGCATTAAGGGTCTTGGTCCTCATGGGTCCCTCTTATCTAGCCTATAATGTGTCTTGGTTGCTTCAATCTATGATCCGGAAACATCGGCTTTTAAACTTGTGATGTGACACTAGAGTACTAAAACTGAGGTGACATTCAACAGAATTTATGTTAGGTATAACTCTTGTAAGGCAGAAGTCTAACTGGGTTCAAAGTATACAAGGTGATAAGGTTCAGTGATGTGATGTGTTGGCAAAGGTAAAATGGAGCAGACTGAGGTTTGGATTAGAAAACTGAGTCATTCATATGATGACAAAAAGTGGCCTGGGAATCTGATCACTCTTACAACCTCATCATACAGGCTAACCTCTCCACACACCCAGCCAGGACCCCATGGATTCTCCACGATGCGTTGTGAATCCCAACGTTAATGTGATAATGTCCTCTACATAGATTCAGCTCTGATTTGGCTGGCTTCCTTGAAATTTTCCTCTGCCACAACTCCTGTGAGATTCCTCTCTCTAGTATGTGTGTATTTTATGAGTATGTGTATGAGAGCCAACATGGCATGTTGGTTTGAGCATTAGAGCTGAACAGAGTTTGAACCCTGTTCAGCCCTGTAAAAACCCACTGAATGACCTGGGGCAGATGACACTATCTTAGCCCCAGAGGTAGGCAAAGGCAAACACCTTCCAAAAGAATCTTGCCAAGAAAATCTTGCAAGTGAGAAGTTCCAAGATATGGTCTTTGTATATCTTGAAAAGAAGGCAAAGGTTGACTTTAAGGATGCTGCAAGGGGAACTAGTTAACAAACTTATATGGGTAGGTATTATAGAGTATAGCTATCATAGTGAGCAGGGATGGAAGTCCATGGTAAGGGATTCATGGCTGAGGGAGTGGAGGGACTGTATTGTATACTGTGTTCGTTACTGTAGGTTGTATGTTGTGAGCTCTGTTTGTAAATGTATATCACTGTTTTCCCTTTTTTTAGTAATAGTTTTTTTAAAAAAATTATATAGATAGATAGATAGATAGATAGATAGATAGATAGATAGATAGAATGAGAGTTAATGGAAACACATACTTGCTCTCCCAAAATATTTATAACCTTAAGAATATTCTGGATTTTTTTTTTTTTTTGTAATTTTGCAACTCTGTGCTTCCAGAATACAAGCAGTGCATTGCTGTATAGGATCGACAGTTTGAACACTTTACATAAAATGTAACTCTCATAGATAATTATTGAAGGTAATTAGCCTTAAAATTTATTTATTTTGTGTCAAAAGCATTGCATAAATAAGTATAAAACTGATAAAATGGAGCACAAGCGGCTAAATAATTTTAGACCAAAATGGGCAGCATTGTTTGTAGTTTTTTCCTCTGTGTATGAAGCAGGTCATTGAGGGCAAGCATACAGATATGGAGTTGTTTGTTCAAATAATCACTATAGATATGATAAACTGTTAAAGGACATATACATTTTTGGCACTCCCCTCCCACCCTCCCTTCCCCTCCCACCCATAGACATGTAAGTGTGAATGTGGCTCTCCCTCCCTCTCTCCCTCCCTCCCCTCCCTCGTTATAGAACTTGGGGTCAATTTGGGGGGCATCAATTACATGTGCAACTTCATATAAGTAATGCATGTACATGTAATTTCCTAAACATCGGGTGACATAGTTGAGTGACTCTCCTTTTCTGTTGTTTCTGTCTTGGTTTGTTTCTTTTCCTTAGAGTATAAAACATAATTGTATGCTCTTCAGAAGAAGTTTCATCCTTACTATGCAATTTTATATGATACTTTCCTCGCCATTTCCTAGGATTGTTTGTTATGTTAAATTTCCAACATTAACATTGGAGGCATGAAAACCTTTAAATGGAATATTTCACTTTCTGTTAGTCAAAAAAAGGAATAACACCATTATTTTTAAAATCTTACTAACAGAATCTGGGCATGGATGCTTACATCAAGCCATCTGTTTTTATCTTCTAACATGACCTAGAAACATGAGCTGAAGGGAGAAAATTTTAGAGAGAAGTCAAATCTAAAATATGCACTACTTTACAACTTTAGGAAAGGTTTTAAACAGCTCATTTGCCTTTTCAATACTGCTGCATAGTTCGTGCCTGTACATATGTTATAGAAAACTGTTGTTAATTGTCATATTGGTTTCATATCTTAACGTTAAGTAGCAAATAGTTGCGTTCAGCAGTTGGAGTTTAAAATAAGATGTTGCCCGCGTTTTTTGTATGGTAGCTGCTACATGCCATTTCCATGAGTCATAACAGAAAGAACTAACGGTCACATTATTCTGCTGCCTCCAAATAGTGACTTATACAGACAGGAGTCTAATGTGCCTAGTTTCCGCTGGATTGTTTTCAGTGTACACAGTTGTAGAACTTCAATAAGCTATAAAGTAGGCCAAAGATCCAAAGTCTTTTTGAGGCTATTTAGCTGTAAAAAACAAACAAACTAGTCTCGTGTTTAAAAAAGTCAAAGTATAGGAGAGATTTTTTAAAAAATTAAATTATATTAAAAGAACAAAAGTAGAATTGTATATATTTTTCTCACACACATTTGGCCTTTCAGTTGAAATCGTAATCCCAATTACCTCTTCCAAAAGATGAAGTGAATATTTTACGTACTATAATTATGGGTCTGGATATGTTTCATGAATGGAAGGAGCCTAATTGGAAAGATATTTCGTATATTTGGTTGTATGCATTCTAGAATTAGACTAGACCATGAACATTGAGGACTTTGGCTTTTTAGAGCATGTCTAGACATCTTGAATTTTGAGGTTCAGGGCATCTGGTCCTCATAGTTTGAATAATCAGGGTATTTCAGCATCCAGTGATGGATGTGTCTAAGATCAATGTGGACTATGCAATCTGCATAGCTGGTTTCCTTTAATGAACCACCAAGCTCAGTGTGAGGAAAGTTGACCTCTATCTAATTCAAACATGCTTTTTCTGTCTGTACTCTTCCGATGAATGGGGGTATGGCCTGAGAAAAAAACAGTTATTGGAAAAAGCCATCATACTAAAAAGCTCCCTGCTTATGTAAAGGTAGCTTATTAAAGAGAAGGCCTTTAGGCTTGCTGTTTTCCTGACCTCTTAGTCTTTCTTTGCTGGAAGACTTTGGTGTGTGGTGTTTTCAAGCAAGCAGTCCTCCATGGATGAGAAACAGGTGTGTCCATGTGCTCACCTAATATTTTAGATACGTCTGTTTGTCTTAAAAGGATTTGGTCATTTCCACTTATCTATAAAAAAATAAAAGTAAATATAAAAGTGAAAAATGTGTATGTGTGTATGTGGCGGAGGTGTCCACCTATGCAGACAGCCTCTGACCTCCACAAACAGGCTATAGTTCCAAGTGCTGAGAAGCCTCCAAAGGCACTCCCTCCACTGACATTGCAGGTTATAACAAGCGCCATTAATATGTTGCCCAAACACTGCCGATGTCCTCCCCAAACACTAACCACCCAAGGAATGCTTTCATTTGGGGACAATTTCGTCTTAGATTTGACATGTTTCCTCCACCACAGGCAGGCATACCAGGGTTGCTTGTGTGGAAAATATGAGCCCTCCCACTGCCTTTCCCTTAACCCTTTCCCTCACACACAGCAAACACAGGGGAATTAATCAGCAACTGAACAGACTGGGGGGGGGGGGCGAGGTTGTGGAACTGACTCAACAGGATGGAAGTTGTAGTTCACCCAGCATCAAGGCACTCTGACCCCCTTCGATAATGGACCTGGACCCCATTTGGCATGCAGAACCCCCATGACCAGGTTTGGGGGTGATTGCCCTGAGAATCTGGGAGTTGTAGTTCACCCGCTGAACCACACTTACATCCAGAGACACTGTGACCACCACTGATGACGAATCTGGACTAAACTTGGCACACAGAGCCCCTATGACCAACTGAACCTACTGGAGGGATTTGAGGGGACTGACCCATCATAGTGGAAGCTGTAGTTTATCCTGCAGCCATAGATCACACTGAACCTCTCCAATGATACATCTAAAGCAAACTTGCCCAACATGACAAACTTTAACTACCAATGGAGTTTCAGGAGGTTAACCTGTGAAGATATGGGTTGCAGTTTACCCACATCCTTATGCATTTTGTAAAAAAAAAACAAAAAAAAAACTTTTTCAAATAACTCAGGCAATGCTGGGTACCCAAGCTAAAAATAAATGGGATTCTCTAGCAACCATCCAAAAGTTCAGTTAAATCATTGGAAAGCATTACTGATTTTCTGTGGAATTTGTCACCCAGAAATACATTTATTCTCCTTGCCACTGTGATCCTTACAGCTACTTTATCTTGTTTTGTTGCTTTGCTCTGACACATTGTGTTTTAATTAGACGTTCTAAAATTTGGAATAGTCAGAGGAGGAGTATTTCATTGGGCATAACTTCCTGTAGCTCCTCAGTAGAGCTATTAGCCTAGGCACCATATGTTCGCTAATGGCAGAGGCCATCCAGGGACATGCCTGAATTAGTGCAGCTCCCTGGTTCACAGATGAATGAAGGTGCTTGAATTAGTTCAGCTGTATTCCTAGGCTTCATGCCCAGTTATCTGGTGCCACTCTGGGAGTTTGCCTGAATGGGGCAGGACTGTGGTTGGCTTCATTCTAATGATGGACTGTAATGATATTGGTTTGAGATGCTATTGATACGATTGCTTTCCCCTCACATCTCCATTTACTTTTTGTTTGTAAGAGTTCCACCTGTGCTCAAAAATACTGTATAATGTAGCACAGACCTGTAGCGAGGGGGTGGTTTTAGGGGTTCAACCCCCCCCCCCGAAATGTTTCAGATTTTTTTTAAAACCTAGTTTACTCATGAATTTTAACTGGTTAACCAAATCCCCATGCTAAGTCTATGAGATGCAAAAAATTAAGAGTCCCTCCAGAACTGTAAGCACTATCTCAAGCAAATATTGACAATTTATTCACACTGTCATTACTTGCAGCAATAGCCGATGTAGTGAAGCAACCAAGTTGTGTGTGTGTGTGTGTTGAATGCTCTCATTAAGGAGGCCAGGCTTGGTGGAGGTGGTTGACAGGGGCGGAGCTGCAGGCTAGTGAAGGCTGCTCTGCCCCCTGCTGTGCTCTTTGCTTCAGTGAGAGCTAGGAGGCAGGTTTCAACCCCCCCCCCTGAAATTTTCAACCCTCCCCGAAATTTTCAAACCCCCCCCCCCAAATTTTCACACACACCCCGCCGAAATTGTCAACCCTCCCCGAAATTTTTTTTCTGGCTACGGCCCTGATGTAGCAAACATTAAGTCCAAGTCATGTTCCAAAGTCCGTACCATTTAAAATAGGAGTGAGATAGTTATCAATTGCATTTTACCACAACAGAGTGAGTATTTATTATTAGAAGACTTGGAATCAGAAGTGTTTGGATTTTGGATTTTTTAAAAAAGAAATCAAATATTTACATATACATTATGTCTTGGAAGTGGATCTAGGGCAAAACATGAAGATCATTTATGTTTCCTATGCACCATTACAAATAACCCAAAGCCATTTTTACACAATATTGCAATATGTTTATCCATGATATAAAATTGTGTTCATTAAATAATCAGAAAGCAAAGATGTCACTGTTTTAGCCAGCTATGCTATTTTGGATTTCTGGACAATGGATGCTCTAGTTGCAATGTTAATCTGACTAATTTAGCATGACTGATTTATTCTGTTTCAATTTAGATTTCTGATATCCATGTTACTGGAGAGTCAGAGGATATGTCCGCTAAAGAGAGATTGCTCCTGTGGACACAGCAGACAACGGAGGGTTATGCTGGAATTCGTTGTGAAAATTTCACTACCTGCTGGAGAGATGGAAAATTATTTAATGCCATCATTCATAAATACAGGTAAACACACGCTCTTTGGTTTTATAAAGAACGTTCATGGAATAAATATTCTGAGGGACTTAGAACCAGTTGCTACACCCATCTAGAACAGACTCATTGAATTAATGGGATTTACCAATCAGCTGTGATACTAGTAGTAATGAACTCCCATCAGTGGATCTGTTATAGAACTAGGAAATAGTTTTAGGCCAGATTTTTGTATAAACTATATTTACTAAGAGCTATATTATTTCAACTTGAGGGCTGCAGTTATAATTGTAGAACTGTAGTTTTTAACCAGACAATTAAACCTGATAGAAATCAAGAGATTAATTGAGCTCTTCTCAATCAGTCTTAAGCATTGGCAAATTTATGCCTTAGCTCAGGCATGGGAAAACTCTGGTCAATAAGCTGGATGCAGCTCCCATCCAACTGCAACTGGAAGTGAGAAGCTATTTAAGTTTTAAATTGCCGTATTTACTTGAGTATAATGTGTCATCGATTGCAATGTGCACCTCAATTTTGAAGGTGTACATTACAAAAAAACAAATAAAAGACTGTTATCAACTGTAATGATATGCCCTTGGAACAACTGAGAGACAAGGGGAACCCTGATAGAGGGGCACGGCTCCCCCTCCCCCTTCAGAAGGCCGTTAAATGCAAGAGAGGGGTTTAAAAGGCTTTGTGAAGGAGCCTTGGCATGATGGAGGGACACATTTTCCAAACCTCCTTTGTGAGGCCTTCAAAGTCTCCCACTTGGGTTTTTTAAGGCTTAGTGAATAAGGCCAGATGAAAGCCATGCAAGGCTGGCAAGTTCGCCAGCCTTGGTTTGACAGAGGGGCACAGGAGGGTTTACATGCATGAATAATGCACATCTCAATTTTGGTTATGCAGTTTAGCAAAAAAAAAAAGCGTTACATTTGAGTAAACATGGTGCCTATACAGAACTGAGTTTGGCTTTCGGTAGGCAGAAGTGTTGCATAAAACAGGCAGAAGTGATTTGGAGGCAGGAACTTGTTCCTAACTATACAGTTGGCCCTCCACTTTTAAGAGGCTTGGGGTGCAGGGACCACCTTAAAAGTCAAAAAACCACAAATGAAAAAGCACTTTAAAAAATCCAACAGAACCCCTTTCTAGGGATCTCTAAGGCCTCCAGTGCAATTCTGTGGTTTATGAGAAGTTGACCATGTAATCATGCTGGGAGACATAGCCTGGTTCTGTGGTCAGCTTCCAGCAGAAGTTGACCAGAGAGTCATGCTGCAAGATCTAGAGATTCCTGGAGAGAACATATTAATGAAATCCACAAAAGTTAAATCTGCAAATGTGGAGGGATGATTGTACACACAAGACATACATGGAGAAATCGAACAATGCTTGGTATGCCTGGTGGGAAAATGACTAAAGTAACCAGAATTACATGTGGATTCATTCACATTGCTTTGTCCAGGACCTTTCCTATCCTCTTAGACCCATCCACAAATCCAATGCAGGTTCCAAGGTCCTGGTCAAAAATATAGCCCTACAGCCAAAAATGTTCCCCACCTTCTCCCTCGATCCAAGCTACATGGCCTGCCCTTTTCTGCTTTGATATCATTTAGCAAATAATGGTCCAAAATTGCAGGCATCACATTTTACAGTGTCCAGGGCATATTCGCAGGAATCCATCAAAAGTTTGCTTTCCAAGAAACTTGCTTTCCCTATATATATTTTTTAATTTTGTAAAAAATGTCTCTTGGCAGTATGCATGGGAACATTTCTGCAGATTCTCATAATGGTAGGGTTTCAGAGACTGAGGATGTTGTTGAATCAGTGCCCTGCAAAGGTCCTGCCCTCCCTCCCCCACAAACCAGCAAGTAAAAGATATTATTTAAAATTTAACTCTTGCTGACTCTACATTGTCACCACTCTAACTGTCATGGCTCAATTCTATGAAAGGACGGGATTTGTAGTTTGGTGAGGCACTAACATTCTTTGACATAGAAGGCTAAAGACCTGGTAAAATGGCCATTACTCCATAGCATTGAATAATGGCATTTAAAACGCTGCCAACCTCCATTAATTTTATAGTTTAGATGTATCCTTCCTCATTCAAAATTGGATACTCAATTGGTTTGCCTACATGCATGCTTTCTTTTCTTTTCATGCTGAAACATGTGCAGCCTTTAGGAAAGGGTTATGTCTTACAGGAATAGAACAGATTCTTTGTGGTTCCAAACACAGTAGCTGTTTCCTCATCGAATGACAGGATATCAGAGATCAAGTTTCTAGAGGCAATAAATTTGGACACAGTAATAGTCTGTCCAGTGTAAGGAGTAGAATAACCCCTCTGCAGTCTGTGAAGAAGTAGGACAGGTGTGTCCCAGTTGTGCTAGACGTTGTATACAGAGCCCAAGTGAAGAAGTCTGTCATTTGAGAAACAGGTCTTGTCCTATGTGGCATCTTCTCCATGAACTACAAGTCCCTGAATTCCTTATGTCTGTCCTTATGAAAGGTGGAAGGAATCACAAGGTGTTTACATCTGATCTTCAGCAAGAGGAAGGAAAATCTAGAGATGCAAGGGTTGCAAAAATGGGAGAAATTCACACTGATGTTTGCATTTAAAGGCACCAGAATATCAGTGAAGAAATGCATCATGTCCAGTAATCCAGGGGACAGAGAGCAGATTTCAGAGGCTGGGAACAGCTGTCTTTTGTCACTTATGTATAATGAATGTACAAGTGCTGCATTGCCCATATACTCGTGCTATATTGCCATGACAAAAAAATGAGTACACAAAGATATGTAAGGAATCAAAAGGACAGTAATCAATCCTCCATTTTTTCAAGAGAGACCAAAATTTTGTTCTTTTATTGTGGGATTGTGCCCCTACTCAGATCAGTAATTTGTCATGGCTTTTCCTATCCATGCTATTGAACTGGATCAGGTGCCCATGTTAGCATGTAGCCTGCCAGTTGCTATAACATTGACAGGGGTCTCCGTTCTGACCCCTTACTGTATGATTTATCTATTGCCATAGCAGCTGCTGTAGCTCATAAACACTCTATACATGTTAAAATGCCTTTAGGTGTGAAATTTTTTTTTGCTTTCTTTGTCTTCTTACTTCACCTCAGATGACCCTGTTACAGTAACAATGCAATTTTATGTTAGCGTAGAAACAAGCCCTATTGATTGCAGTAGGACTTTTTCCCAGATTGAGGCCTGAACGAGGTTTTTTTTTTTTGTAATTATGCAAATTATTAAGCCAGGATCAACATGCTAGGATTGGCAAGCTCTATATTGGTATGTGTGTGTGTACGAGAAGGTAGTAAACAGATTTTGCAGCCTTTCTAGGTTCTGCACTATTTTGTGTGCGCAAAATTCATAGCATATATTTTTCTTCATAAAGTGGCATCAATTTCCTCAAATATAAAGCATTCAAAGTTTCTGTGTCAACTGAGCAGAAGCAATTAAACCAACCGCAAACAAAGCTTTCTTTATAATAGTTAGTCTGTGCACTTCACCTTTTAAAATGTCACAGTTTCCTCAGTGTTGAGCATTTTTAAAATCAAAGGAAAATGAAGGGACTAATTGGGGAGGGGGTCAGAAAACCCCTTTTAATTATCCTAAACCTGCTTCCAAGACATCCAAATAATCTCTTTCTGCACATCTCATCAAATTTTGCCGGTTACTTCACTTAGGGCACTTCTGCAATATGGGTAATTTTCAACTCTCTAAAATGTACACAAATAAGCATTTTAAATTCATCCCCAAAGTAAAAGTGCCCTATTAAAATGCAAGGAAATACTGACAATGCTCTGAGTTTGCTAGTACTTTACATCCTCGAAAACACCAACAATGCCATTGAATTTCATCCAGTTCTGTCAGGAAATTGTTCCTTTTCTGGCAATTTGCTATTTAGTAATAGATAGATAGATAGATAGGCCCCTAAGATTTGATAGATAGATAGATAGATAGATAGATAGATAATTATTGTTATTCTTTAACAAAAGTACATGCCGCTATTAGTTAAAAGCATCCCCAGCACAGTCAACTGCAATATCAAAACTTAATCTTGCCTGGATTTTCTGTGCTGCCAGGGCAAAAAGAGGCACCTTCTCTTCTTCAGGCTTAAGGAGCTGGGCATGTTTAGCCTGAAGAAGAGAAGGCTGAGAGGAGATATGATAGCCATGTATAAATATGTGAGAGGAAGCCACAGGGAGGAGGGAGCAAGCTTGTTTTCTGCTTACCTGGAGACTAGGACGCGAAACAATGGCTTCAAATTACAAGAAAGGAGATTCCATCTGAACATGAGGAAGAACTTCCTGACTGTGAGAGCCATTCAGCAGTGGAACTCTCTGCCCCAGAGTGTGGTGGAGGCTCCTTCTTTGGAAGCTTTTAAACAGAGGCTGAATGGCCATCTTTCAGGGGTGATTTGAATGCAATATTCCTGCTTCTTGGCAAGGGGTTGGACTGGATGGCCCATGAGGTCTCTTCCAACTCTTTGATTCTATGATTCTATGACCGCTGTGGGCATACTTTGAAAGTGAAGGGCTGTGAAGGCTTGTCTAAGTTTTGGAAGTGTGAACCTAGTCAGGTAGATAGTCCTATCATGGTCAAGTTTTACAGTCTGAACCAGTGGGAAAATTTGGAGTTATTAATAGCCTGCCTATCCTGGTTAACACTGTGATTAAAAGCATATTAATGTAGCTTCTCCTTTGAGTTTAAGATAGAAAGACAGAGTGGGGTGAAATTCAAGCAGCTTCTGATATCTTGTATTACAGATTTTGCATTTTTCTTCACTGTTCAAAACATTCCTTGGGGAGAACCCTAATTGAGGAATCTTTTATACTTCTCCAATAATTAAATATTAACAAATATTTATTAACAACTATTATCCTGGTTTTAGTCCAAGCTTAAAAGGTGGAAATAGCCTGTTTGGGGAGGTAATTCAGCACCTTGGATACCTCCTTTAAAGTTAAGGCTAAACTGCAGAGCAGATTCAGCACTCCACTGAAATATGAGCCAGTAGACATCACACATTGTATCAATATTCTATTCTAGGCAGGAACTGGTTCTTACATTATTTCTAAGACAATACACAAAATGTAGTGTCTGCTACTTCTAAAATGTTCTCTAATGCTCATACATGAAATTACTTTTCATTGTTTTTATTGAAAGGTTTAACACTTCCCATTGTCGAAGGCTGCCACCTATAGCTTGTTTTGAGATAATGTACTTTTTACCTTGTGATTATAATTGTTCCATATTTGTGAGCAGATTTATTAAAGTATTTGAGTTAAATGAAATTGCTACTCTCACTTAGAGCAAACCAGTTGCATCAAGCATACTAAGCACTTATGTAAATTCTGTTGCATTTGTTAACAAGTTTTAAAAATCTATTTCTGTTAAATTTACAGTATGAGGAGGGCAATTGTTACAGTATATTTATACTAAGTTGCTATTTAAGTTTAATTTTAAAACATGCACTATAAGCTGTACCAGAAAGAAATTCAAAAATGCAGTTCATGATTTTACAGTCTTTCTCCTGATCTTGTCTTACTTTGGAAAGGAAGATACAGCTGCATGAATTTTCAAAAACTCCCATTCCCATCACTCCATCCAAACCACTTCTCTTGAATTCTATTGCAGTCCCACTTTTAATCTCATTTAACCCTCTTTAGTTAACTTATTTCCATATGTGAAAGTCATAGGGTTAAGATACAAAAATTTAGTTTCCCAGAATAGATGAGAACCATTTATGTAGGAGGACCATTTATGGAGTTAGTGGTATAGAGTGTAGAATTAATTGGGTGCAAAGAAAACTGTCTTCTTTCATCTCTCCGGCTCTTACTATTTGTTGACTTTACTTTTGGAATCAGAGGGAACTAAAGCATCAGACTTTTTTGTTCGTGTAGTCATGAACATAAATTAACAAAGATTCCTATAGATATACTTATCATCCTCCCTCGTTTTACATCCCATTTTTCTGAATCCTACAGAATTGTAATGTCCAAAGTTCATGATAGTTAGTCAGATAAGGCAATGTACAAAATATTGAGTGGAAAGATACAATTATGCATAATTCAGCATCATTTCCATCATGGATGGACATTAAGGAAGTTAGAAGAAGTTTCATGTATATGTGTGGAACATAAATGTGAAACAACATCTGTCTTGTTCAGTTATGACAGAATTTTCTCTTTTTTATTGTATGAAATGGAGTTTGAGGTGGGTGACATAGTGAAAAGGGCTTGTCAAGGTTTCTGGGTTGTACACTGAGGCTTGGGTTTCCCCTCCCAGCCCTGGTCAGCAAAACTGGATTGGGTCCCCATTGTCTGTATGTTGGTAGGTGGGTGATCTGGCTCAATGTCTCAGTTCTAAAGGGAGCACACAATGATGGGAGGAGCCATGGAGATGTCCCTGGTGTTGAAGCCTCTCATGTGAAGGGAATGGTCAAACTTAAGCCCTAAAAGATACATACCCCGAAGGGACCACATCCCATCTTATCTGATTTGGGAATCTAAGCAGGGACAATCCTGGTTAGAATTTGAGTGGAAGGCTGCCAATGAATATAAGCTGCTATATTTCAGAAAAAGAAATTAGCAAAACAGCTTCTGAGTACAGTAGAGTCTCACTTATCCAATCTTTGCTCACCCAACGTTCTGTATTATCCAACGCAGTCTGCGTCCCACCCAGATGCACAGCTGTTTCAATACATTGCCATGTTTTGGTGCTTAATTCATAAATTCAGTAATTACTACATAACGCTACTGTATATTGAACTGCTTTTCCTATAGATTTGTTGTAAAACATGATGTTATGTTGCTTAATTTGTAAAATCATAAATTAATTTGATGTTTACTAGGCTTTTCCTTAACCCCTCCTTATTATCCAACATTTTTACTTATCCAACGTTCTGCTGGCCCGTTTATGTTGGATAAGCAAGACTCTAATGTATTTCTAGTTTGTCACCATACTCCCTGGGAACACAACACCAACTATCTGATGGCAATTTGTGGGAAGAGGAAACCTGCAGGAAAATGCCTAATACAGGCAGTTTCCAAGTTCCAAACTTCTAACTTACAAATGACACATCGTTACAAACAGGGGTCAGAAAACAGGAAGTGAGAAAAATCTACCCCTTGGAAGAAAAAATCATTCCTGAAAGAATTGTGTCTAGATCCAGGGAAGTCATACTACCACTCTATTCTGCCTTGGTTATACCACACCTGGAATATCTTGTCCAGTTCTGGGCACCACAATTGAAGAGAGATATTGACAAGCTGGAATGTGTCCAGAGGAGGGCGACTAAAATGATCCAGGGTTTGGAGAACAAGCTCTACAAGGTGCAGCTTAAAGAACTGAGCAGCTTAAAGAGCTGGGCATGAAGAAGAGAAGGCTGAGAGGAGGCATGATAGCCATGTATAAATACGTGAGAGGAAGTCATAGGGCGGAGGGAGCGAACTTGTTTTCTGTTGCCCTGGAGACTAGGATGCGGAATAATGGCTTCAAACTACAAGAAAGGAGATTCCAACTTACTGTGAGAGCTGTTCAGCAGTGGAACTCTCTGCCCCGGAACATGGTGGAGGCTCATTTGGAAGCTTTTAAACAGATGCTGGATGGCCATCTGTTGGAGGTGCTTTGAATGCAATTTTCCTGATTCTTGGCATGGCCCATGAGGTCTCTTCCAACTCTATGATTCTATGATTCTAATTATCATGGGGAAAAGGTATTTTCTAGTGAAGCTTTATCACCAATCCTTGTTTCCACAACAAGCCATTTTTTTTTCAAAATCCAATTATCACTGGGACAGAAGGTGAGGTGAAATCTCCTGAACAGGGACACAGCCCACAAAACAAACATCACAGGGGTTTTAACTCTTCCCTGTGCTATTCAAAGCAGGCTGAAGTTACACTTAAAATGTACTTGTTCAGACTTACATACAAATTCAACTTAAGAACAAACCTATAGAATCTATCCTGCTCGTAACAAATCAGTTACCAGAGAGCACACCTGGACTATTGTTTGCTGTTCTTGGCATGACATTAGAGGAAGACTGTTGGAAAAGCTAAAGATGTTATCCAGGAGGGCACAGGAGTAAATAACGTTTAAAACATTCTAACAGAGTATTTCTAGAAGCAGAAGCTAAGAGAGGTTTCCAGTTACTTTAAAAAGTGAATGTCAGAGATGAATTCATGCCTTTTCAAAGTGCAGGGGGTACTTATTTTAACTTGAACAAGCTGTTTAAAAGCTTTGGCAAAGTGTATGGGGTAACAGTAGCGCTCCATGAGAAAATTGGAAGAGAAACCTGCCAAGGCCACATAGAGAAGCTTATATTTGGCATCACATGCAGCAAACACAGCCATGTGAGGTGCCAGGTGTTTAAAAACATGGGAGAAGAACAGGAAAAGAATTCTAGGTGGGGAGAGTTTTTAAAATTTAAGCTTTAAGGCAAACCAGCCGTTCAGTGCCAAGTTTGGTCTGGAACGTCTGCTTCATGGCAGCCTTCAGGGCAAATGTTGGCACATGATGTACCATCATGATGTTAAAACATGTTACAGGCAATCAGGATCTAACTTGAATGCATTCCTTGAAGATATGAAAAGCAGTGATGCCAAGATTTGCTGCAACATGTTGGTTGCCTCTAGCTACAAATCAGGAAGAAACAAAATATTACTAAGTTTCAATCTGGATTGCTATGGGATAGGTTTAAAGGAAGGAGACAACGATTATTTGTAACTCACTAGTTTGTGCTTGTCATCTTCTAAAAGAATAGCTTACGATTGCTTTTTCTAAGAAAAAACCAAGGAGAAGCAATCCATAAACTTTGTTTTACCAAACAGTGGCATTTTATAATGTGTCACTATACATCTCAGCTATGGTAAAATGCTCACCACTAAAATTCTTAAATTATGTTCGAAAGAAAAAAGCTTCTAGGTTGAGTCAAGGTTTTTTCATTCACATAGCTGTGCTTTTCATGCAACATCTTTCTGGGTGTGATAGGTTGCACTATCCATGTAAGAAAATTATGATCCTGCAGAAGTTTACAGTTTAAGTTTTATTGATGGTAGTGTCATTTTTCTGCATTATCCCTTTAGATTTAATTTTGAATATGTTTTGATGGGTTTTAACAGAATTGTTTTGTGCTCTGTGTTCAATTCTGGTTTCATTTTGTATGTTTGTATATTTTAAATTCTGTGCTAATGCTTTTAGATCAAACCGTTTTCAGTCCCCTTTGAGGGAGATTAAGCGGGTAATAATAATAATAATAATAATAATAATAATAATAATGAAAGAAACAACTGGAAAAGCTGACACGATGTGAGGATTTAAAGATCAAACTGCAAAGACTCTGGCACAAGCCAGTAAAGATGGTCCCAGTGGTGATCGGCACACTGGGTGCAGTGCCTAAAGACTTTGGCCTGCACTTAAACACAATTGGCACTGACAGATTACCACCTATTAGCTGCAAAAGGCCACCCTACTGGGATCTGCGTGCATTATTCGCCGATACATCACACAGTCCTAGACACTTGGGAAGTGTCAGACATGTGATCCAATACAACAGCCAGCAGAGTGACCTTGTTTGCTGTGTACTAATCTTGTTGAGTAAAATAACAATAGTAATAACAACAACAATAATAGATTATGCAACAATGCTGGATCATGTCCTTCATCAGATTAAGGTGGTTTCACCATTAATAACAATTCTGCAGACAGCTTCCCTCTAATATTTCTGAGGCTGGCTATACATAAAACATCATATTAGACTGACGCTGTGCCTCTGGTTCTATCAGATCTCATTAAGATAGGTTCAGTTAGTACTTTGAAGAGGGATTAGGGTAGGTTACATTGCTGAAGGTGACATCTTTTTCTTTCTGATGTGGAATTCTGAGAAAATGCTCACCATTATTAAGACCAGGACTTGTTAAACCTTTTCTACTCACAACTCCTTTCCACCCAAGAAATGTTTACCTGGCCTCAGATATATAGATATATGAAATAGGATTTAAAATCAAACATTTACTGATAACAAATCAGCATTTGCAAGTCTTAACAGATTTGTGTAAATGGATGCAAACTTTTAATGTTGCCAATTTTTTTGTGACCTCAACATTGAGCTGAGGGAACCTAGTTTGGGGTCGATAATACCTATAGTTTAAGAAGCAGTGATTTAGACTAGAATTTCATTCCAAGACAGAATTGCCCACAACTGTTTTCACTGCTATCTCATGTTTTCTGGCCTTAGGTGGCCCGGAAACATAGGATGGCACTTCCCATTCCCTGTGTCATGACAGTTTCCAGCCACAACCCGGGTCTTATGATTTGGCTGACATCTGTAGTGACATTAGTTGGGGTGATGGGGTGATTGGAGACAGGAGGAAGGGGCGATTTCTACTCTTTCCCTTCTCTTGTTGCCTCAGCCAGTGTCACTGCAGGTGACGATTGGCCAGTAGGATCCTTGTTGTGGTCAGAGACTACTGCGAGACATGGGATGGGAGGGAAAGTGAAGGTGGCCATCCAGTGGTTCCAGCCTGAGTTTGGTACTGTCGAGCAGTTAGGACTCCCTCCTACCTCCACAGCTGTTTAATCATCCCAGGGCTTACCTGCTATATGCTACCTTGGATTGGCCCAGGATAGTGGGTCAGCACAGATCCAGTCTGAAAGATAACGAGACAAAAATGGGAGAAGGAGAGAAGGAGAAGAAAAGAGCTCAACTTAGGATTTGAATATGAAAGTTTTGTGTTGGTAAAATGGAGTTGGACTTTGTGAATGTGAAGCTAGATGGAGGCCTCGATTTTTTCAATTATAGAGGGGGAGGATACACCATTGTTACAGAATAGTGACTCAGAGTGTAAATAAAGGGCCTGCCAGATCCTTCATCCAGATCTTCTCATCTTTTAAGTAGGTAACATTGTGCAGGACACTATTCTTCTGAGCCACTCCCCTTTCCCCTCAGTCTTAGTAAGCAAGCTAATCTTGTGTTTGAGGTATTACTGGACTGATAAATGTGACCATGTACTTTTAACCATGTACTATTATTATTGGCTCATAGGTGCGTTATACTTGTGGGATATAGATGTAGTAGAGGCAAATGGTCACAATACAGAGGCACACACCAATGGAGGTCAATTTGCAGCTACAGCTTTAATGGTTTTTGTTTCTTTTTTATTTTTCAGACTTTAGTGTAAATTATTTTTTAGAATGTAGATAACTGATTTGAATCACAACCAATTCTGCCAGTGGAGCCTCTTCTCTAAAAGGGTGGGAAGGCCTCATCTAATCTAAAAATCTTTCCATTCCTCCTTAAGTCATGTGTACATTTAATATGAGCAGCACATGTCGTAGCATGGTCTTTCATTGCTTTTAGCAATTTATCCCTTCCAGCCAAATATACGGTTGTCTCTTGCATCTGTCCATTATTATCCTTTATGAGTATAGAGGACAGGAATTTATTTTGCATGTGCAAGCATTATCTAATTAAAGCAATTGCAAAACAAACTAGATTACACTTGGGTGTTCATTTAGTGCTGTACTTCTAACTGTGTCTTCTCTGCTGGCAGGTAGTAAAATGCATATGAAATGAGAGTTTCTTATGGAGGCCAAGAAATACCACAGTGCTATCTCTTCATTAAAAGATTAGTCATCCCTCTGGGACACCGCGAACCCTAGTTACAAAAGATCAAATGTTTATGGCTAATTGTCTGTTTTATAAACATTTTTGCTTATCTACTGCTTAGAAGTAGCTTCTTGACATTACTCATCCGCCATTACTCATGAGTCTATTATAACAAAGAGCTTGAATCTAACTATCAACAGGGACTTGCAAGATAAGTGCCAATGGCTTTGTGAGTTGGATTTTTGCTAACAAGTAGTCATGTCTGCATCAACTGGGTGTAGGCTAAAAGCACTCTGGAAAGAGAGCATAAAACCATAGACTAAAGGTTGGCAAGATTTGGTTTAAAAAATGCTGTAGTTCTAGGAAGTGGAACCAAGTCAGAACTTGGAAAACTCAGTCAATTTGGAGTAGAGACAGGATGGGATCTGGAAACTGTAGGGTGGAGCCTAGGTAGAAGAACCTCACATGTCATTGTGCTTGACTGGACAGAATCATGAATCCATTATGTCTTTCATAATTCAGTGTCACATACTAAATAGAACACATTTTTCCTAATCCAAAACCGGGTACAGGCTGTCCTCATGTTACAAACAAGATAGGTTTTGTGGGTTTGTTCTGAAGCTGAATTTGTTTGTAAGTTGGTACAGCCCCCCAAAAAATATGTTTTAGCTTTGGATAGCATAGGGAAGGGTTAACACTGCTGGATCTGTCCCTGTTCAGGAGATTTCACCTCACTTTCCATCCCTGTGAAATTGGATTTTGAAAAATTTGGCTTGTTGTGGAAACAAGGATTGGTGATAAACCTTCAGTTGAGGTGCCTTTTTCCCATGATAACTCTTTAAGGAGTGGATTTCCCACCCGGGTATATTCTTTTCTTTCTTTTATCTTCTTGCTTATCTTACTTCTGTTTTGTTGTTCATTCGTTCAGTCGCTTCTGACTCTTCGTGACCTCATGGACCAGCCCACGCCAGAGCTCCCTGTCGGCCGTCACCACCCCCAGCTCCTTCAAGGTTAAGCCAGTCACTTCAAGGATGCCACCCATCCATCTTGCCCTTGGTCGGCCCCTCTTTCTTTTTCCTTCCATTTTCCCCAGCATAACTGTCTTCTCTAAGCTTTCTTGCCTTCTCATGATGTGGCCAAAATACTTCATCTTGGCCTCTAATATCCTTCCCTCCAATGAGCAGTCGGGCTTTATTTCCTAAAGTATGGACTGGTTGGATCTTCTCGCAGTCCAAGGCACTCTCAGAACTTTCCTCCAACACTACAGTTCAAAAGCATCTATCTTCCTTCACTCAGCCTTGCCTTTGGTCCAGCTGTTACATCTGTAGGTGACTACAGGGAATACCATTGCTTTGACTATGCAGATATTGGTTGCCAATGTGATGTTTCTACTCTTCACTATTTTATTGGGATTGGCCATTGCTCTCCTCCCAAGAAGTAAGTGTCTTCTGATTTCCTGGTTGAGGTCTACATCTGCAGTAATCTTTGCACCTAGAAATGCAAAGTCTGTCCCGGCCTCCACGTTCCCCCCCTCTATTTGCCAATTATCAATCAGTCTGGTTGCTATAATCTTAATTGTAATATTTCTGTTCTACATCTCTTTTTGGCATTAGTTTGTAGTCCCTTGAATGTTCTTCCATATTTTTTCCACGTTTTTCTTCCTCTCCTAACAGTTGATATAGCAGCTGTATTGTTTTAATATTGTTGTTGGGCTAACCTATGTGCTGTAAATTCCTTTCCCCTGCGTATGTGCATACATATATCTATGTACAACTAATTACACATTTTGTATGCTATTTTAAGTGTATTGAACTGAGAAAGATCCAAATTGGCACGTTAAATTGTGCAAAGAGACAGCCTGATCAATTTATTTAAATAGAGCTGTTTTATGAATGTCAAAAGGTGTTTTGTTAAGGTACGGAGTTTAGCAGAAGTGTGTCTTCTGACTATTTGGGATTATATGCCTATGAGTCACTGATAGCGAAAGCTTGGAGATATAGGAACATAAAAAGAACCAAAGATTCAGGGTAATTTATCTGAGTCTTAGAAACATTACAGTCAACCATCTAAATTTTCAGGTTTGACTTTTGTTGATTTTATTATTCATGAATTTGAACCATATGTTCCCTCTATGAATCTTTATGTCCTCCAGCACAACTCTGTAGTCAACTGCTGCCTTGCCACTCTCCCCAGAACAGATGCAATAACTGAGTTTCTGCTCCTTTCCTTCATGCCTTGGCACACTCTTAGCTGGTGGAATTGTTTTACATCTGCACATTTAACTGTTTATTTTAAGACAACCGCAATGCTTAATAACTCATATTGTGGGTTTGTGTGTTTTATTATATGTGAATAATAAAAATTAGTCTGAATTTTGCACATGTAGCAGATTTTTTGTTGCCCTTGCAGTTAATCAAATTATTTGGTTGGGCAGAAAATCTCATTCCTCCCTTCCCCCACACTTTGGATCAGAATGTAATCGCTGGATTTCAGTCAACTGCTTGTTACTTGTGTGTTGTTGTTTATTCTTTTCCCATGAACAGCCAAGGCTTGTAGAACAACTTGCCCTTTCTTGTTGGAGAAACTGGCAGCTGAACAGGCATCATTTTGTATTTTGCATTTCATGTTTCGCCTCATTACTATCAGTATGTGTGACATGTCATGGAAATCAGTAGAATAAAAACAGCAAGCATGTGTTTCTAGATAGAATGCTTCCCTTAACTTTTCATTGGGCATGTCAATTGCAAAGTGAATCCTTATGAGTCCTTTGCCTTTTATTATTGCGACTGTGGCATGAATTCTTTCCAAATCCACTGTCTTCAAAGTACTTTATAGTTCTTGAAGTATGTGTTTTTCTAGTAGAAGATAGCATCATTTCCCCTACTTTCTTGAAGGAATTAATTTGCTTTTAAGTTAAAATGGGATAGCTTTCTTTGTTGAAATAATAATAAAATCTGGGGATACCTTGTTAGTGACTCCACTTCATCACACTAGAGAGAAAAATCCATTTAAAATCCAGTTTCTGCCTCCTGAAGAATTCTGGGGTTTGCAGTTTAGTGAGACTGTTAAAGGCTCCCCCCTAAACTACAAATCCCAGAATTCTGCAGGATGCAGAAACCAGTTTTTAAGTGGATTTTTTTTTCTCTAGTGTGATGAAGTGGAGATATTCTGTGTTCTTTTTGTTGCTTTTGATTGAAGTCTGTTTCCTTTCGAAGAAATCACAACCATCTTTTTGCACAGAAGGCTAAACTGCAAAAATAAGTAGTAGTTGATTCCAAAACTGGGGAAGAAATAAATTAGCAAGGTTGATGTGAGTTTTTTGGATGATATGTCCATGTTCCTGTAGCATTCTCGCCTAATGTTTTGCCTGCATTTGTGGCAAGCATCCTCAGAGGTTTGTTCAGAGCTCTGTTGGAAATGAGGCAAATGGAGTGTATATATATCTGTGGAATGTCCAGGGTGGGAGAAAGAACCCATGTCTGTTTGAAGCAAGTGTAAATATTGCAATTAGCGAGCTTGATTAGCATTGAGCAATCTTGCTACTGCAAACTAAAACAACCAGAGAAGTCAGCTAGAGCAGAGCACTTGATGAACCAACCTGGACACAGAATATTATTTGAGAACACAGAAATGCTGCACCACTCTGATGACCACCATGTCAAACTACACAGAGAAGTCATTGAATTCCATAAGCATGTGGACAATTTCAACAAAAAAGGAACAAACCATGAACATGAACAAAATCTGGTTGCCAGTATTAAAAAACACCAGAAGCAAGATAGTAAATAAGTAACACCACTCAGAAACAGACAGCAAACAGTCAAGTGCCAGTTAACACCTCCAAAACAAAGGAGGCCTCCAGGCACAACAGCCAGGCTAAACTCCATGCATATACCCTCATAGATTGGCATTACAGCTGCAAGGTTACTCAATGCTAATCAAGTTTGCTAATTGCAAAATTCATACTTGCTTCAAACAGACAAGGATTATTTCTCCCACCATGGACATTCCACAGATATACAAGTGTGGGTCAAAAAGTTTTGCCTCCTGTGTCATAAAAACGTAATAAATGAACATATAACAGCAGAAGTTGCTACAGATCATAGCCTGAATTATCCTCTATGCAAAACTACAGTTCAACATAGTCACCATCAATTTGTACACATTTGCACCATCATTTAACCCAGGCATCAAACCCATTTTGGAAAAATTCAGGGTTCTTTGAGGATGCTTGCCATAGATGCAGGTGAAACGTCAGGAGAGAATGCTTCTAGAACATGGCCATATAGCTTAAAAAACCTACAACAATCCAATTCAGGGTTTTGCTTCATGAGCCATGATTTTAAAGCTGTTTTAAAGCCCTGATTTGGCCCCTTCTGACTTATACCTGTTTGGACCTCTGAAAGACAACCTATGTGCTTTCAGATTCAATGACTTGAATGACTTTAAAACAGCTTTAAAATCATGGATCATGAAGGAAAACTCTGAATGTTTCCAAAATGGGTTTGATGCCTGGGTTAAACGATGGCACAAATGTGTAGAAGCAGATGGTGACCATGTTAAACAGTAGTTTTGAGTAGAGGATAGTTCAGGTTATGATCTGTACCAACTTCTGTTGTTATATGTTCATTTATAATGTTTTTATGACACAGGAGGCAAAACTGTTTGACCCTCCCTCAGATATACACTCCACTTGCCTCATTGCCAACAGATCTCTGCACAAACCTTTGAGGATGCTTGTCACAGATGCAGCCCGAAAAACTCACAGCAACCCAGTGATTCCGGCCATGAAAGCCTCCGACAACACAATAAATTAGAAGCTTTGTGTTCTGAGAGCTTTTGTGTATTGAGTAGTTAGTTACAATGCATCCTTGTTGAAATTTCTGCTGACAATTATTACAGAGAAAATGAGTGCTTAAAATATCATACCCCATCAAAAAAGAAAATGCAATTATTTAATGGTTGGCTGAGAATTATGTTTGGCTGTATCCGCCCTCTAGAGCAGTCCTGCACAACCTGCAGCTCTCCTGGTGTTTTAGACATCCACTCCCAGACTTCCTGACCATAGGACAAGCTGGCCAGGGATTCCGAGAGCTGGAGTCCCAAACAACTGGAGGGCTACAGGTTGTGCAGGCCTGCAATAGAGGAACAGGCAAAAAAAAAAATGGTCCTCCACCCCACCCTGCAACCCTTTATATGTCCACAGATCTGCTTCACACAGTTGGGAGACCTCAGGAACAGATTTGGAGGGTGTACAGGAAGCTGTATTGAGGTCAAAGAGAAAGAGCAGGTCTGACATGATGTTGGAGGGAATTCTGAAATTGCCATTGTTCACTTATTTCTTTTGTGTTCACATTTTCTCTTAACTTCATTTGCTGCACCTTGCTGTTTCAGCTGTAATTATATTTTAAATTATCTGAAAGGAGCCTACTTTTCTGTTAATGATTAATTATGTGCCACATTTTCATTCAGCTATTCACTCCCATTGCTGCTGTGGACATCATGCACCTTGAAATTTCTCATCTTTATTTGCTTGCTGTCGTTCTGTTGTTTATATCAGTGCTGAGTCTACTCAATCGTAATGGAAAGGGGATGATTTAAATCTCTGTTCACACGCCCACTTACCTGGCATAAAGCCCTATTGAACTCTCAGTGGGATACTGCTGAACAGATGTGTATAAGATATATTAATAGTATTACTAATATAATAATATGACCAAGAGGTTACTATTTAAGGACCTAGTAAAATCAGAGATAGTCAGTCTACTATTTAGCCTAATTGAAGAGATTGTCCAGTCTTTCAAGGGAGCTAATACAAAGACAAGTTAAGAGAAAAAGTTAATTTTTTCTACACTGCCAGATAAAATCCAGATTATCTGCTTTAAACTGGATTATATGGCAGTGTAGACTCGTATAATCCAGTTCAAAGCAGATAATGTGGATTATCTGTATTTGTATTTTAATGTATTTATATTAATGTATTATGATGCTATTATGTTTACTATATTTGTGTTGAATTTTCTGCTGTTAGCCGGCCTGAGTCCCTCTTCGGAGGTCGAGAAGACCGGGTTATAAAAGCTCTAAATAAATAAATAAATAAATAAACAGATAATCTTATTTTCTGTGGCAACAGCAGGATCCTCTTAAATTGTTAATTGTCAATATTTTGCAATCCGTGAATTAATTTGAAGTTACAGTATTTCATAGAAAAACATGAATGAAGGAGAGAGCCTGAAGACAATTTGGTTTAGCCCATTCCTCGAAAATCCTTCCACAAATTGGCCTAAATTTAGCTTTTAGTCTCACTACGGTTGGGAATGCATTGTATATGCAGGCCTTGTAGGAGGAAGGTCCTAATTCATATGGATGCAATCAATATATTTTGTACAGATTTGTCCCAGCTTAAATCATAAATTTAGGGAATAGTGCAGAAAAAGTGTTAATATGATCCCAGAAAGCAAAGGCCCCTTCTACGCGGCCATATTATCCAGATTATCAAAACAAACAATCCAAGTTATCTGCTTTGAATTGGATTATATGAGTCTATACTGCCATATAATTCAGTTCAAAGCAGACAATCGGGATTTTAAATGGCAGTGTAAAAGGGGCCTAAGAGATAATCCACTAGCTCTCAGTTAAGGATGCAGATCTTTGTTTATTTTTTTCCTCATTGAAGAAGAAAATGCTTTGACATCTCTAGGCACTGGGAATTTTTAAAAAGAAATATTTTGTGCAAAAAATAAATTATTCGTAAAATTTTCATACACACTAAACAGATTAGCAAATTTTAAAATCTAATGGGAGCTAGAACAGTTAAACAGCTGTCAGTCAGGGGATCAGATATGGAACATTAAAACACACTTTTTCCCTGAGAAGAACATTGATAAATATGTGTTCTTGATTTCAACAGGCTTCCTAATACCCTTCATAATTTTTTTCCAACTCACTGAAATAAATGAAGATTTTTGAATTCATTTCTTTCCCTCAAACCTGACTAAATAATCCTTTTTGTTTTACAGGCCGGACCTGATAGACATGAATACCGTTGCTGTTCAAAGCAACCTTGCAAATTTAGAGCATGCTTTTTTTGTAGCAGAAAAACTTGGTGTTGCCAGACTTCTGGATCCTGAAGGTGAGTTCATGAATGGAATGGTTAGTGACTTGGAACTGTAATTGCAAATTGAATTGCGTTGGAATCTAATGCAAATTGAATTGTGTTGGGCTGGGCTTTAGTACAGCAAATTAACTGCCAGTTGCAGTAAATCTTGCCAACTGAAAGGTTGACAGTTTGAAGCCCGTGTCAGGGTGAGCTCCTGGCGTTTAGCCCAGCTTCTGTCTACCTAGCAGTTTTGAAAACAGCAATGTGAGTAGATAAATAGGTACCACTTAAGTAGGGAGCTATTTAAGGCACCCATAAAGAAATGCCAGAAAAATGCTGGTGATTTGCTCAAGGAGGAAGTTTATGGGCAAAGTCTTCAGAAGGAAAAGTGGAACGGCAGCAACCCCAACCCTCACCCCCCTCCCACTTCGTGGCTGGAACCGAGCACAGCCTCCAAGATGCCAAAGATGGGAAAGTCTATATTTTCCTCTGTCTATGTATAGTTGTCTGGCTTGTCATTGTATAACGGTATTGAATGTTTGCTGTATATGTGTTCTATGATCCACTCTGAGTCCTCTTTAGTGTAAATATGGTGGAATATAAATACAGTGAATAAATAAATATATCTATATGCTAAAACATTATCTATGTCAACATTCCTTTTTTAGATGTTGACGTCTCCTCACCTGATGAGAAGTCAGTAATCACTTATGTGTCATCACTTTATGATGCATTTCCCAAAGTTCCCGAAGGTGGTGAAGGCATCAGTGCACACGTAAGGAAGAGATTAATATTTTAATACTCTTTTCACATAAGAAAATAAATGCGAGGAAGAAGGATTCATTTCCCTGGCAGTTGCAATGAAAACAGGTCATTGTTTGATATTTGGAGCTCTGGAGGCTAAGGGGCCAGATGCCAAGGGAGGGTCATTAATTGAATAAGCTAATTGCTTAGATTTATTTACAGGATTTAAAATAGTATGATATGCATTTGCTTTCTATTTACCAAATTGTGTGTACCCATTAGGATGTTGAAGTCAAATGGGTCGAATATCAGAATATGGTGAACTACCTCATCCAGTGGATCAGACACCATGCCACAATAATGAGCGACAGAGCGTTTCCAAACAATCCTGTGGAACTCAAGGTGACAGTTGTTTCTGTATAAGATGTCAAGATGTTTTTGATTGGATATAAATTTTGTGTTGTTGATATATAGAGTAACCTTCTGTTCATTTAGGGATTTAATCACAAAACCCAAATGCCTCCATATTTACACAAATTAGTTATACTGTATACTTTCCCTATATTGTGTTCAGAACACCTGCACTATTGTGCCAAAGGAATATTTTGGTTTTAATAGAGCTCCAGCCCATCAACTCAATTCCACATCCATTATGGCTAGATACCAGTCTACATAATATTTATTTTATTTATCGTGTCAGAAGCAAAATGAGGGTACAGTTATAATGTATTTTTTTTTAAAAAAAGTTAAAAACTTGGTATTATACTAAATTTCCTTTGACCAGAAGCTGGCCGCTTGGAGTGCCTCTGGTGTTGCCATGAGAAGGTCCCCTATTGTGCATGTAGCAGGGCTGAGACTTCATTGTAATAGGTGGTCTGTGATTTGCTCTTCTCCACACTTGCATGTCATGGTCTCTACTTTGTAGCCCCATTTCTTAAGATTGGCTCTGCATCTCGTGGTGTCAGAGCGCAGCTTGTTCAGTACCTTCCAGGTAACCCAGTCTTCTGTGTGCTTAGGAGGATTTTTCTTATTCAGTCTCAGCCACAGATTGAGGTTCTGGGTTTTAGCCTGCCACTTTTGGGCTCTTGCTTCCCTGGGTGTTCCCGCGAGTATCTCTGTAGTTCTCAGAAAGCTGTTTTTTTTACTTAAGACATTGGCTTGCTGTCTAATATTCAGAGGATGGAACAGAGATGTCACTGCCTTGCTCCTTTCATCATTGGCTGCTACTTCCTGGTGGATGTCAAGTGGTGCAATACCGGCTAGACAGTATAATTTCTCCAGTAGTGTATGGTGTAGACATCCTGTAATAATGCAGCATGTCTCATTAAGAGCCACATCCTCTGTTTTAACGTGGTGAGATGTATTCCACACTGGGCATCCATATTCAGTAGCAGAATAGCAAAGTGCAAGGGCAGATGTCTTCACTATCTCTGGTTGTTATCACCAGGTTGTGCCAGTCAGCTTTCATATGATATTATTTCTAGCACCCACTTTTTGCTTCATATTCAAGCAGTGCTTCTTATAAGTCAGAGCACGGTCCAGAGTAACTCTCAGGTATTTTGGTGTGCTGCAGTTCTCCAGTGGGATTCCCAGGTAATCTTCAGAGCTTGAGATGCTTGTCTGTTCCTAAGATGACAAGTCTACACACTATTAGTAATGGCATGAGGCAGATCTTTGAGGAATATAGATGGTGGTGCACATCATATTGCTACATGTTATCCTATGTGAAAACGCCTTGTACATGGAAATCTAGCATTTCTAAGGAGGTTACGCTTCCTTCCACCCATCATCCTACTAGTTTCACAAAAGCAGAATTTTATGCATGGGGATGCTCGTGGATGTACTCCTCTCAAGTCCTAGGCCCCTTCTACACTGTCATATAATCCAGATTTTCAAAGCAGATAATCCACACTATCTGCTTTTAACTGAATTATATGAGTCTACACTAACATATAATCCAGTCCAAAACAGATTTTATATAGCAGTGTAGAAGGAGCCTTAAATATTCTCCCTCAATCAGTTTATTTTTTATTAATGGTAATGCAGAGACTGACATCTTGGATTAATTAGACACGATAATAGCAGCCCAGTAGCCATTAGGAAATCGGAACAGAACCTAAAGCCTTGGGTATAGCATTCATGTAAATATTGAGCAATTAGGGGATCTCCCTGGCTTGAAGGCATAGCTTTATCGGAGGCTGTGCAAACTAATGCCATGGATTATACAAATTTATTGGTTTGGATGGTTAGTCCCATTCATAATAAAGAAGTTGAGCTGCTTTGTATATTTTGGGAAACCACGGGCATCAGTGGTCAGAAGACTTGATATTAAATATGACTCAAGTTGTGTGGATGCTAACTGGAGTGTGAATTGGAAAGTAACAGTTGATTTTTCTCAATAAACCCAGGACAGTGAGTAAGATAGCATAAACTAATTTCTCATAGTTGGATTTAAGAAATGTTTCATCATTTTTAGGTGACCAAGAATTGCATCTTTAGAAAAATATAGCAATATTTATTTGTTTTTTTAGGCACTTTATAACCAGTATTTACAATTTAAAGAAACAGAAATACCACCAAAGGAGACGGAGAAGTCAAAAATCAAACACCTATATAAATTACTGGAGGTAAGATTTATGTTACCAGATTATTGCATGCCAGATTTATGTTTACAGATTATTGTTTCTTGTAATCTGAGCTTCATGCAATCATTCCTTGTTTTTGAAGGTGTGGATAGAATTTGGGCGTATCAAGCTTCCTCAAGGTTACCACCCAAATGATATTGAAAAGGAATGGGGGAAGCTAATTATTGCTATGTTGGAAAGAGAAAAAATGCTTCGCCCAGAAGTTGAAAGGTATGTAGATAGTCATCTAATTTTAAACAAATTTAGGATACAGTAGCATTTTATAAATTGATTTTCTTGACTGCTCCATTCCTAGTGGATATTGTGTTTCAAATGAGCAAACTGTCTAAGCCCAATTATTTATGTTATTTTCAGAGGGGTTATTCATCATTAACTGTAATATAGCTATTGTGTAACAGTTTTGTTGCATTAATATGTTGCTTTGGAGTACTAAGATAACTTAGAGGTTGTGAGTTATTTCTAACAATGAAAGATTTATTTTCTTTGAAAGGCGTATGCCATGATTCATCTTATTGTAACTAAATAGATATCTCTGTATATACTCAAGTATAAGCTGACCCGAATATAAGCCGAGGCACCGAATTTTACCACAAAAAACTGGGAAAATTCCTTGTTTTTGAAGGTATGGATAGAATTTGGGCGTATAAGCCGAGCCTGGGAAATGCAGCAGATACTGGTAAATTTCAAATTAAAAATAGATATCAGTAAAATTACATTAATTGAGGCATCAGTAGGTTAAATGTTTTTGAATATTTACATAAAACTGTAATTTAAGATAAGGCTGTCCAACTCTGATTAAACCATTATTCTTAACTTCTTCAATATACATGCGTTTACATATCCTTCCAATAATATGGATTATTAATAAGGATCTTGGACAAATAGAACTATGCACTTTATATGTTTTAATCTGTTTACTGTTTTAATGTGTTTATTGACTAATTATTAACTGTTTTAATGGAGGGGATATGTTATTGTTTTTACTGTTGATTTTACCAGTATTGAATTGTACCGGAGTTATAAACTGCCTTGAGTCCCCTGAGGGGGAGAAAGGTGGGCTATAAATAAAGTAAATAAATTAATAATAATTGGAGTAAATAATAATAATAATAATAATAATAATAATAATAATAATAATAAATGTAATAAAATAATAATGATTACAGAGTAAAATGATAAATTACTTTGACTTGAGTATAAGCCGAGGGGTTTTTTTTCAGTCTTAAAAAAGGGCTGAACAACTTGAGTATATAGGATAATTCTATTGTCAGGCTTGAAACAGACTTTCATATGGTGATTAACAATTTATGTTCTGGTATTTCAGTTCAGTGTGGCTAAACAAATAGTTACATCAAAAACACAGCTGCCCCTGCTGGTCCACTTTTCCCATAAAGGAATACACCACAGCTTTGATTGTGTATTCCTGTATGGCATGGAGTTGAATGGGATGGCCCCTCTGTGAATCTATACATTATATACCAAAACGTTTATGGTGGTGCATTTTGAGTAAAATCAGGACCTTTTGTCTTTGGCAATCAACTGCAATCCCTGCAGCCTGGAGGAAAGTTCCCCACCTTCCAGGTGTGTCCCAACTTTTCCACCTTTCCAAAAGTAGTAGTACCTTCTTTTAGACACAGTGTCTCAGGGAAACATCTGTGTTTAAGTCAGCATGCCTCTCAGTACTAGGATCAAAACAGACATGGTTTGCACAGCATCCATCATGTGGTTTTCTTCTCCACAAAGGAGGGGGGTTAGGAGGAGGAGGAAAAAGAGGAGGAGGAAGATAATTATGAGACTTAACACTGGATCTACATTTCTCAAAATAATCTGGGGTACTGTATTGTACTCTGAAGCTGCCCCAGATAAAGCACAAAAGCTCTCTGGAGCTCTTAGGTGTCCAGAAAGCCATCTGGGTTTAGAGTGCATTGGGCGGCTGCCAGTGCTACTGTATTTCATCGGCTTAAAGCAACTCCTTGGTAGACCATTGTTGCCAATGTCGCCTCTCATGAGGCCACAACAGGGCACCCAGCCTTGTGACCAACCAAAATGATGTTACCCACAAGGCTCTGCTAAAACACTGCTTCTAGTTAGAGACATCTTGATGGGTCTGTTTGATATGTAGACAATGGATTTCTCATGTACCAGATCAATGGCTGAAAGCAGTGCTTCTGCTGCAAAACCAGTTGTATATCAGGCAACTTATTGCCATAGTTGCAAGGTGAGCTTATTTCATTTGGTCCTGACAGAAAAGTGGGATTTAACGTCCCTCCTGTATCATTTCCCACAGAAATTTCCACTATTTTCCTTATGGGAACATCATCAATCAAAAGCAGTGGTTCTCAACCTTCAAACACCCCAATGTCTGCAGCTGCAGTTTGAATTTTGCAAATTAACAAATTGTTTAACCAATTTGATGCTGAGAATCAAGCAAATTGGCTAATATGAAAAAAGGCAAAGAGGGGAGATTGAACCTGAAGCACCAACTATTTATTTATTGTCCAACCTGTACTGAAAATATTTATCTCTTTCTATAGATCTGTTTCACCACTGGATCTCCTTCTATCATTTTTAACGTCTAAATCCCTCTAATTAAACTACTCTTTCTAAATTCCCTCCAGTTACATTTTCACATAAGACTCCCTTGAATTGTTTTTAAATTCTTAATTATTTTTGTCTGCTATCCTCTCCAATCTTTAAGATGCTGCAACTTAGTCCACGGGTAAACACCCCCCTCTTCTCCTGGCCCGGCTTCAGTCTTAAAAAGCAGAACAATAACAAAGGGTCCTTGCTCATTGATTATGGTTTTTGGGACAGCCAGATGAATTCCTGCCCTTTAAGATACTGGCTGGGCATGCTGCCTATTCTATTACAGAACAGCCAGTGGCTTTCAGCCTGCTTTTGACATGATCCTAGCCACATCTCTTTGTCTCGTCCACCATGTTTAGTAATTTCTGTAGGACACAGAAAAGGATTTTTCATGGGAAGTGAAAATGGCAGTGAAGAGAAAGAATGGCACTGTTCTTACCCACTCTCAATCAAAGCTTTGTTCTTTCCCGAGGTTTCAGTGATGATAGAGGAAAGAAAGGCTCAAAGGGACAACAGTATGTGACTGTCTTGCAGGGTGGTGAGCGGGAGAAATGGAAATATTAATCCTTAACTGTGGAAATCAGCCTTGTACATGCCAGAGCACTCTTGTATGTTCTGTTGGCGTGAGCCAATTTTGATATAAAATTGACTTATCTAAAAACAGTGGCCTTCTATTGCTTATCTATACAGTAATGGGATTTATTTTTCTCAAATTCTTTTCAGCATGATGAGGCCCCTGTATGGTAACTTCACCATATCATTTAAGCATTCTAAGATGCCTTTTTAAAGGCAGCCCTTAGTTGGGGGTGGGGAATGGGGATGGGATACTAACAGCTATGCTGGAAAAATGACTGTTCCTAAAAGAATTTGAATTTTGCTAATTGACTTTTTTAAAAAAATCTCCCATTTTGTTTGACCTCACAAATCAAGATAATCGGTATGCAGGGATTTGACAACAAAGTAATATAAGAATATTACTCTGAGGATGCCTGCCATAGATGCAGGCGAAACGTCAGGAGAAATGCCTCTAGAACATGGCCATATAGCCCGAAAAAACCCACAAGAACTGAATATAAGAATAGCTCACCAGAAATGGAAAAAGTTATTTAGGGGACCTAAACTGGAGGAGCTCCTGTTGGTGCAGTGGGCTAAACGGCTGAGCTGCTGAATTTGCTGACTGTCAGCGATTAGAATCCAGGGAGTAAGGTGAGCTCCCACGGTTAGCCCCAGATCCTGCCAAACCTAGCAATTCAAAAACATGCAGATGTTAGTAGATCAATAGGTATCACTCCAACCAGAAATTAATGGCACTCCATGCAGTCATGCTGGCCACATGACCTTGGAGGCATCTATGAGCAATGCTGCCTCTTTGGCTTAGGAATGGAGATGAGCACTACCGCCCAGAGTCAGACATGACTAGACTTAATGTCAAGGCGAAACGTTTACCTAAACCTCTTAAAATTCCTCAACCCGTAGCATTCTGGTTGGGGGAAGAATCATACTTGCTACCTTTGAATTTGGATGAATGTTCACTGGTGAATTAGAGAAACAGTTTTATTGAGAAATAAATCACTTTTTACTCCGTACTCTTAGTCTATTCTAAAGTACACATTTTGCACTGTCTCCTTGATTGTATCTGAAATTAAGTGCAGAAAGAACCAAATTTATGGGTTCCTTGTTTAGTATAGTCCATACCTGCCTAGTTATTGAGAGTTTACAGTGTTAATATCCAATGCTTTGCAACAGGATGTATGATCTTTTTTTTGCCAATCATGCAATAACTACACAGTGAGCCAGCTCAGCTTTTATAAGGATAGCTCATTGTGTTCACAGTGGCAATGGTGTAATTTGGGTGGAGTTTTATAGAACCTAAAGAGACTGAGTAATAGGGCTAAGAGTGGAATTTAGGAAGGGAGCAGGCATGCAGCTTCTTTTATGGGCAAAAGAAAAGAGTCCCAGAGGATCATGAAATCAGTAACAACAACAAAAGCAGTAGTACTAATAGTAATGTTTTCTTTTGAGCTAAACACCAGGCAATTGTTAAGTAAAAAGTACTGACTGATCTCATCTCAACAGCAAAGAGATTGCTAGGAGGAGACATGTGGCTTAGGTTTTGGATGTATAGACAGAAATAGAAATCTAACCTCTTAGAAACCTTTCCCAAATCAACCAAACTAATGTCCAAACACACCAAAATATGACAGTTTAGCTAACTCCCAATCTGATCTCAAATTCTCTCTCAAAGGAAACAAAACAACCATGAATTGGTCAAATATAAAGCAAAGGCAAATCTGGAGGTGGTGTTTGGTCATTTTTGTTTGCCAAGAATGCATTGGTATAGCCTCAGGGAAAAGGAGAAGAAAAAATCAATCCCTATTGCAGACAGCTACCCTGTCACATATAAGCATCAACATGGCAAGATAAACATGCCCCAGTTTGTAGCATTTTCTATGGAAAGCTGTTTTTGAAAAGCGCACAGTGCTCTGATCTGACTGTTCCCTAGAGCTAGTTAGAGAGCACACATATCTCCGGCTTCACAGTGTTTTGAACCATTTGAAGGTCACTCATAGTGCTGAATATGACATATAAAGCCCTATAGAAGTTAAGGCCAGGCTGTTTAGAAGACTCCGTTTTTCTATATCATTTTGTGATTTCAAGATCCTTGGAAAGGATGCTTCTCTGTCCACTGAGGGCAGATTTGGTGGGGATATGAGAGAGGACCTCCTTAATAGAGCCTACATAGTCTGGATCTTTTCCACAAGATGGGATAGGACCAACTCTCTTTCTTGTTGTCTTTTTGCTGGCAGGCAAATCTGCCTTAATTTAGGCAAGATTTTGGAATTTACTCTGGTATGTTGCTGAAAAAGGTTTGAACTTGTCAGGTGTTGCCTATCTGTTCTTTCCCCCCTTTTATTAATTGTTTTTCTTTACTATTCTGTGATTCTGCATTTTATTATTGTTTGTCACCTTCAGTATTAGTTTTGGCAGATAAACAGAATATACAATTGCCAAATGGATAGGTGGTGTTGATGAACCTGCTTAAAATCAACCAAGCATGTATTTATTTCGAGCATATGTATCCCACCCACCAGCCAAAAAGGCTCCTAGAACAGCTCATATAAGCTCATGCTTAATTTTTATTCTTTCCAAGGGTCTGTGTATAATTTAAATGGGATGTAAATGTAGCTATAGGATTACAGTGAATCATATTGGATTACAATGAATCATATGAAAGCTGCAGACAGTGCAGTGCTGTTGAAACGAAATATCTGTGGACCTGGGTGAGGGACCTAAATGGAATGGGCAAACTTCAGTTCCCTGGGTGTTTTGGACTTCAGCTCCTACAATTCCTAACAGCCTACCTAACATCAGATATGGTGTTGAAATCCAAAACACCTGGAGGGCTGAAGTTTGCCCATGCCTTATTTAAATTCTCAGAAAAAGTAGGATTAAATAGTCTTTCAGGAATATATATGCATTCAAAGTACTGCCATATAAAAACTACATACAGAGGTTGTTTACTATAGAAGAAGGGTCCCCTCCCCATTATTCAAAGCATTTTGCTTACTGAGATTGAATGAGACTTACTTAAAGTATTTGGCATCTCTCATTCCTAGTTAACGCCCTAACTATTGTGATTAGTCCATACTTGTAGAGGCAATTCAAGCTAGACAGCCAAACCCACATTGGCATATATAGCTGAAGGCGAAATCTTCTGAAGAACATTATTTTCAGGGCTTTGATATGCATGCTGAGACCTATTTAAGGATGCAAGGTTTGAGCTTTCCTTAAAGCTCTCAAGTCCTTGGAAGCTGTGTGTTTTTGTAGGCATTTTGCGTTTTTGACATTTTAAATGGGCTAGCAGGGCAGTTTTTTTGGATGTGAAAATGACTACCAACAGTTATGGCTACCAAAGCAGCGACTCTGTGTTCAGTAACAGCACCAGCACACGAACAAGCCTTGATTCCAATGAAAACTTCTTGTCAGTTAACTGTGGTCCAACTCTTGTAAACTCTTGTATAAGTTTTGGCAATGGTCCCATGGATGGAGCCAGGTAAGTGTTGGAATTAAGTTGCAGTTTACTATTTATTTGGTAAAAAGGTAAAGATAATAATGTGGTTTTCGTGCCCCCTCCCGAATACATGACCTTGATATGTCGTGGCTTCATCATCTTTTAGGTTAGAAATGCTGCAGCAGATTGCGAACAGAATTCAGAGGGATAGCCTGAGCTGCGAAGACAAACTAATGCTTGCTCGAAATGCAGTGCAATCAGTAAGTGACTTTGAATAGCTTTCTCCTTTCCTCATTTTCTGTGCTGAAAGCTAGAAAGGATGGTCAGGAATGGGATGGCATTGCAACTGAAAACATTTGGGTTCAGATCTTTCCACAACTATAAATGGACATGACTATACAATTGGAAATGTCATGTCTTTCAGAAACAGTGTGAAATATGCTTATGTTTGCAAAAGCAAGTATATCAGGATACCCCAGAAGTAGATGTAGCTTGTGTCATTATCGGCGATCACTTGTGTCCTAGTATGATTGTCTTCCAAGTATAGGGTCTTGGCAGTGGGTCCATAGGAGACTATAAGGACCTATTCTTTATCCACATGTTCTTCCACAGTGAGAACATCTATTTCCAGGTGGAAGGTGGTCTTGGTCAGAGTTGGCTTGATGTGCCTTCCTCTTGACATGTTTCTCCTTATCGCCCTCCATTTGAGGAGCTTATTTCAATAATATGCATGACATAAAGTGAGAAGATTTGAACCTGAAGTGACTCATCTCAAAGTACTGTCGGTTACTTTGTCTGTTATTAAGTTAGGTTGCTTTTATATTGTTTGTTATGGTTTGTCCTGATGTAGTTTGTTTGAATGTTTTTCTCTTTTGGCATTGAATGTTTGCTATACATATTGGAAACCACCCTGAATCCCTTTGGGGAGATAAGGTGGTCTTCAAATGGTGATGGTGGTGGTGGTGATGGAGTGGATAAAATGCAACTTTGGGGCTGCAGATGACCCCAAAAATAGATCACCCACTTTTACCTCTCTCTGGACTATACAGATGAGCTTAAAACCATTGTGTTAAACTTTTCAACTACTGCTTTGTCAATAACACAATCGAATTTAAAATGAGGCGCTAGAAGAGCTCCCAGAGTGAGATGGACATGGCCAGCAATTGCTATTATTTTTTAGATATGGTGCAATGGCAATTCCACTGCTTTTCAGATGCTCCGTCCTATGAGTTTTGGGGATGGAGAGAATTCTCAACAAAATCACAATTGCTATCTTGGTGTACAAAAAGTTTTAAAATATGATTTTAAAAGTTTCAAAGTAACATTTTACACACATATCCTTTTGTGCTGGTCATGGGCCATAATAAAGTGTTGTTGTTGTGGTTATTGTTGTTGTTGTCGTTGTACACACATATTCAGGAGTTCCTTGTAATCTCTAGGCGTGGAAGATTGGACATTTTCTTTGTTTTCTTTTGGAAATGCACTCCAGTTTGAACACTTGTGTTGTCTATGTGTAAATATTTTGCAACAGATTATTCAAGCGTTTTCCTGTAGGGTTTGACTTGCAATTTCTGAAAATGTGCATAAATGCCTGTCTGTTCTCTAGTATCTGATACTTAAGGCAGTTAATATACTGAGAAGGAACACTAGCTTGGTTTTGGTCCATGGTCCTTAGACTACAAGCTGCTATTCTTAAAATATGGGTATCTTGTGAATTAAAAGATAGCCGGTTGTTAATAGCTCTAGAAAACCACCAGCAAATCTCCTTTCACTGCTTAAACAAATTGCATCTGAAAGATAAATTTAGCCTATTTGTTATTTTATCACTGTAAAACCAATAATTATTTCCTCATAATAGGGCAAGTATTATTGCAAAGATCCATCTGCAGTAAGCATAGTACTACCCGCAATTCTAGCAAAACAGCACATCACAGAAGGCAAACAAACTGATTAATTTATCTAAAAATGCTTGATAAATAAGCAGGTCTGTACATGTTTTAGAAAGTCACTGGCACAACCTCGACTTCTGGGCAGGCTTTTGTAAGACAAAATGGGAGAATGTCTTGTGCTTAACTCTTCTGTGGATTTGTTTAGTCCTCATCATTTTAGGACTTCATTTGGCACCCAAAATGCTAAATCAGTTTTATTATGAAATACACTTTCATGAAGAATTATATGCTTAGAAAAGCATGATGAAGACGCATTGCACGTTCCCCAGAACATATGTATTATGACTTATAACATGTCTCATGTTATGCCGTGTTAGAATGTCTTGCAGTGGCTAATCCTTATGGTGCCACAGGATTGTTTGTTTTATTTGCTCCAACATACTTAGCACAGTCAGGGGCTGTGGTGGTGCAGCAGGTTAAACCGCTAAGCTACAGAACTTGCTGTTTGGAAGGTTGGCGGTTCGAATCCACTGAAAGGCTGAGCTCCCATTGTTAACCCCAGCTTCTGCCAAACTAGCAGATTGAAGACATGCAAATGGGAGTAATAATAATAATAATAATCATCATCATCATCTTTATATCCCGCCACCATCTCCCCGAAGGGACTCAGGGTGGCTTACAAGGCACTCCATGGTGCACATACAACATACAATAGTAGCTCAATAGGTACCACTTCGGCAGGAAGGTAACAGTGCTCCATGCAGTCATGCTGGCCACATGACCTTGGAGGTGTCTACGGACAATGACGACTCTTCGGCATAGAAATAGAGATGAGCACCACCCCCCAGAGTCTGACATGATTAGACTTAATGTCAATGGGAAAGCTTCTGGAAATTCAAATGACTGGCTTGAAATCTAGCTTTCTTCTAGATAAAAGAAGATGGTGAAAAAAAGTGATTTGAGCACAAGCCTATTTTATCAATCTCTTCCTTGACTCAATATAGCCTTCTAGTATCCAGAAACTGCTTGATATACTTATTGAAGCTGTACCCCAGACTCACTTATTATTATTATTATTATTATTATTATTATTATTATTATTATTATTATCTTTATTTGTACCCCACTAACATCTCCTGAAGGATTCGGTGCGGCTTACTTAGCCCAATGAATATAGTTGATCTATTGCTCAGTAACTATCTGTAGAGTTTTTGTATGAATAACTGTTAATTATTTTGGTTTTATATGTACAGAGAAATAGTATTATCGTTATGTGCGTAGCTTTTTGTATGTGTTTGCATGTGTATAGTAGTGTATAGATATCACAATAAATTTGCAAATTGTTTATTTGTTTAAATATGCAACCATCACCATCTACTTCTTTCTCTATTTCATACCATCATTTTGTGTGAACTAGAGCTTCATATCAAATCAATTTTGTATATTTTATATATACAGCTTTTACATATATACATACACATACATATACACACACAAGTTTAATATATTTAAAAAATTGATATAAAGATTTAATCTTTAAAACAACAGTCTTACCTTTAACAATTTGGTTTATCTTACAGTACAGATAATGTAACACCGATGCATATAGATAATTTATTTTCCAGTGAAATAAATGACCGAATTTGATTTCTATCACAGGATGGAAAACGATTAGAATCAGGTCTGCAGTTCCAGAATGAAGCTGAAATCGCGGGCTATCTACTTGAATGTGAGAATTTACTTCGCCAACAAGTCATAGATGCCCAACTTCTTATTGATGGAAAATATTATCAGGCAGACCAACTAGTCCAGAGGTACATATTTTATGCTGTTACTTACGCAGTATATTCACAGAATTGATATCTTGTTAATCACTATGGCAAAAATATAAAGTCTGCTTCTAGGATTACCTAACAATTATAATATTTTAAATATAAAAGAATATGGGATTTGTAAGGATGCTATCCTTGAAATAATTGGCTTGACCTTGAAGAGCTGGGGGTGGCGACGGCCAGCAGAGAGCTCTGGCATGGAGTGGTCCATGAGGTCACGAAGGTTGGAAACAACTGAACGAATAAACAACAATATTACTTCTCCCCTCCTTCCAATACAGGCAGCCCCCAAGTTGCAAAAATCTGACTTACACTTCATTGTTAATAATGAGAGCGAGACAACAGGAAGTGAGAGACATCTACCATTTGGAAGGCAAATTCATTTCTGTCAGACTTATCATGGTGTCTCCACTGCAGCTTTATCACCAGTCCTTGTTTCCACAACAAGGCAATTTTTCCTGAATCCAATTATCACGATAAGTGATATCTTCTGAACAGGGGCACAGGCAGCAAAAAAACCTCCACAGGAGTGGTAACCCTTTCCTGTTCTATCCAAAGATTATATATAAAAGTAGATATAAAGTGGAAAAAGGTAGATAAATGCTCAAGTGTGATTAGGCCCTATGTAGTCAACCAATTTAGCAACATGCAACTATCTGTCTCAGCAGATGACAGCTAGACTTTTACATAGTGGTCTACCTGGATTATTGTACCAAGTTGATTGAATCTTGCAAGCATCTCTGATGTGTGGTATATTTTTGACCTGAACTTCAGAGGATGTGTATTTATCTGGTATTGTCTGAGTGGTTTTATTTATTCAATTTCCTAGACTTCAGCATGTGTGTGTGCTAAGTGGAGGGCATTGCAGAGCCATGGGATCACCACCGAAAAGGTCCTTTCCCTTGTCCCTACCAACTGTGCTTTTGACGGAGGTGGGACCATGAACAGGGCCTCTGTGGGGGGACCTCAGGGCCTGGGAAGGTTCATAGGGGGAGATACAGCCACATAAATAGATCGGACTCGAACAGTATAGGGCTTTATAGGTTATAACCTGCACTTTGAATTGGTCTCCAGAAACGCACAGGTAGCCAATGGAGCTGTTTTAACAGGGGGTTGGTGGTGGTATGCTCCCTGTAATCAGCTCCTGTAAGTAATCTGGCTGCTGCTTTTTGCACTAGTTGTAACATCTAAGCCATCTTCATAGGCAGTCTCACGTAGAGTGCATTACAGTAATCCATTTGAGCTGTAACCAAGGCGTGGACCTTCTCTGGATTGAGTTTTAGTTTGTGAGTCCTCATCCAGCCATCACAGCTGTCAGGCACTGCTTCAGGACCCGGACAGCTTCTTTGGCTTTCAATGGAAATGAATAATAGAGTTGTGTGTCATCTGCGTACAGATGGCACCAAACTCCAAAACTCCGGATGACTTCCCCCAGCAGTTTCATGTAGACATTAAGTAGCATGTGGGATAAAATCGAGCCTTGTGGGACTCCACAAGCCAATTGCCAGAGGTCCGAGCAGGCATCTCCCAGCAGCATCTTCTGGGTCTGGTATATGATATATGTTCTATATTTCAAATACTATAGTGAATAGGGGGAAACTGGTGCTATTATTGGAAATAGTAAGTCAAATTTGAATCCCGGGAGCAGGGTGAGCTCCCTCTGTCAGCTTCAACTTCTCATGCGGGGACATGAGAGAAGCCTCCAATAGGATGGTAAAACATCCGGGCATCCCCTGGGCAGTGTCCTTGCAGACTGCCAATTCTCTCACACCAGAAGCAACTTGCAGTTTCTCAAGTCACTCCTGACTAAAAAAAAAGTGATTAGCTTTTGAATTAATACTAAGCTGAGATTTTAAGCAATACCCAGTTACTTTCCTTTCTGTAAACCAACATTTTTTTCTGTTTTTTTTTTTTTTAACAGAGTTGCAAAACTACGAGATGACCTCATGGCCTTAAGAGCAGAGTGCTCCTCAATCTACAGCAAGGGGAGAACACTGACAACAGAACAGACCAGGATGATGATATCAGGAATAACACAAAGCTTAAACTCAGGATTTGCACCAAACTTAAGCCCAGGTTTAAACTCTGGACTCAGCCAGGGTTTATCACCCTCCTTGACTTCATCCAGTCTAACATCAGGTTTATCATCAGGTCTTTCTTCGAGACTGACTCCCGCCATCACCCCAGCATACACACCAGGTTTCCCACCACGGTTAATTCAGAGTTACATTACTGGAGTTGACAGTGGTGGATTGCAAACACTCAAACTGATGCAGATCCGAAAGCCCCTGATGAAATCAGCATTTGTCGATCAAAATTTAACAGAGGAGGAAGTCAACATGAAATTTGTCCAGGACCTTTTAAGATGGGTGGATGAAATGCAGGTAAAATCTTTTACTTCTATAGTTTTCTGTTTCGTCTTTTTTCTTGGCAGCTTTGAGGATTCAGCTTTAATTTTCAGTTTCTCTCTCTCAGGTGCAGCTGGATCGGACTGAGTGGGGCTCGGATTTGCCAAGTGTTGAAAGCCATGTAGAAAATCACAAGAATGTCCACAAAGCAATTGAAGAATTTGAGTCAAGCCTTAAAGAAGCAAAAATCAGCGAGGTATAGCATGTAAAAATCAAAGTACCTTGTGGCTATGTCTATACAGGAATATTGTATAATGAATTACTCATCAGATAATAACTGATTTCATAACCGTTCTTGGACTAGAGCGCTCTGCCTTTGTTATATTCATTACATGAATACAATGACATCTATGACTCTTTTATTAACTTGCATGTTTGATTTTTAAATAGTGATTTTCTTTCTTTCATTTCATTTCTTATCTACAGATGCAAATGACTGCTCCCCTTAAACTTAGCTATGCAGAAAAATTACACAAACTGGAGAGCCAATATGCAAAACTTTTGGTAAGCTCCTTGCTTGGCCATCTGGTTTTGAGATGTATAGTAATAACAAAAATTAGAATAAAAATTGGATTGCTTGGTGTTTTCTGGGCTGTATGATCGTGTTCCAGAAGCATTTTCTCCTGACGTTTCGCCCACATCTATGGCAGGCATTCTGCAGAGGTTGTGAGGTCTGTTGGAAACTAGGCAAGTGAGGGTTATATATCTGGAATGCCTAGGGTGGGATCAATAACTCTTGTCTGCTTGAGGCAAGTGTGAATGTTGCAATTGATAACCTTGATTTATATTGAATGGCCTTGCAGCTTCAAGGCTTGGCTGCAATAAATATTGTATTTCTTTTTACGTCTTTCAAGAATACATCAAGAAATCAGGAAAGACACCTTGATACCCTTCACAATTTTGTATCACGAGCTACAAGGGAACTCATATGGTTGAACGAAAAAGAGGAAGAGGAGGTTGCTTATGACTGGAGCGAAAGAAACACAAATATAGCAAGGAAAAAGGAATACCATGCAGTAAGCATTAACCTATTCAAAAGGACACATTAAATAAGGCATTTCTTATTTACTTCGTGTTTCTAAAATGAATTGTCTTTTCATTTGGAAGGAACTGATGAGAGAACTTGATCAGAAAGAAGAAGTGATTAAATCAGTTCAGGAAATCGCAGAACAATTGCTGTTTGAAAACCACCCTGCAAGGTTAACTATTGAGGTAGGTTGTTAAGCCTGGCCAAGGAAAAGACAGCCACACAGATTAGACAGTCTTCCGGAACTTTCTTTATGGGGCATTGAGTCAGTAAATAGATTTACCCAAGGAGTAATTTCCTAGCCCTTTGCTTCATTCTCAGAAAATGCTCAATGAAATAAGAACCTTTGACTTATAGTATATACATTTAAGTTGTACTCTGAAATGTAATGTGTGTACTACAACATATTGAATGCCATGTCCTTTTGGTTGCACTTTTCATTCTACCCCCCATCCCTTGTCACAGTGTACTTGTAGACATATGAAATGCCCAAATGTTATGCATCTGACAGAGTCCATGAGAGTCTATGCCAGTGGTTCTCAACTTGTGGGTCCCCAGGTGTTTTGGCCTACAGAAATCCCAGCTAGTTTACCAGCTGTTAGGATTTCTGGGAGTTGAAGGCCAAAACATCTGAGATTTCTGTAGGCCAAAACACCAGGTTGAGAACCACTAGTCTATGATATCCCTATTTTGTTAGGATTTAAGTTGTGACAGAATACTCTACTGTTAATAGCACAAAGCAAGTAATATCTGCAAGAAAACATTGCAATGTTCAGAGTGTTTTCTCTTCTTTCTGGAGGTTCTGTTACACTCCCTTCTACCTCCAAGGAAGAAAGCCCCTATAAATATTTAAATAACACTAAAATTGGTACCCCATGGCAAAGCAGTAGTTCTGTCCTTTGCATTAGGGGATTTCTTGGGAGTTCTCACTTGCAAAAAGTACTTCCTTTTAAGGGTGTGAAGTTTAGGCACATGCTCTAACTCATAAACCTCTGAATTTTTTTGGACATAAGATTTATTTTTGGACTATCATCAAGTTGTATATTATTTGTAATCTGTTTTGATTTAAAATTTGTGTTGGCTACCTCAGGTAGAACATGACTTCCAAACAGGGCTTTTGGCTCCACAGTTGTGTGACATGTGCAGAACAGATAGTCACGCAAGTTCTGTTCTGAAACAATACAGATTTTATATAAACAGAGTTTTTTATACTTTTGGGACATGTAGCAGCAGGCCACTCCTTTTAAGCCTTCTGTAAACATTCAGATATACAATCTCTGTCTCTTTCAGATTAACTCCAGAACATTTTGAATTATATTTTGCAAATATAATTGGCATTCATCATTTAACAAAGGGCTAGGTACCTGTTGGCTTGAATGGGATTTTTTTTTTTTTTTTGGAAAATGTGAATCTCCATAACCTTTGGAAAAGCATGACCTTGTTAGAGATCATAATCTTTTGGAAAACCCACTGGTTGCATAACCATTTGGGAAAACCAGGAATCTCCTGAGAAGAGTTTAAAAAAAAACTCTGTTGAGTTAACCATCTCCTTAGTACAGTGGTTCTCAACCTGTGGGTCCCTAGGTGTTTTGGCCTACAATTTCCAGAAATCCCAGCCAATTTACCAGCTATTAGAATTTCTGGGAGTTGGAGGCCAAAACATCTGGGGACCCACAGGTTGAGAACCACTGCCTTAGTGGAAATATCCACTAGTATTCATGCAAAGCAATTAGGTTTCTCAGCTGTTAAACTGATATACCTTACCTATATATATCTCTGACAAAGAGATATATATATCTAGGGACAAAGATATGCCACTGCTCTCTCTCTCTCTCTCTCTCTCTATATATATATATATATATATGTATTGTGTATATATTATAGCAGAGTTTCAGAAGTGTTATTTCAGTTTCCCAAAAACATCTACTCTCCCATAAAATATATTGGTTTAAATAATGATCTCAAGAGACCAAAAATAAGTAGACTTCTTTAGAAGTAACATAGCTGGTTTACTCACAGACTTCATTTATTCAGCATACAGGTACTTTGCATATCAATTCAGTTACAGATCAGATTTGAAGTAGTTTCTCTGTGCAGATAACACAGGGCATCTTTCTTAGAATGTTAAAGTCCACAAAGTCCAAAACATCTCTCTGTTCTGAGAGTCTGATAGAGTCTCTTCTCTTCTTTGTTTCTACCCTTCTGAGCTGTACTGTTCTCCTAAAATGGTGTCTTAGTCTGAACAGTTCCTAGATCTGATCACATGGTCTGCAGCCCCTCCCACAATGAAGAGTTAAGGAGAACTGCACACCAACACACATACAATACAGTAAGCAATTATATAGACAACAAATAACTAGCATAGAAGGCTTGTAGAAGGTTGCCATTTCTAACAAGTTTTGAATTGGTAGTAATTAAAGCAGAGGCTTCTTTTGGCCAAAATAAAAAGAAGGAAAACAGATATATAGGGAATATTATGTTTTGAATGACCTGGAATCTAATAAATTGAAATTTAGAAGGTTTTATTAAATTTTGTAGAAAAATACAGTTGGTTTCAGTTTTGGGGGATGTTATGTCTTTTTCTACTGTTATAAAGGCATTCAGGCCGACAGATTGAGAAATAATGGGGGAGTGGCTGTATTTCTTTTCTCTTTCATTCAAACCTCTTCCAAACAGTCAAATGTGTCCCTTTCTCTTTACCTATATCCTTAAGGCCTACCGAGCTGCAATGCAAACACAATGGAGTTGGATTTTACAACTTTGCCAATGTGTTGAACAGCATCTAAGAGAAAACATAGCATATTTTGAGGTAAGTATCACACAGTGAAAATTATGGAAGCTAATATAGTTACTTTTTTGCATGTTTAACATAAAGTATTTAATATCTCAGTTTCTAGCATACTGAGAAAAATTTGATAGTTATTCCAAACATTGTTTTGGGTGATAGAACAGTAATGTGATTTATGACAACACTTTGGAGAGAAAAAGGTCCAAATAATTCAAAATATGGAACAAAATGAAATTAAAAAAAACACAAATAAATTTATTGTCATTTGAGTTATGAGAAACAACAGTACTAAGATGCTTAATAGACTCTTACAGTCACAATGAACACTAATATATTAGCTTTTACCAGTAATATTTCCAGGTTTTGAAGAAAATTGTATCCACTTTCTTAGGAATTTATGGAATCTTTCAGTCAGCCTTCCCCAATCTTTCTGTCTGTTTAAGGCTTCTGTCATAAAAATACCCTACAGTATGAATTTGTCTGCTTGGATTTGAAAACATTCTACTCACTTTTGAGTAACTAGAGAAAAAAAAGAGGGTCTTTCTGCACAAAGATGTCTTTTTACACAAAAATGTGTGTTTCATTCTAGTTTTTCAATGATGCTAAAGAGGCCACAGATTACTTGAGGAATTTAAGAGATGCTGTACATCGAAAATACAGCTGTGATAGGTCCAGCAGTCTTCATAAACTGGAAGATCTAATCCAAGAGTCCATGGTAGGATATAATATATTATCTGATTTCATCTTCTAAAAATTCTTCATTGATATGATTGTACCTTTTTGCTAGAGGGGTAACAGTGTCTGATGATTGTCATAATTCTGTCTTCAGAAAAAATTAATAAAGATGCTTGAATCTCAGTTTTAATACTAATGATGTTGAATACTGTTTTAATATTTGCATATTTGAGTCTCCTTATAGAGAGGAAAAAGAAAGATATAAATAAACTTAATAATAATAATAATAATAATTAGACTATTTTTTCATCTGAAACATTAAAGGTTATTTTTTGCAGGAGTCCTTAGTTTTGTCTTAATCTTGCATCATTAACTTTTGCAGTTGGTATTTGGAACTAGACAACTTCTACCCATTTTCACAACTGAATCAAAATAATGGAAATAAAAAATGGCTGCTTATAGGCTTTGGGCCATAGCTGCAATTAATGACTCCCCCCCCCCCCTTTCTTTTAAATTTGATATTTAGGAAGAGAAAGAACAGCTCCTGCATTACAAGAATGTCGTCGCAGGACTAGTTGGAAGAGCAAAGACAATAGTTCAGCTGAAGCCAAGAAATCCAGATAATCCACTCAAAACATCCATCCCAATTAAAGCTATTTGTGACTACAGACAAATTGAGGTGAGACTCTTATGTTTCTTCAAATTGATTGTGGTTGTGAGAAGATAGTTGAAACTGGATCAATGACATATTCCTGGAAATCTCTCTCATAATGTAAACAGCTAGTCCTTGTCTTCCTATCAGAGGGTTACATTTTTGTTTGTTTGGTCAGTTTTGCTCTACTGACATTTTTTCAGAAACAATATTTTTAGAATTCTTTGTAACATTTAGCTCATTCAGGTTTTCTCATCTTTTGTTAACAAAAAATAGATAACGATTTACAAAGATGACGAATGTGTGCTGGCAAGCAACTCCCATCGTGCAAAATGGAAAGTGATTAGTCCGAGTGGCAACGAGGCCATGGTTCCCTCTGTCTGTTTCACTGTTCCGCCACCTAACAAAGAAGCAATAGATACTGCAAACAGGTATGTATCTACATGGTAAAAACATGCAAAAAGTATGCTCTCTTTTTTTTTCTCTTTTAAAAATATTTCTTTGAATTGTATTTCTGCAGGAAATGCATAACATTTTTCTAGCCTTATGATTTCCTGCATGGTTTTGTGCATTTCAGAATTGAACAGCAATACCAGAATGTCCTAGCACTGTGGCATGAATCCCATATAAACATGAAAAGTGTGGTCTCCTGGCACTACTTGACAAATGAAATTGAAACAGTTCGAGCGAGTAATGTTGCTTCGGTAGGTTTTCATACCAAATACACAATTTATTTAAAATCTACAGGGCTGGATAGTCTATGATGCAGAAAAAAATCTATGTGTGGGTTAAAGACGATAATAGCCACACATACATGATTTCTTACTATGACTAAATATGGTGGTTGCACCTGCAGTTTATCTGTATAACAGGATAGGTAGAATATTGCTGGTAGATACATAACTCTATGTAACAACATTTGTTACATCTGGCTTGTGTTGGAATTCAACCCCATACTGCCCAAGTCTCAAGTTCTCAACAAGGAGCAGTTAGTTTCCTGTAGGCTGAGGGAATTCCTTTCCCCCATGTCTCCTGTATGACAGTTGTGAATGTATCTATTTTCTTCTCTCCTCCTTGTTTCTGCTCTTATTCTGATTGTATGTTTAAAATGAATACTTTTCTACTGCAACTTGCAAGCTTTTTGAATCTGATTTCTGCCTTCCTAGACTTTAGTATAGAGAGTATGTGCTGTGTGCTTTGAGCTCTCTCTCTGCATGTGTGTCAGAGAGATGTAGTGATAGATTTTTCCCTCTCTTGAAACCTTAGAAAAGATGGGTGTTAGAGTAGCTCAGACTCAGTTCTTGATTATTAAGAAATGCAGTTATTTCTTATTATTATCATCACCTTTTGTGATTTTTGAAGATTGGGCTCTGCATATTTGCCTCCTAAGCCCTGAATTCTTTACAGCCACATCACATGGCACTTCACGCTTCATTGTGCAGTCTATACTTTGAAAGTAGTTGCACTCCAGAAATGTCATTTTTGGGCTACAAACTATGTTGAATTGATTGAGTCTCAGTGAGATACTCATTTAAAGACTATAGCAAAATGGGCTGCAGGCTGTCCCGCAAAAATAAAGTTTTTGCAGTTTAATAAACTTTTCCCATGCTTTTGTGATAGAACCAATTAGGAAATGACATTTGTAACCCAGGAACAAAAATCATGTTGCATAGTGTAATTAGCTATTCTGGCACAGTTGCTGAAGGTATGCCAGTATTGTCCTGGTATTTCCTGAACAAGATATTTAAAATGTAGATGATATATTGATATGTATAAAATGTGTATATCAGGTTTAATGAGCGTTCCCTGAAACAGTTGCATGACTGTTTAGAGATTAATGTATTTAAAAAGTGCATTTATATGCTTCTTCTATAAATGGCACCTCAATAAGTCAGCGCAATGAAGTTCTTTGCTTTCTGGAGCACAGTTTCTCCAGAGGCCTCTTCTGATGCATTGCCCCCAAAGATGCAAGGGCTGTGATAGCTATATGTGTGCTCCCTTTTTTCAAACATTAAAATACTACCCTATTATCCTGTTTACTCTGCCAGAAAGATTTTAATTGTTCCCTTTTGATTTTCATACATCCTAGATAAAGACGCTATTGCCAGGTGAACATCAGCAAGTTTTGAGCAACTTACAGTCCCGCTTTGATGATTTCCTGGAAGACAGTCAGGAGTCTAAAGTCTTTTCAGTAGCTGACATTGCACAGCTGGAAAGGGAAGTGAATGTTTGCAAGCAGTACTACCAGGAGCTTCTGAAGTCTGCAGAGAGAGGTAAAAATAGCAAATTTAGAAAGATACATCCTTTTCAGGACTGCAAGTCGCTTCTGGTGTGAGAAAATTGGCTGTCCGCAAGGATGTTGCCCAGGGGATGCCCAGATGTTTTGATGTTTTACCATTCTTGTGGGAGGCTTCTCTCATGTTCCCACATGGGGAGCGGGAGCTGACAGAAGGAGCTCATCTATGCTCTCCCCAGATTCAAACCTGCGACCTGTCGGTCTTCAGTCCTGCCGGCACAAGGATTTAACCTACTGCTCCACTGGGGGCTCCTTGTAATATTAGTAAGACTAATGTAATATTACTAATAATATTGCAGTATAGTGGTATAGTACAACACAGTAATATATCATACTAACATTGTGCTATGCTAATAATATAATATAATAGTATATTCATATAACTTGTAAACTGCTCTGAGTCACCTTCAGGGTGAGAAGGGTGGAATACAAATGTAATAAATAAATAAATAATAGTTTGATTCCAGGTATTTTTCTTAGTTATTCATCATGCAAAGTGGAAAGACCAGGAGATACAGGGATTCCTTCAGCACTGATCTTTTGCAGGCTTAAGGCTTGGAACCAATGGCGATAAACATTTACATTTTACAATGAACAGTTAAAAGAGGGCTTGGAAGTAAGATGTTAAAAATAATGATGTGATTTGTTTCCTTTTGAATTAATGAGGACAGGACACCTGTCATCCGAGAAATAATATTGTGTGGGATGTGGGCTCTGTGTGAATTTTGGGAGCCCCAGATGCCCTCCAACACTCTAAACCATTCTTTGCCAAAGAAAAACTCCTAGGCCTCAAATTAGTCCCTTACAAGTTGTTTCCATGAACACCCAGAAACCCCTTCTTTTCACTTTAAAAAGCACCCCAAAGTGATGGAATACCACTTTGGCTTTTCCAGAGTGATACTCATAGTAGAGTGCTTTGGCCCTCCAGAAGCACCAAAATGAAATGTAATAATAATAATAATAAAGCTAACTTTTAGCCATCCAGGTTTAGTCCTGCCGTGCAAAAACTGCTGCAGGTCTACTATGACAAGGACATTATTTGGGATTTATGTGGAAAGAACTATATTTTTTAATAATGTTTTTCTAACTTTGGTATACCTTCCAAGAACTTAGAGTGGAATCAATTTGGGCCCATCAGCTGGGATATATGCCTTTTGCTTGCCTCTTGAATACCTATAGATGGTAAGGTGGCTATAAGAATGGGCAGTCAGGGTCAGTGAAGTGGGGAATATGTTACAGCTTGAAAAATAGCAGAGAATGCACAGCTTTCTTTTAGCTCTTTCTAGTTTCCATTCCTCACACGAGGAATGTGCAAGGACCCATCAGCTATAATAGCCTTCACATCCTCTCTTTCCTGTGTAGGTAGGATGAATGAGTTGTCCAGTGACTTAGGTGATTCTGAGAATATCATGGGTGGAACACAGAAAAAAGCATTCCCCATTCCTCTTATATTTATTTTTGTTGGTGACAGAAGGCAGGACTATTTCAGATATGTTGATGTTAGAAGTACAAAGATTATTTGTCCCTCTTCATACTCGCTGTCAATGACACGTTACTCTTACACAGTTTCTCATCTGAGTTGCAGAATTAAAATGGAACCTGGAAACTCATTCTTGCTAGTTTTGTTTTTTTCCGTGTCAGGAGTGATTTGAGAAATTGCAAGTCGCTTCTGGTGTGAGAAAATTGGCCATCTGTAAGGACATTGCTCAGGGGATGCCTGGGTGTTTTTTGATGTTTTACCATCCTTCTGGGAGGCTTCTCTCTTGTCCCCGCATGGGGAGCTGGAGCTGACCCCAGATTCGAACCGCCGACCTTTCGATCAGCAGTCCTGTCAGCACAAGGGTTTAACCCACTGTGCAAGTGGGGGCTCCATTCTTGCTGGCCAGGCGTAGCTATTATTTTGGCAGGTTGCTTAATACAAACATTTTTATTAGGCTTGTTCTAAAACCACAGAAATATTTTTCTTCTACAAAACTAGTTTACCAGGATTATAATCAAATCATTCATGTTTGTTCACCTCGATTTCATTTTTTTGGTCTATAAAAGTGTCAGAAAGGGATCTCACGTTCTTTTGAAAAACAGATTGCCAAAAAGCTTAAAGAAAAATGTCTTTGAAGTTTTTTTTCTCTATCCATTATATTCTGTATCCATTCTCAAAATGCATAATATTGTCAAGTTCCAAATACATAAATTATTCTGTAACCCTGAATAGATGCATTATATTATGCATTTGTGGTGATATTGACAGAAAAAGGAAGGCAATACCAGATTAAAGATGATTAAACCGAACCTATAAGTCACCATGTGGAGCAGAGATATGTTGACCGTGTGTCTGGAATAAGTGATAAGGGACTCAACTGCCATAGCTTTATTATGATCTTATTATGAAACCAGCTTGGGAAGGACCACTATCTATTCAGCTAAATATTGAGCAAGGAATGGGATGAAAACACCTGTGTCTAAAATGATGTACATACTACTTTTTGTGGTGGGAATGATAAGGGATGCACTTATGTTAATTGTAAAGGCAAAAATGAAGATAATTGAGAGAGGCTTTTCATATAAAGTTGATACATGAGAAGCATTTTTGCACTTGGGAAGATATCCACATTTATTTTTGAGAGATGTGATGCAGAAGTTTACAAGAGAAAATATAAGGTTCTTCTACCTCCTGTTTCTCTGCACCTTTATAATACAACAGTGTTTCTTTCTAAAGTTGATTACATATTATCTCTAATTTGCAAAAAGAGTGACAGAGGGTTCCAAAAGAAAATGTAAACATGTTGTAGGATATTAGAAAAACATAAACATATATTTGTATTTACTGCTTACATGTCATTCCTTCAACAGAGGAGCATGAGGAATCTGTTTACAACTTATATATCTCTGAAGTTCGAAACATCAGACTACGCTTGGAGAATTGCGAAGATCGTTTGATCAGGCAGATTCGAACCCCACTAGAGAGAGACGATCTACATGAAAGTGTGTTTCGAGTATCTGAACAAGAGGTGAATCTTTTTACCTGTACGGATAGTTCTTCAGATCCATAGAGTGAAACTGCATATAAAATGTATACAGTATGCCAAGAAAGGAGATTCAACGGTTTTGTTCATCAATCTCAAGCTGCATCCTTCTTAAATTTATATACACACATACCCTAGGGCCCCCTGGTGGCACAGCAGGTTAAACCACTGAGCTGCTGAACTTTCTGACCAAAAGCTTGGCGGTTCGAATCCGGGGAGTGGAGTGAACTCCCACTGTTATTTATTATTTATTTATTTATTTACATCATTTATATTACGCCCTTCTCACCCCGCAGGGGACTCAGGGCGGATTACAGTGTACACATATATGGCAAACATTCAATGCCAATTTTGACATACAACATATACAGACATACACACAGGCTATTTAACTTTTTCTGGCCGCCAGGGGAGCTGTCGCTTTCATCATCCATCTGCGACACTGATGAAGTACTTCCGCATTCCCCGCATGTTTTTTTGCTGGAGTGCTTTGCTGGAGTTTTTTTTATGGCCTCATAAATTAGTTAATTTAGCCTCCCCACACAAGGTGGTACCTAATTTTCCTACTTGACAGATGCAACTGTCTTTCGGGTTGCAAAAGTTGACAACAGGCTACACAATTGGTTGGAAACCCACTCCAACCCGGGCTGGCTTCAAACTCATGACCTTTTGGTCAGAGTGATCTTAATGCAGCTGACATTCAGCCAGCTGCGCCACAGTCCCGGTGTTAGCCCCAGCTTCTGCCAACCTAGCAGTTTGGAAATATGCAAGTGTGAGTAGATCAATAAGTCATGTCAGCCACATGACCTTAGAGACATTTACAGGATTTAATTTTAAATATTGTGGGGAAACAGTATTAAATTAAATGTTAAATGCTTTCTGAGCACACAATTGAAAGGGAGACCAAGGGGACGGAGAACCAGTCAAACAATTGCACAAAACATGAAGGTGGTACTCTGTGGACCTCCAGTTCTTACATCAACATAACTCGCTCCCAGTGGATATCAGGGCATCAACATCACTCCTGTCCTTTAGGAGGAAGGTAAAGACGTGGTTGTGGGACCAGGCCTTCGGGCAATCTGCAAACTAGGTAGGACAACCAGGCAAATAGGACCGACAGGACTGATATATGTGGACTGATAAATGTGAAAGGAAACTCTGAACCATGAGATAGCGAACATTGACCGGCAATAAGGAAGAAGTGGTTTGTATCGGTTTGTATGAAATTTTATTGGTTTTATTGGTTTTAACGGGCTAGATGTAATGTATTGTTGCTGTTTGCTAATTTGTGTTATTCTGCTTTACTGTGTTATTGTTGATGTATGTTACGGGCATCGAATTGTGCCTTGGATGTGTAAGCCGCCCTGAGTCCCCTTCGGGGTGAGAAGGGCAGGGTAAAAGTAAACCAAATAAATAAATATTGGCAGGGTGTCATCTAAATACTATTTATAAGATCTGAACATATTTACGTTTTTCCCTGTTCAAGTTCATTCAATCCTTCCAGAGACTCTCAGAAAAACCTTGTATCTCCTATGGTGATTGTTCATGTAAATGAGGGGCTTCAGTTCAATATTTGACTTCAGTTATATTTGCAACACAATTTTTGTTCCTGGGTTAAAAATTCTATTTCCTAATTGGTTCTGTCATAAAAACATGGAAAAGGTTTATTAAACTACAAAAACTTTGTTTTTGCGAGACATCCTGCAGTACATTTTTCTATAGTTTTTCAGTGAATATCTCATAGAATCTCAACCAATTCGACCTAGTTTGTCGCAGCCACAAAATGAAGTTTCTGGATTATAACAACTACTTTCGAATGACCACACAATTAAACAGGAAATAGCACTTTCAAACCAGGAACAGATTTTTTTCCTGTATTTTTTACCTCGTGTTATAGGAAGCTTATTGGGACAGTTTGAGAACTCTCTGCTGCAGATGTAACCTCTCATATTTTGTTTTGCAGAAGCTAAAGAAGGAGCTAGAGCGACTCAAAGAGGATTTGGAAACCATCACAGACAAATGCGATGATTTTTTTAATCAAGCCACTGGTTCACCCTCCGTCCCTACTCTGAGGTCGGAGCTAAACCTAGTGATTCAAAATATGAATCAAGTTTACTCCATGTCTTCCATTTACATAGAAAAGTAAGTACACCATCAAGCCCCTCCAAGCTTATAATACTTCATTGCCATTGATGTAATGTCAAAGGCTTTCATGGCCAGAATCACTGAGTTGTTGTGAGCTTTCTAGGTTGTACAGCCATGTTCCAGAAGCATTCTCTCCTGATGTTTCGCCTCCATATATGGCAAGCATCCTCAGAGGTTGTGAGGTCACAACCTCTCACAACCTCTGAGGATGCCTGCCATAGATGCAGGCGAAATGTCAGGAGATAATGCTTCTGGAACATGGCTGTACAACCTAGAAAGCTCACAACAACTCATTGCCATTATTTTGTGGTGAGATTTCATACAGTGTGGGAAGTTAATTAGTGTACAAGAAGGAGAACGAAGAGATAATACATTATTTGAAATATATCTTGTGTTAAATAAGATTACAGATGCCAGTGTTAAAGGTGTTTTAAAAACATTGAATAGAAAAATAAGTTACATTTTTTTAAAAAATATATAAATACAAGAGTGATCCTATTTAAATAGTCATCAAATGCTGAAATGCATGTGTTTGGAACTGAATGTGTTTGGAAAGGTGTTTAGAATATGTTCCTTTGTTTCAGGTTAAAAACTGTAAATTTGGTTCTCAAAAACACCCAAGGAGCTGAAGCCTTAGTGAAATTGTATGAGACTAAACTATGTGAAGAGGATCCATTAACGGCTGACAAGAGTAATATAGAGAGTCTGAGGGCTACTTTAAAGGTAGGATGATGGTGTCCCAAAAGGGGTAAACGAATCTGTATTTGTTAGCAATATAGAATCATAGAGTTGGAAGAGACTTCGTGAGCCATCCAGTCCAACCCTCTGCCAAGAAGCAGGAAAATCACATTTAAAGCACCCCCGGCAGATGGCCATCCAGCCTCTGCTTAAAAGCCTCCAAAGAAGGAGCCTCCACCACATAAGGTCAAGGATGAGGTTCTAATAAAGTAGCTGCTTCCATCCCCTCCTTTGTGCAGCCTCTTTGCAACCCCCAGATCTGCTCCAGAAGTCATGATAGAGTGTCCAAGTGGAACAGAAGTTTGCAAAACAGGAGAGAAGAAAAAAGTTCAACCACATTAGCAGACTCAGGCCACTATGTTTGATTTGCCTTTTTGTGGAGAAGGGAGGAAAAGAGTATTAGTGTGGTCAGGGAAAATAATAATAGTTAAGTTTGCCAAGTAACTGTATAAATAGTTCCACTTCAATCCACTGTGGGTTTTTTTTTCATAATTACACAATAAGAGTTTACTGAGGTCTAAGTTACATATTACACTGATCATATGGAAGGAAATCTATCTCTGCTAATTAAATTCCTTAAGGTTCTCTTTTATCTGCTGTCCTACTAGGTAAAAAAAAGGTTTAGGTCACTTCCCTTCTCTTTTATATTCAAGGATCACAGAATCCCAGCCAAATTGTGATGCCAGGAAAGGAGACACTCTTGGCAAAACGTTTTACCATCCTGTGGGAGGCTCCTCTCATGTCTCCACATGGGAAGCTGGAGCGGACAGACAGGAGCTCACCCCATCTCACAGATTCGAGCTGCTGACCTTCGGGTCAGCAGTTCAGCCAGCACAAGGGTTTAACCCATTGCGTCAGTGTGGCTCTTTGGTAATATTTAGTAATATATAGCCAGTGTAGATTCATATAATGGTATAGTCCTGTTGAACTGCAGGTCTTATCTGCTATCATCAGCTCAGCTATTAACTGTGGAGAGAGTGATACTGTCGGCTCTGCAGAAATTCTCAGCACTTTTCAATAGCATTGACTATGGTATCCTTCTGGGCTGCCTTTCTGGGATGGGATTTGGGGCACTCTTCCTCGTTTGTTCTGGTTCTTCTTGAAGGGATGAACTTAGAAAGTGCTTCTGGGGGACTCCTATTATGGGGGTCCTTAGGGTTCTCTTTTTGTTGCCCATGGTGTTTAACATTTACATGAAACTACTTGGAAAGGTAATCTGGAGCATTGGGATTCAATGCCCCCGGTATGTACATAACACCCAACTTGGGTCTCTCTGCCCCATCTGATTCCAAGAAAGCTGTCTTGATATTGAACCAATGTCTTTTATCCCTAATGGATTGGATTGGTGAAAAGAAATTGAAACTTAATCCAAACAAGGCAGGTGATCCTGAAAGGCAGATAGGGGAATAAGGATTCTGCCTCTACCGAATGGGGTTACACTCCCCTTGAAATTTCAGGCCCACATCTTGAGTGTTTTCCTGGGCTTCACCCTGAACCTAGATTCCCAAGTTTCAACAGTGGCCAGGAGTGCATCTGCACAGCCAAAACTACTAGTGCACCAACTGTGCCCATTCTTTGAAGTGTTGTATCTGACAATGGTGTAAGTGCCTTGATTACATCCAGTTTGGACTATTGTAACACACTCTATGTGGGGCTGCCTTTGGAAACTGTTTGAAAGCTTCATGGTTCCAAAACAGTATGGCCAGAATACTCATTCGGGCCAGTAATAGGGAGCACATAACTCCTTTGTTAAAATAGCTTTCAGGGCATATTTTAAAATGCTGGTTATCTCCCCATATGAATTTGTCAAGTGTTTGAAGAATGTCAGGGCAAGGCTTTCTTCCAAACCTGCAACCACCACAGGCTCAGTTGGTGAGGACATGCTCCCACCCACTAGAATCCCTTCCATGAGAAGCTAGGCTGGCCCCCATCTCTGCTTTCCTTTCACTGGCAAGCAAAACCCTTTTGTTTAAGCAGACTTTTATTATATAAGCAGAAAACCTTCTTATTGGGACCTGTACTTCATTTATTTTAAAAACGTTTGTATGTCGTTTAAATGGTTTTTCCTGTTTAATGTGGAGAATGTAAATTGGTTTTTTTTAATGTTGCTAAGGTTTATTTAATTAAGAGATGCCTTGGGTCCCATTCTGGGAAAATGAAAGAAAGACACAAACTGGAGGTGGTAGGCCTTGCTACCATACGTTGCTGGAGGGTTTTGGGCTGGGCACACGTTAAATTGAAGAAACACAATATTATGTCTGAGATGCCATACATTTTAATTCTTAGCAATGGAGATCAGAGGTTGATGAAAAAAGAGAAGTGTTCCATGCTCTAGAAGATGAGCTCCAGAAGGCCAAAGCAATTAGTGATCAGATGTTTAAAACTCACAAGGAACGTGATCTTGACTTGGACTGGCACAAAGAGAAAGCAGATCAGTTGACTGAGAGGTGGCAAAATGTTCATTCTCAGATTGAAAACAGGTCAGTACGACTCTCTCTATCTAAACAGCATAATGAAACATTACATGGGCATGGAAAAGAAGGATCTTGGAACCTATCCCCAGCAGATACAGGGGCCATACTGGACAATGTACAATTTGCATGAAAAGAGTGATTCAGAAGGGATATTAGCAGATGTAAGGGTGGTATACTGTGTTTCCCTTTGACTTTATCCTATAGTATTCCTGCAATATACAAGTGAAGCAGTATTGTAGGCAGGCCTGGTGATATAGTTCCTTGATGGACACATTATTTGAATGATATAGAACAATGGTTCTCAACCTGTGGGTCCCCAGGTGTTTTGCTTAGAACTTCCAAAAATCCCAGCCAGTTTACCAGCTGTTAGGGTTTCTGGGAGTTGAAGGCCAAACATCTGGGGACCCACAGTTTGAGAACCACTAATATAGAAGGAAGCACCTATAGAAGAGCATGGCTACAATTTTGCACTATCCACTCCCTTGTCTTTTTGTTTACAATCTGGCCATGTTCTTCAGTAGCTTGTCATCATGGGCTATTGTGTGCTGTTTTTAATTGTTGTTTTTTATGCCATATGTTTTTATTTTATTGCACATTTATCTCGTGGTTCATTTTATGCTTTGTTTTAGGCACTTTGTGCCATCTGTAAATTGCCCCAGGTCCCCTCGGGGAGATGAGCCAGGGTACAAGAATAAAGTTTATTATTATTATTATTATTATTATTATTATTATTATTATTGCTATTATTAGCGTATTCTGCATATCTTATAACATCATTTAGATTCAGTCTGTGACATCTTGATGTTAAGGCATCCTGGATAGAGAGGCCAAGAAGGATCTTAGATTTAGACATTGGGTTCACAACAGCAGCAATTTATGGATAGATGTTCATTCCGCAGTTTTTTTCCCAGATTCAATGATGACAATTGAAACAAGAGTTTACTAGCAGTTTTTCCCAATTTGAGCCTTTGGCAAAAAGAAAGCACAAAATGTTTTGCAGAAAATAATGTCTTTGTGGTGGAGGCATGAACTGTAAAACATCATAAGATGGAAAACTATAAATCTCTTTTTAAAATCTACGCACATATGTCACAATGAAATAAGCAAAGATTTTACATTCCTCCTACATTCCACATTAGCTTTTCTTATTATTTATGGCGAAATGAAACTCTTTCCATAATTGTCTTTGCTGGCAGTCGATGATCAACACTCAGATCATAGAATCATAGAATCATAGAATCAAAGAGTTGGAAGAGACCTCATGGGCCATCCAGTCCAACCCCCTGCCAAGAAGCAGGAATATTGCATTCAAATCACCCCTGACAAATGGCCATCCAGCCTCTGCTTAAAAGCTTCCAAAGAAGGAGCCTCCACCACACTCCGGGGCAGAGAGTTCCACTGCTGAACGGCTCTCACAGTCAGGAAGTTCTTCCTCATGTTCAGATGGAATCTCCTCTCTTGTAGTTTGAAGCCATTGTTCCGCGTCCTAGTCTCCAAGGAAGCAGAAAACAAGCTTGCTCCCTTCTCCCTGTGGCTTCCTCTCACATATTTATACATGGCTATCATATCTCCTCTCAGCCTTCTCTTCTTCAGGCTAAACATGCCCAGTTCCCTAAGCCGCTCCTCATAGGACTTGTTCTCCAGACCCTTGATCATTTTAGTCGCCCTCCTCTGGACACATTCCAGCTTGTCAATATCTCTCTTGAATTTGCTTTAGTGTTAAAAGCAACAGATTTTGTGTTGACTGCAGCTTGTAAGTGAAAACAGACTGTTCTCTGCCAATGTCTGTTAATGACATCAGTAGACAATAACAACATTTAGCTAGCTACAAAAAGCCTAAATCACAACTCTATAAATCTAGTCACTGGACCTTTTTGTCAACAATTAGTTATTATATTTTTCTTCTAACTCAGATTTGAAAGATGCAGTGCAAAGAGGTTTATTTAATACAGAAACAAATGGCAGATAAAGGTTTAGCTTTGTATCTGAGTATGTGAATAAGATATGTGAGTATGTGAATATAAATATAGATAACAGATAAATATATATCTGTGTACAAAAATGTGTACACATTTGTGAGAAATTTCCCAAAAAATTGAGCACATGTCTTAAAATAAGTATTTCCCTGTTGCCATTGCCTTATCTAAAAATTGATTTGCAGTTAAATAAGTTTGGAGAATTGGATGTAAAAATTATTTCTGAGAGATGGCAGCCCTCTGGTGGACACATCAAGCAGTGTCTGTTGTCTAAAAAACACTGGATCTTTAGACTTATAAGCTAAAGTATCATAGCTGAGATGATGATGATGATGATGATTATTATTATTATTAGCAGCAGCAGCAGCAGCAGCAGCAGTAGTAATATACTCTGCTTTCCCTCTGCCAAAGAAGACTTATAGCAGCTAACATTAAAAGACTTTTTTCATGACAGGAGTGACTTGACAAACTGCAAGTTGCATCTGGTGTGAGAGAATTGGCCGTCTGCAAGGATGTTGCCCAGGGGATGCCCGGATGTTTTACCATCCTGTGGGAGGCTTCCCTCATGTCCCTGCATGAGAAGCTGGAGCTGACAGATGGGAGCTCACTCCTCTCCCCGGATCTGAACTGCTGACCTAAAGGATTTAACCCATTGCGCCACCGGAGGCTCCTAAAAACCATGACAACGTGTGAATTAAAACAAATATACATTAAAATAGAATTAAACATAGAAATATTAAAAATACGGTTAAAGCCAATATAACCATTTAACAAATATACTAAACTACTGTACATAAAATGCAGCACCCTCTGGATTGATCTTAAAGAGTACAGTTGCAAATCTATGCTAATTTCATTCTGAAATGAGGGAATGAATCATTTCAAATGTTTCTCCCCACAAGATGAGCTCAAAAGCATTTAAAAGCTTTTCCAGATTTTGGGGGCATTTAAAAGAAAGTTTCATGAAGGTTTTGTGTGCTAAATTGGTGTTTTTGTCTATAATATTAAAAAGGACTTGAACTGCCCACCAAAATAGGAATTTCAGATCTCATTTTTTGTCATGAACTTCCGGGTTGGTTTTAGGGGGACCATTCTCAGCCTCAGTCTCTTCCGTTCATCCTTTACACTATTAGAAATAATAGCATCAATTTCTTTTTCAGAATTGGTGGGAGAATAGCACGGATAAAGCATATGGGAATGTTGAAAATGCTGTGCAAATATCTTGGTGGTTATCTGCCTTCAGGTTGACTCAACCTCATGGTGACCATACTCTACGTTTTTTCATAGAGGGATTGCCTTCCTCTAAGGTAGTGGTTCTCAACCTGTGGGTCCCCAGGTGTTTTGGCCTACAACTCCCAGAAATCCCAGCCAGTTTACCAACTGTTAGGATTACTGGGAGTTGAAGGTCAAAACATCTGGGGACCTATAGGTGGTGAACCACTGCTTTAAGGACCTTTCTACACTGCCTATATCCCATGTTTTGATCCCAGATTATTGGCTTATTCCAGATTATATGGGAGAGGAGATTCATATAATCCAGTTCAAAGCAGATAATATGGGATCAGATTTTGGGATATAGAGCAGTGTAGATCAAGCCTAAGTCTGTGATAGGAGGACTTGCCCAAGGTCACCCAGTGGATTTTCATGGCTGAACAGAGATTTAAACCCCGATTTCCTTGATTTGTACTTTAATACTCAGATAGCTACACCACACTGGTTATTGTGCAAATATATACTGTTCTATTTTCTTTAGTTGAATATTACTGCTTGATTGTTTTTGTCACTGGAACTGTTTACTCTCCAAATCCCCCAGGTTGCATGACTTAGAGGGGATCAGTAAGTCACTGAAGTACTACAGGGATACTTACGGTGCACTCGATAATTGGATTAAGCAAGTTGAAGAAACTCAGCAAAAGTTTCAGGAAAACCCTCCTCAGAACAGCAGAGCCCTGGCTAAACAGCTAAACCAGCAGAAGGTACAAGATGGAGATCCTGTTCTAGGACATAGATTAATTAATGCTCATCTACTTCCATGGATTTGGGTAGGGATGGGGGCACAGCAGCCTTTTAGAGCAGGGCTTCTTATACCTTTTCCATTTTTAATGACCCCTTTCAGTGTGAGAAATTGTTACATGACTCCAAGTATATAGGTATATAAAATATTTACTGATAACAAAGCAGCATTTTTTTAGGCTTGCTAAATAGACTGATTTTCATTTTTATAAAGAATAGCGTAAGCATTTTCTTCAGAGTCTAGTGCAAAAACTGCTCATTGTTGCTAACAGATTTCTGTAAATGTCTATGTGGTGTTCAGAAACCTTTTCCTGTTGCCAATTTTTTCATGACCCCAACATTGGGGGTGCAGTTATCCATTGCATTGCAACTGGGGGTCTATTTGGGAACCCATTCATCTAATTTTCTACACTCCAGCTTAGTTCAGTGGAAAAAAATAACTGAGATTTTTTTTATCATGTCAGAAGCGACTTGAGAACATACTGCAAGTTGCTTCTGGTGCGAGAGAATTGGCTGTCTACAAATACATTGCCTAGGGGATGCCAATCCTGTGGGAGGCTTCTCTCATGTTCCCGCATGGGAAACTGAGGTTGACAGACAGGTGCTCACCCCATCTTGCGGATTCAAACCATTGACCTTCAGGTCAGCGGTTCAGCCAGTAAAAGGGTTTAACCCATTGTGCCACTGTGGCTCTAATAACTCAGATAATCATAAATGACTTCATTTCAATTAGTAAATGTTCTATGGAAATGTCTGAATACATTTCTGAGACAGATCTATGCTGTTAATAAATCTCTTACCATGTCTTCATTAATACAGTTGTTAGGCTGCAAGTCCCAGCACCCTTGTCAGCATAGTCAATAGTGAGGAATGATGGGAGTTCCCATCCAACAGTTTTTCAAAGTTCATGTTTCCCACTCTTGTATTTATAGGGCCCCTGATTTCTTTTCCTTACCGAGATAAAGAATACTTCATAAGGAAAATGTCTGCCTATAAAATGGGCAAAAATGCTGTATTGTTATTGTGATATATTAAAATATTTGTTTCTTTACAGATGCTAATAGCTGACATAGAGATGAAACAGAACAAATTAGATGAATGTCAGAAGTACTCAGAGCAGTATTCTACTACTGTAAAGGTAAAGCTCTGTCTGTGCTGATTCACTGTGCAAATGTGAGCATTGCTCTGTTCAGGGCAGTAGTTCCCAACCTTTTTTTTTTTTTTTTTTTTGACCAGGGACCACTTGAACAGGGACCACTCTGACCAGGGATTACTCTCCAGCATTAGTCCTAAAAGGGTTACTATTCTGTTTTTGATCAACTTTAGATTTGGTTTAGTTATTTAGGGTGCTGATTCGGAAAATTGCACTGGATAAATTACATCAGCTTTAGTTTCTGATACAGAACATATGACATCCAGTAGCTTCCATCTGCTCGCCCACAGAAAATCATATTTAATAATCTAGAGCTGATGTGGTAACAGTAATTTTTCGTGGGTAGTCAGCTTCTCCCCTCCTGACATGTCCGTTACCTCAGCACTATAAGAGAGTTTTGCGAGAGCAGTCACTCTTGTTGCCTCATAGTTTTGAGGCAACGGTGTAGTAATAATGGTGAGGCCATGGACAATATTTCCGTTCTTACGGACCACTGGTGGTCCACAGACCACAGGTTGGGAACCACTGGTTCAAGGAATGGCAGCATTCATTTTGTTATTCTTGAAACAGCAATCTGTATATAGAAACAAGAAATGTTTGTGTGATATTTGAAGATCACTGTGGTCTATGACATAATCTTTGTCTATAGCGACTTCCATTACTCTGTACAAATGGATTTCAGGGGGCGTTTTTGACATGGTTTCTAAGCACCCAATCCCTCTACTCTTCCAAGTTAAAATTCTACATGTTGCTAAAACAGCATGCCATAACTCATTTGTTCTCCAATAATGTAAGCCAAATAGATGTCACAAGGAAGCTAAACTACACTAATGTTATAGCTCTAAAGATTATACCATAAAACAAATAGTTTACAGCTTTTGTATTGTATTTGTCTTCTACAGGATTATGAATTACAGACAATGACATACAGAGCCATGGTTGACTCTCAGCAAAAATCTCCTGTGAAACGCCGAAGAATGCAGAGTTCCTCCGATTTTATTATTCAGGAGGTAGTTTTGTTTATTTGCAGGTCGGCTTTTGGGGATCAATTCCTCACAAGGCAGCTTACATAACAAAACATCAAAAATTTAGGTGAAATGTAAAAATCTAAATCAATCAATCATTTCCTTAATACCCACACCCAAGTGATTATTATAAAGAATAATATTAATAATAACAGCAACAGTAATATAGTTGTGTCAGAATGTGGTACTCCTAACAACAATGGTAGCATTTATCAACTGTGGGATTCATGAATTAGTTGATCATTGCCTAAAGTAGAAATGCAATTATATTATTGTTTAATGGGAATAGACTAATAAGAAATAGTAGCCACCAGACAGAGAGTGGGAAGAGCGTAAGTTTTCTTTATATATAATTATGTAGTTTAGTTTTAGTGTATAGCATGCAGTTGTGTAGTTTTCATAGTTTTATATATCTAAAGCACTTATTTATGTGTTTGGTTTTGTATTTTTCTTGAAAAAAAATTTTTTTAAATGTGATAGTTCAGCAGAAGAACAGATAAGCTAGATTTAACATGTGACAGAATAAAGGCTGAAAAGAAGCATTATGGCAACGCTTGCCAAACTAGTTAATAATAGCTACTTTCCCTTTAATGAACTTGGCCTTCATTAGCTGCTCCCTGACACTGGGAGAACTGTAATCAAAACACCAGAATCAGACACTTTTGCTTCCTTTCCCCACACCATAATACCTTCTATGCTATGACTATAGCTTAGAATAAAACTTTTATTAGTTCAATTTCATTTTTTTTTCCTTTGAAAGTTTTAAAGTAATTTTATGACAAGTTTAGGGTAAATGTGAACAAATACAATAGTAACTGTCTATGTTTCTTATCTTGTGGGATCAGTCAAGATACCTCTGGTACACAGTACATCTAAAAACATTTCTAACTTCCTAACATTGGTTTTTAGAAATGGTTAAAGCTGCTTTGTTTTATGTGGCAATTGAGTACAATTTCAACAACCGTGATTAATTGATCCTTCCTCTTTTATTCCTGAGAAACATCTCTATACATTCTTTTCCCAGAGCAAAGAAATGTCAACTCTCTTAGCTAACACCCTATTTGTTACATTGAATATTTGAAAGATCTGTTTTCCTTAGGTGCATACTTATATTGTGATTCATATATTATTACTCACAAAAACACACAAATGCATTGTTGAAGTCTGGGCCTGGCTCTCCTGCATCCGCTCCTACCTCCCAGAAAGCATTGTGCATTACTCTTTTTTATTATTTATTTATTCATTTATTTCAAACATTTGTACCCCGCCCTTCTCAACCCCCGAGGAGGGACTATATGTATATACACACACACCTTTAATATATTTTTAATACACACACACACATATATATCCACACTGCATTTTAATTCTGCCTGATTAGTACCATTCCTTGTGTTTTATTTCAGTTTATGGATTTACGAACACGCTATACAGCTTTGATGACCTTGATGACTCAGTATATAAAATTTGCAGGTGACTCTCTGAAAAGGCTGGAGGAGGAAGAGGTATGTCAAAATATTGTCCAAGATCAATAACACAATAAGCTAGAAAGTTAAAGTACATGATGGATGTTGTGTAAATGGTTCGAGTTACATATGATTCTAATAGGGGTCATGTATTGTTTATGAGCACATTAGCAAAGCTGACATGAAAACTCCTCTACTTCACAGATTGCCTTATTGGTTGTACAGCTCTATTGCTAACTTTGTCTTTCAAGATCCTGAATCTTTATGAGCTTCTCTAAGGTGCAGAAAATCTGTAAAGGTCCATTAAAATTGGTCTCATTCCTCACTTCTACTGTAACTTCAAAGTTACAGAAGGAATTTATTGGTGTGGTTTTTATAATAAGCTTTCATTGCTTTCAAGAATTTCTAATTTCCTTCTCCATATTTCTTTCTAATCTTGCAGTTTGTTAATGGAGTTAGATCTCTGCTGTTTTAATTTGAGAATTCAGTGAGTCACCTTTACGATCAAACTCTATCATATAATTTGGGCGAGTGGGCAACTTCATCTAAGGTGGAAACTAAGGCATCATGTAATACAGTTTTGGGGTGGGGGGTGGGTGGGATTAGAACAACGGCCTCAGCAGAAAGGCAGATGAATGCTTCTAACCAAAAGGTTGTTTAGTTTCTAAGTGAAAAATAATAGAAATTCAGTTTATACAAAGTCAAAAAAGTATATGTATGGATTAAAATAAAACTCTGGATTCAGAATTGTTACATTCAAATAATAGTGATATAATTCCATCTAGTTGTTAACACAAAATAAGAGGGGGATAATTAATTGACCATGAAACATGAAAATTTTACCAATGGGTTTGACACAGAATAGTCTCTTTGATTTACTCATATTGTTCATTCGTGTTCACACAGAAAATGTAGAGAATGAAATATATCTTTGTTACAAAAAAGGATTTTTTTACTAATTGTGTCAAGCCTGTTAAAAGGGTCAATGGAAAAGATGAAGACAGTTTCAGTTGTTTAATTCGTGTTTCGTTTGTTTCATTTGAATTGCACAAAACAGTACACCCTCTCTGGTACGAAAATATCAGTGAAACAAAAGGAAAATAGGAATGGTAACTTTGGTCACCTGATTTTCGGTGCTCGGCTACAGGCCCTGGCAGGTGCTGGTGCTTCAGGCCTGCATGCCACAGACACACACACACTTTCCAATCACTGAGTCAGAGATGTTCGGCCCTTGGCTGCAGGCCCTGGTGTGTTTGGCGTGCAGGTCCAGAAAGCACCCATGCATGCCAGTACTTTAAACTGAGGGGAAAGAGAGCGTGAGAAGCCTGCCCATTGCCACCAATGGGATGAAAATATTAAGTTTTTTTAGACCTGGGATGAAAAAGCTCATTTCTAAAGGCACCCATTTTGGGGAGAGGCGCTCAAAAACGAAAATGGGTGTTACAAATGAAATAAAAATGGACAATGATTCTATACATATGCATAAGACTAATAGTAATACCTACTGTAGATGTACATTTATATCAGTACTGTTGGTAGAAGAATGAACTCTCTTGAGAAAGGTAGCAATCAACAACTCGGGATTCAGACAAAGGAAAGAAAAAGACAGGCAAGTGTAACTAAACACATAAAAAAACTTTTTGTTGCCAATATTGATTCCACTTTTGGATAGTAATTTACTACAGGGTTAGTTAAATTTATTTGTTTTTGATTATAAACAACATTGTAATGTTGAGTGTTAAAGTGTTGTTGTACTTTAAAACTAGTTCAATAAATATTTTATTTAAAGTTTACAACACAAATACTTCAGAGCTACTCAAAGAAAGTAATGGTCTTAGATTGAGAAAGGATTTAAAGAAGACAAAATAGGGAAGCACAGGAACTAATGAACGACTCTTGGAAGTAAGGATGAACAAGAAAAGGCAGGCCAAGAGGAAGAGAGAACAGAAAGAAAGAGGTATACAAGTTACATTCAAAATCAGATCAAATCAATATTATACAAATGAATATTATTACAGAATTACTTCTAATCATGACTAAAAGCAATTAATGTATCTTATGGGAGAGGGGAATTGATTTGTCTGAATTTTCATTCATCTTTCTATGGGTTGAATTCAGAATTAGTTGTACTTGAAGGAGATCAGCTAAACTGAATTGGTTTTGAGTAGTTATAGCTAAACCATATTGCATTAATTTCTGTTGATGTACTTTCAAGGTAACTAAGTCTTAATCCCATTCACGATGTTATCTCTGATCTATGCTGCCCATCAGGATGAATGAAGTACAAGTAGAATTCTCACTCTGAAATTTTAATATTTTTCCAAGAATCTCGTCCCAAATTTGATTGATTGAAACACACACATTTCACCTTTTTTGTGGGATTTCAAGAAGGTTTGCTGATACACAGTTATACTAATTATGTCACAAAGACTTCAATTAAATCTATGTCTTGATTTGGTGTTGGAAAGAAATTAACACTGGTGTCAATCAAAACTCCCAATTAGGAGGCAGTCCACCACTGGGGTCCTACATGTTGTATTAACATCTTGAGAGATTGGTTCAACCATGGCATCACATGGGTGTTTCTATTAGAATTAGTTTGAAAAACACAACAAAAAAGCAATAGCATTGTTGTAGATTGGGGAATTACAACAAAATGTAGGTTTTTTTTTAAAAAAAAGAAAACCTACTGCCTTTCATTTTAGAAGGATCTAAGTCTTACTTTTGTTCTATGTTAAAAAAAGAGTCAGAATGAGACCTTATTACAATAGTCTGAATAGTTATTATTCTTGAAGGACATGAGTAATCTTTTGTTGTATAAAGGCAATATATCCATGTCACTCTTTTCTCAACTCACCATAAATATTGGAAGTGCTCTATTCTTGCATTGTATCTTTTACTGAGAACTTCTCCTGTAACTGTGAAGCAAGGTCACATGCAAGCAAGCTTCTAGGCATTGTCTTCAAACATGAAACAAATGTTGTTTGGTGAACTGAGGGGTTCTTCTGTAGGACTTCATTTGGTGAATGCCTTTGTGCAGCTTTCTCTTTGCTCTAACTAGTGGTGGCTTTCTGAAGGTGACGGTTGTGGTGGTGGGAAGCACATGATCTGTGCTGCTGAGATGCTGTAGCTTCAGTTTGTAAGTATCTGCACCCATACATTAACATTGCAATCTATTTCTAATTTCTTATTTACCTTTATTTAAAAAAGAATATATTGTAAAGCTTTTTATGTCTTATTTTTCCTCCCCAGAACCTAAAGAATAAGGAGGCACTTGTCCGGGTGGAATATTCTGATCTAGAACAGCAACAAAAAGCAGTAGTGAATGAAAATCGGAAACTGATGGAAAGGATAAATGAACTTGAAGAGATGTTAGCAGAACTGAGGAGACAGAAGTTCCAGCTGGAAGAAGAACTCCCAAAAGCAAAGGAAGAGGCAGAAAAAGAAATGAAGAGACTGCAAAAGAAAATAGAGGAGATTTCTCTTCAGAAAAGCAAGGCTGAACAAGAGACAAAACGATACCGCATAGAACTGGATGATGTTGTTCAGCAGAAGGAAGCTGCAGAGGAGGAATTGGAACGTGTGAAACAGCTCACCTTGAAAGCTGAGGCTCAAAGAAGTATTGTTGAAGAAAACCTCAGAGCTTTCAGGATTCAGCTAGAGGACAGTGACAGGGTTAGAAAGACCTTTGAAGACCACTTAAGAAAGAAAGACACCAATCTCCAAGACTTGGAGCAGCAAAAGAAAGCATTAATGGAAGAGCTGAAGAAGAAAACTGCAGAAGAGGAAAAGCTTATGAAACTAATTAAGGAAATGGAACGGGACCTTGAGTTGCAAGGTAGCCTAGGGAAGAGCAAGTTCAGAGAAAAGGAAATAACAGAAGTTAGAAGGCAAATTACTTTAATAGGAAGAGAAACCTTATTAACAGGCTCAGACATTTTCAGAGAAAAGCAAGAAATAAAGACTATAGATGAATACCAGCAGCTGGTTGATGAGCTAATGTCTGCCAACAAAAAGTCTGAAAAAATAATTAAAGATTTAAAATATGAGCTGAATGAACTTGAACTACAAAATGCATCCTCTGAAGAAAAGGCTCGCTTACTTAAAGAAAAACTAGATGAGGCCAATAATTCTCTCCGGTATCTTAAGATAGAGATGGATCAGAAAGAACTGGCAGAGCAAAGATACTTGGAGCAGTTGAAAGAACTTGATAGGCAATTGCAGAAGACCACATGCAAAGCTGAAGAGGTCATGCAAGAGGTCATGGATCTCAAAAAAATAAACATGAAATATCAGGAAGAACTGAAGTCACTTCAGAAAGAAAAGGCACAGTTAAAGAGGGAGCTGGAAGAGCTGGCTAGAGCACACACACACAATGAGATTACTATTCAACAATTAAATGTGCAAATCAGTTCTCTCCAGCAAGAAAAAATGGTTGCTGAGCAGAGAACTATTTCGCTTAAAGGGGAAGCAAGCAACCTGCAAGAACAATTTAGAAAGATGCAAGAACAATTGCTTCAAAAGACAAGAGAAGAAAAAGAAAGCCAGTTCAATATCCAAAGGTTGAAAGATGATTTAGCTGATAGTAAGCACATGGTAGAAAAATTAAAGCAAAAGGTTGAAGAGCTTACCAGATTGAATAGTGACACCAAAATAATGATGACTGAAGTGCGGACCGAGTCAGAGAAGGTAATTGTCGAGAGACAAATTATTGACAGGAAAAACGATGAATTAAAAGCTTTGATTGAGAGCTTCAAAGAGCAGCTACGTGTCACAAATGAAGAACTGCACAAACAGATAATAATTGAACAAGAGCACTTGGACAAAATCAAGAGACTGGAAGATGAGTTAATAAAGGCAAAAGATTTGGCCAATGACTTTAAACAGAAATGTGATAGGGAGAATGCTTATAACATGAATGCTGAGATGGAAATAAGGAACTTGAGTAGCCAGCTGAATACATTTACCATGGAAATAAAGATGTGTGAGCAGAAAATTCAGCAGCAGCAGGCCTATATTCAGGAACTGAATAGCAAGATGAAGAAACAGCAAGATGATTTCCACCAGAAGACTTTGGATGAACAGATGGCACGCAAAAAGATAGCCTTGCTTCAAGAAGAATCAATTAAATTCAAGCATTCTGCAGAAGAGTTTAAGAAGAAATTTGAAAAGCTCTTGGAATCCCACAACATTGCCGAAAATGACATTTCTGGAATAAAGATGGAATGCATTACTCTGCAGCAAGAAAGGCACATGGCCCAGGAAAATATTAGAATGTATAAGATTCAGATTGAAGATCTGCAAGACAGACTTCAGAAATGTCGTGAGCAAATACAACAAGGAAAGCATGCTGAAACGGAATATTTGCATAAGTACCGCAAGCTTGAAGAAGAATTACATATTCAGAAACGTACAATCGAGAACTTGAAACACCAAATGGATATGCAGAAAAGAGAGCACTGCAATCAGTTACGTATGTTTCAGAATGAGATCAACAAAAAGAACATACAGTTAGACTTTGGGTGGAAAGGCAATGGATTTAGTTACATGGGAGACACTTCCCCAAGAGAGTTTGAGAAACTTAACTTGTGCACTACGACTTCTCCTTTATTAAGAAGACGACAAATTGAGATTAGTAGTCCAGGTTGTAAAACCGAACAGCTGGTTGCTACCAGCTCATTGCCACGAGAGAAGTCATATCAGCTGTCTGGAATAACAAACTCACTAGAAAATGGAGTGAGCCAACAATCCTATGCTGAATATGTTTCTCAGACAAGTACACAGCTTGAGATAACCATTGATAAAAATAACCCTCTCACAAGAGTATCAGAAGTGGATAAATTGAGAGACAGCAAATTCCTCAGTTCAAGGCACGAAGATGGTTATGAATTGGGATTAGGGAAACATCTTCATCCTTTGGAGGTACATTCTCCAATTTAATACTGAAGTCTTTCCTCCTGCTTTCTGTCCTTTAGTATTCTTTCATGCTTTTTTGTTCTAATTTTTGTTTTCTTCTTACCTGATAAAATATTTTAAATACTAAACAATACATTGTCCCTTGCAGGCATTTTAAAAATAGTTAGATCCTACTACTTATGACATTGTGACTTGAGTGTCACTGACTGGCTTAAGTATTTAACATGTGAACTTTACAGTAGGTTAGCATGCTCGGTTTGTGGTGTTGTCCATGAACTAAAGAACAGTCATATATAGCCCAAAGATTATCATTAAAATTGCACTACACGTATATAGACGTACACAAATCAAGATGACCAGATTTGTATGATATATTTACAGGTTATTCCTGCAGCCACGTATTGCTGTATATTATCAAAAGACTGCTCCTGTTTAGAAACATTTTTTCCAGCAGCTTATCCCATTCTTATCCCCTTTCTTTTTATAATTGATAGCTATGGAACATGCTTAGCCTTCAGGATGGTTTTTGAGATTTTTCCTCTTCAGACAGTTGTGTGTACTCCTGTAAACACTGGGCTTCCTCGGAGCCTACTGAGTTTTCCTTCTTATTTTTTATTAACCCTGATTTGGCTGCAATCCCATTGGACTATTTGAGTTTTTTATCAGACAAGTTGCATACTTGAGACAATAGGCATTCTTTTTTTAAAAAACACTTCGCCTTTAATCTTAAACACTTTGCATTTACTTTGATTTTATTGCATGGTCTCTTCCAACTCTATGATTCTGTCATTCTACTCTTCAAATGCCTCCCATATTGTCAACGCTAATAAATATGGCTGATTCATGGTGTTTATTATTCAGATTCTACATTCCTGTGGGATACATCGATAATACTACTACTTCTAATTATAATATCTTTCATAATGTTAAAAAAATTCCTATTTGCAGATAGTGAACAACAAGCAGTATGGTGTACATGCTGACGTGACTTCATTAAATCAAGAGAATGGCAAGAAACTGGGAAATGAAGGAAGATTCCTTGAGGCGTACAGATCATCAGAAGGGTTTAGGAGTGAAGATAAATCAAAGAGGAGTTCTATCTTAGAGGCAAAGCAAGCCAAGGAGGTTGATATAATTCCTTCTGAATATGATAATATAAAATTTCAAGGTCTCCGACATGATGTAACTGCCAAGCAGCTGATTGAAGTCCAACTTCTAGACATGAGCACTGCTGAACAGCTTCATACAGGGAAGAAATCTGTAACTGAGGTTCAAAAATTTCTTGAGACATTTTTAACAAAGCCTACTGCCATAGCAGGATTGTACATTGAAGCTAGCAAAGATAAGATGTCGTTTGCTTCTGCAGCTAAGCAAAGAGTCATGGAAAGATCTTCAGTGGTCGGACTGTTAGAAGCTCAGGCTGCCACTGGTTTTATCATTGACCCTACCACAGGCCAAAAATGCTCTGTTGATGATTCAGTCATCAAGGGACTTGTTGATCAAGACTACAAAAGCAGGCTTCTTGAGGCAGAAAAGGCAGTTTTAGGATATGTCTTCTCTGGGAAAAAGCTCTCTGTGTATCAGGCAATTGAAACCAACATATTGGAAAGGCAAAAAGGGAAAAATATTCTTGAAGTTCAGCTTGCAAGTGGAGGAATTATTGACCCAGTGAGGAGTGTCCGCATCCCTCCCGAGGCTGCAGTACAATTGGGCTTGCTGAATAACACCATTCTGAAATTTTTACATGAACCATCCAGTAACAAAAAAAGCTTCCAGAATCCTAATAATAAGCAAGCCATGTATTATAGTGATTTGCTGAAGTTGTGTTTGCTTGATCTAGATAGCAAATGCTTTCTGCTTCCTGTTGGGGAAAGAAAAATCACCACTCCATCAGCAGAAAAAATTCATAAAATATCTGTCATTGACTTTAAAACAGGAGCTGAAATGACCTCATATGAGGCCTACAAAAAGGGCCTGATTGACAAAAATACCTATCTTGAGTTATCTGGACAGGAATTTCAGTGGAAAGAATCAACATGTTTTGATTCCCAAGGAAACTCTTACCTTGTGCTAACAGATCTGAAAACTGGAATGCAGTTCAATATTGATGAGGCATTAGCTGATGGTAAAGTTGACAGATCACTGGTCAGTAAATACAAGGAAGGGCAAATAACAGCCAGTGAGTTCGGTGACATTTTGTTGAGCAATTCCAAACCACGTACAGACCTGAACAGTCCCATTGCTGGTGTATGGTTGTCTGAGACAAATGAAAGAATGTCTGTTTTTAAAGCTTCCCGCAGAAACCTGATGGATAGAACCACAGCATTGAGATGCCTTGAAGCACAAGCTAGTACTGGAGGTATAATTGATCCATTTACTGGGAAGAGATATTGTGTGTCAGAGGCCGTGCAAAGAGAGCTAATTGATGAGACATCTGCTAAGCACGTCAAGCAATGTGAACTAGCTTTTACTGGGATTATCCATCCCATAACAAAAAATATTATGTCAGTCACTGAAGCTATTAACGTACATGTCCTGGACAAAGAAATGGGCACTCGCTGCCTGGAGTATCAGCATCTGACTGGTGGATTGATAGACCCTAAATCGCATGCTAGATTATCAATGGAAGAAGCAATTAAAAATGGTGTAATTGATGCTGTTACTGCAACAAAATTGAAAGATGACAAATTCTACCTTAAAAGTATTACATGCCCTAACACAAAACGGAAATTGACATATAAAGAGGCTCTCGAACGAGCAGTTTTTGACTGCCACACAGGGCTACGATTATTAGAAGCAGCTGAGCTCATTTCCTCTGGGATTTCTAGCCTGTATTTTTCTAAACAGTGATAATTTAACAATTTGAGGCTGTAATTCTATATCGACTTTCCTAGAAATAACCAGGGGTTGCTGTTCTGCAGTAATGCAAACAATCTGCTTTATGGAAATTATTCCCTAGAATTTTATTGGTTTATAAAAAGGGGATTTCTGGGAAGACTAATTTCCAAATAGAGCAGAGCATGTCAACTTTGTGTATAATAATCTGCATGATTTAGTACAGTCCATTATTGTAACCATAGTGCATGAATTGGTCAAACTTAAGCACATTTCTCTTTCATTGATTGAAGATGATACTTTGTCTGTGTCATATTGAAATCATGGGACTTACATTCACAAACTATATCCGGATTACACTCCTGCTTTATAAAAGAGATATCAGCTGCTTTATGTATATAAAAAGCTAAACTTGGGTGCATTGTGGTAGGAATGTTTTATAGTGAAGGTGTTGTTTTGTTTTTGAGGATGGGCTCCAAGGAGATGGACTGTCCATTCTTTTTGGGAAATCTTTTGAAGTTAAACAGTTTGTCTTTTTGACATAACATGAGATACAATCTTTAAAACATTAGTTTGAAGTATTATAGCAAGCATGATAACTTTCCCACTGAAATCAGCTGTAAATGAGTGCTATGTTGTTCTCATATTGATGTGATAACCAAATGTGTGTAAATCTGCAAGGATTCAAAGTCCGGTATCAAAAATAAATATGTTTGAAAACAATGCTTGTTTCTAGGTCTCTAGTTTCGAGTGATAAGGAATCTGGTACAGATTTTTAACATTCTTGAAATAGTGAAATTGTAACCTTTTTTTATATGGACGTATTGCACATTGTGATCAATGGTCTTATTCCTTTGTAAGTTTTTTTTTTAAATTGCATCCTAAGCTATATGACTTTAAAACTGAGTGGAGACAAACATTTCAGAGAAAAGTGTTGACTTCTAGTTTTCACATTTTGTCTCATGATTCTTTACAAGTTTACATGATTTGGGGATGTCATTCATTTGAAGCCATATGACTGTGAAATGGTTAAAACTATAACTCTCACTTGACATTTCATTAATCTAAAGCTTGGAGTTGTGGTGGTGCAATGGGTTAAACCCTTGTGTTGGTTGAACTGCTGACCTGAAGGTCGGCGGTTCGAATCAGTAAGACAGGGTGAGCTCCCATCTATCAGCTTCAGCTTCTCATGTGGGGCATGAGAGAAGCCTCCCACAGTATGGTAAAACATCTGAGCTTCTCCTGGGCAGACAGCCAGTTCCCTCACACCAGAAGCAACTTGCAGTTTCTCAAGTTGCATCTAACACACAAAAAATTATCTGAAGTGATAAACATTTCAAATATTATGTTGAGAACAAACCTTTTAAGTATTATACATTACTAAAATTTGGTAACCTCTTCAATATCATATTGTCTACATTGGGGTGTACATCTAATGCAAAGACATGAGGAATAATTTTCTAAATCTTTACGGTGCAGTGGTGGATGAGAGTTTTCTATCATGTGAATTTCATCAACTGTATATATCTGTGTTTGCCAGTATGCATCATAACTACTCTTTTGACTTTTTTGCAGATGGTTGAAATGAATAATTTGGTTAATGCCTTTAAAAAATTATTAGCCATTTAAAAAAAATTGTATTGGAATATGGTGATAACTGGATTTTAAACTAAATAAAGCTTCTCTAAACCTGGTATCTTTAATAGAAACCTCTTGAGATTATTGTACTTTTTGTGTGGCTTAAAAATAATGTCATGGCGATTTAAAACACCTTTTTTTTACAATGCTGATTGTTCATCAGAAGTCAGTAGAAGAAGAAAAGAAGGAACACGTTGAAAAAGCTGGAGACTTACTGAAATGGGTATCAAATGTCACCAAGAGTCTCAGAGAAGGTGGTGGTGGAAGACCTGAAAAAGCAGATTTACTTAAGAAACAGGTATTACAATTCTGCTTGAGAATATATAACAATGGCTGCATGAGCCTGCTTTTTGACCTTGTTCTTTGTGTCTGCCAAACAGGCAAATATGACTGACACACAAAAAAGAGAAATCAAGGAGCATGCTATTTATGTTCTGCGTTGGACTCAGAAAGAATCTTGATTGGTTTAGAAGTGTTTAAAAGAGATATTCGTAGCAGTAGTTTTAAATTTGTCAGACATTTTTCTGAAAGCAACATCCAAGTTTATAAATAAAAACCAGATTCAGACAATGCTTTCGCTTCCCCTTTCTCAACCTGTGAGTGTGAAAATGATGTTCTTCACTTTGCTCTGGATATCTCTACATTGGCATAATGTTCTTTCATGCGCACATGTTGGTATAATACAATAAATTAGTCATCTTTTGTGTTGAATTTTTTTTTATAGAAAATGAACCACACAGTTTAGATTTGCATACATTGTATTTTAAACACACAACTTACTCAAATTTAGTTCAAATGTTATATATCAAGGTGGCAGGGAATATTTTGTCCCTGTGGTGAGGAGCCACATAGACTAGTGAATCAATTTTACTGGGAGCAGAATAGAGCCAATGCCTATTTCTCCTGAGAGAACCAATTTAAGTACAAGTGACTACACTATCACAGATAAATTTTCTTGAGGATTTTCACAATCAGCTGTAGCTTCCTAACCATAGGTGATACAAAACTGCACTGTCCCATACCGAGGGTATAAGCATTGTAAGGAAGAGACATAAACACTGGCCATTTCTGCTTAATGGTACAATTCAGTATACAAAGGCTGCATTCCAATAAGAGTTGTACAGAAAGATGAGGAGGGAGACTTACATGTGTCTCCACTGGAGAATTACCACTTTCAGTGGATACAAGAACTAGAATTAGGATTGTACAAATATACTTTTTGTTCAATATCATTTTATGTAAATTTAGGTGCACTGCACTGAGGGAGTATATCTTACTCCCTCAGTAAAGGTTTACTATACAAGTCACAGTATCAGATTGTGAGTCTACATTAAAGCTAGCCCTTTTGTTGTTTCTCTAGAGTGCCCGCTTGCATGATACCTCCTGCTGTTGGGCCAGAGTACCCCGAACTCCATACTATTGAATACACAGCCCTTTGTTTATTTTATTTTTTTGGTGTCTTGGTTTTTAGGCCTATTCGTGGGGTTGTTTGGGGCACTGATGCAGAACATTGCATTGGATAGACTGCATCAACTCTAGTTTTTTAGATAATGTTACCATGATTTTCCATGGGCGACTAAAAATGAAGATTGATAAATGACATATGTTCTGTATCTCAAAAACTAGAGCTGATAGGAGAAAACCAGGGCAATTTTTGGAATCAGCAGATCAGATATACCCAGAAACAGGTCTAACATTTGAGGCACCATAATGTATGTTGACTAGTGCTATGGTGTCCTAGACTTACAGAATTTATAATCCAACTATATTTGGAGGGTTGCATGATGTCTACCTTGCTGTGAAGTAAATGACTTGATTGATCTGTAGCACATTTAGTTAAGAACTGTCTCAATTATGTAAAGTTCATATATTCCAGCAGATCATATATACATAGTTGTACACACTAGTTTAAAAAGAACACAGAAAGTAGCATTTGGTGTGCTTGAGCAAAAATATGAAACGTTTCAAAAAATCGCAGCCTACTAGAGTATCTATTTTCGAATGTCAATATTAACCAACAGTCCTCTGAAGCTATTTTAATTGGTGAAGCACTTCATTAAGATCAATTGTTGATAGCTTCTCAGTTGAGTGTGCATGTGCCTTCGAGTCTCCTATTGATTTGCAGTGAACCTATGAATTTCATAGGATTTTCTTAGGCAAGGGATTTTTTTCCAGTTCCTTCCTCTAAAAAAAGAGATGTTTTGCCAGTTCCTTCCTTTAAAATATAGCCTACAGCAGCTGGTATTCCTTGGCAGTCACCCACACAAGTATTAACCAGGGTTGACCCTACACCATTTCCAAGATCAGACAGGAACTGCTGTATTTAGGGGTACTTAGAGGAACATGGAAAACTATCATCCTTTGTATTAAAAGAAAAAATTCTCTGTAATCACAATTTATGTTCGGATATGAAAAGTGTAGGCAACCTGTGGCCTCTTGTTGCAGTTTTCAAGAATAGTAGCCCCATAATTTTCACACACAAAAAATAAGATTCATAGGTTTTGTAGACAGGAGTACCATTACACACTACAAAAGCTAAGAGAGATCTAGGAAAATACCCTTCCTTACTGTGTTCTATTAAAAACATTATATTAGAAGCACAATAAAACATAGTAAAAAGATAACTGTCTAACACACCTCAATAAAGAGATCCTTTTCTCACAATAACCTAAAAAATCGAGAGGTCTGCCTAAATAAAAAGCCGTTTACGTGCAGTCAAATGTAACAATGAGTTTTCAGGCAAAGAGAGTAGACAGGAGGAGACTGACTCCTGTGGGAGGGAAATTCAGAGGACGGGAGTTGCCACTGAGAAGACCTCTCCTTTGCCCTCACCAAATCACCTGTGATGGTGGAAGGATATAGAGAAAGTCTCCCTCTGAAAATCTTAAAAGGAAGGCTCATAGAAGCATAAGATATTTTCTGTATACATCCTTAGAGATCTGAAGGCATATAAAGGAGCATTTGTTCATATTTTGCCTTTTGCTTGAATCCATATCCATCCGACATTGGTTCTTATCATTTTAATCTTCCATTGCTATTTCTGATGATAGGTGATTAAATATACAGTTGTTTTGTCTGATCTAGGGAAAGCTATGTTTGATATAGTTTGGAAATCTCTGTCTTAGAATAAGACAAAAAGAAAAATCAATTCAAATTAGTTTTGTCTGTCCTGGAAAACAAATCCACAGATTAAGCAGGATGATACATTTTTTGAACTAACTAATATTTAATATTTTAAATGCTAGCAACTCAGAGACACCTGCAATTGCAAGGTGTACTAATAATAGGAAAGCATTCTTAGAAAAAGTAAAGTCACCTGCCCAAGTTGTTCTTAACCTAGCACACTAAATTGCACAAAAGACAGAACAGCTGACAGATGTTTTTCAGATATGTTTTAACTTCGTGCTTTTAAAAGAATTGCATAATTATTTTGAAACTTATATATAATACATTTTAACTGTTTTAATTCATTTCATTTGTTGAATGCCTCCATGGGTCCACATTGTGAGAAAAGCAGGCTATAAATAAATAAACTTACATACAAAATTATGTTACATATAAGACTATGACAAAGTGCGTATATTTTCTATACAGCCATTCTTTAAGCTTTCCTGGAAGTAATTCTTTCGGAGTTCAGTAGCTTACTTCCAATTAACTGGGTGTAGGATTCCAGTCTTAGTACTTGCTTTAGAGCAGTGGTTCCCAACCTTTATTTGGACCAGGGACCACTTTGACCAGGGACCACTCTCCAACATTAGTACCAAAAAGAGTTACAAATTAGTTTCTGGTCAACTTTAGATTTGGTTTGGTTATTTGGAGTGCTGATACAGAAAATGGCATTGGCTAGACCATATTAGCTCTAGTTGGTGATACGGAACACATGCTATGCTGTAGTTGCCATCTGCTCACCTACAGAAAACCATATTTAATAATCTAGAGCTGATGTGGTCTATCCAATACAATTTTCTGAATAAGCACCCCAAATAACCCCAGGAATAGGCCTAAAACAAAGACACCAAGGTGCCTCCGCTTCCAAGTGCTACATGGAATGGCTCTGCTCAGGGACAGGGAGGAGGAAGAGAAACAGCATTCAGTAGGCGTGTTGTCATTCCTTTCGTGGGTAGTCAGCCTCTCCCCTCCCAACATCCCTGTTACCTCAGCACTATAAGAGGGTTTCGCAAGACCAATCACTCTTGTTACAACAGTGTAGCAACTGTGCAGCTGTGGATCATATTTCAGTTCTTGGGGACCACTGGTGGTCCACGGACCACAGGTTGGGCACCACTGCTGTAGAGGAGGTCCATTCAGTCTCAGAGTTCTGGCTTTCTTCTGTGCAGAAATGCACAGCTTTGCTCATAATAAATGCAATATATGTCCTTTACCATTATTGAAATGCTCACACTCACCAATCCCTTTATAATAGTTAGTCTTTGTCATTTTGCTTTAGAGTTTACTATATTTTATGTCTCTTGCTTACATATCTTTGTTGATTGGACTTGTGCAAACTTAAATATTTTCCTTTCCCCCCAGATATCTGCTGATGATCTATCTATGAAGAAAGAACAGATATCAGAAGCTTTACAAACAACACAAACATTTTTAGCAAAACATGGCGATAAGTAAGTTTATTGTGGTTATTGTGCACACTAACCCTGTTTTGAAGTTAGAGGTACTATTTCTGATTAATAAATTATTATTATGCTTCAACCATAAGCATTCACATACAAATAAAAATACAATATAAAAGTCCAGTACTATAAAACAATATAAAAATACTTCAAAAAGTAATGGGTATTTACAATTTGCTTATTAATATTCAATACTATTAAAATACAATATACTATATTAAATATAAACAATGGTTTTAAAATTTAGATTCAATAAAATTGAGTTAGGTTAGAGCATCCCCATAACAATCCAATGCGATATCAACGATACTTACATTTTCATTGCTATCAGGCAAAAAGAGAAATCTTGTGAGTTATCATTAGTAGTAACATTGAATTTTGAGGTATACAGAACCTGTGCTTAGGCTCGAAATTTAAGAGCTCTGAAACTTGGTTATTTTGAAACCACAACTTGATGTTTGCATTAACCATGGCAGGAGAACTACAGGACTTTGACTGCCATGTTTAGGCAATTTTCCCTGTATATGACACCCCCACCCACTATATTCATTAATGTAATACAGAGCATTTAGGTTAGTCTTCTGTCTGTTATGCGGTTAGGCTAATAGAAATGTAAGCTGAAATCTTCTTAACTTAACTATAGGACCTACCATCTGCTATTATCTTCCAGTGAAAAGTTGCATGAGACAGTCTTTACTTGTCTTTAAAAGTCAACTAGGCAGGCTTTCCCTGTAGATAGACCTTGAAGCTGTGGGTTTAGTTTATCATGGTCTACTGAACTGCAATAGATTCTTCATTGATTTCCTTTGGCTTTACATCATGTTGGGCTAGCAATATGAATATTTCCTATCTCAGTCTTGCATGGAGGAATTAGGAATTTCACAATTGGCAACACAGGAGGTTTTTTGCACACTTTTGATGATGTGTTGCATTTCAAGACACTCTTCCGAAACTTGTTTCCACAGCCCCCAGCAAGGCTTTTACACAAAACCAGTGAAGTTTTCTTTATTTATTGCTAATACAAAAGTATTGGGATTTTGCCTATAACAGTATCTGCTGCATAAATGTCTTGTGTGCAAAAAAGTGAAATAAATATTGTGGTGACTGATTTTTTAAAATGAGGGCAATGTATTGTTTTTCGTTTTAATGTTCTTCTCCTCTGTTATAAGTTTCTCCATATTATTCTGTATTATTTTGATATGTTTTGAATTTATTAAGGCATTGAATATTTGCCTCTTTTTGTATGTACATTTCCCTGAGTCCCCTCAGGGAGAGAGGACAGTCTATAAATAAAGTATATTATTATTATTATTATTACTACTACTACTACTACTACTATCTCAGTATGTCAAGATTCACAAGATCCTCACTTTTTTGTATCATGCTTTTTGTGTATGCTGAGAATCATTAAATGTTTGTAAACTTCTAGCATATCCATGCATATCTTTTTTTTCATAGAATGACAGAGGAGGAGAAAAATGAAATGGAAAACCATGTTAAGTCCCTACAAGAAGGCTATAAACTATTATCCAATGAAGATTTGAAACAATTGCAGGAGGAACAAAGTATAGATGATGAAAGAATGGATGAAAAGGTATCCCACAGTCTGTGTTATATTCCTAGCGATGAAATATGTTCTGAGTTTGATGTATTGCATGGTTGTGGAATTCTATTAACATTAAAAAACCAAAACTGCATTGAACTGTGTGAATTATAGAATCAAAATAAGAATGTGTTAACTGTCAGCTTTCAATCTAATTTTGTATTTATTTAATTCGGAGTATTGTTGGATGTGTATAAGTGAAAATACTGAGATTTAATATATGGACAGGCTTTTCTACGTTATGCATTGCATGAACTAAAAGTGAAGAACCATACATCACTTAACCCTTCTTTTTAATTACCATGCTTTGAAATCCATCAAAATTTCTGCTCTTTAAAAACATGATACCACATGAAAATTCCATATGTTATACAAGTTATATTTTGAAAGTTCATTGGTTTATAAGCCAAAATAAATTTGGAGTCTAGACTCATTTTTATCTATGATTAATGTCCACTGTTTACCTATGAGAGAAATTGCAAAATATCAACAAATATAGGGATCATTGTGCATAAAATTTTTAAAGTTGCTCCCAGTTTATGATTTTCAGTGCAAACCAGGTGCCATCCGTTCAAGTGGATACAATACTTGACTCTTGTTGTTTGGATGTGTGTCTACAAGTGCTGTATGCTGTAAACATGAATAGCATGTGTGTTTTTGTACCACTTACTGTTTTCAGAATAACCAAAACTCTCACAAAGCACAGAGTTAGCATGACAGTTTGCCTTCCAGGTACTTGTCCTCTTTGCTCACTATATGACCATCGATTCTGTTGTCTTTCACTAACTATATTTGATGTATGCAGAACATAGGCTTTTGATTCACTGATGCATGTTGTGCTCCAATCTTTTATCACACCGTGTGCTGTTGAATCACTGACATAGATCATTTCTGCATTGAGCTGCTAACATTCACAGTCTTGATCCAACCTTGGTAAGTAAGTAATTTTATGTTGTATATGGATGAATATTACATTTCAAAAATTTGAGTTGTTACAATATATAAAACATTGAAAAATCATATATTTCTTCTCTTAGGTGGACAAAGTTATAGCTGGCATCATTGATCAAACCACCGGAGAGACATTTTCAGTCTTGCAGGCAGTTTATAAAGGACTTCTTGACTATGACACTGGAATTCAATTACTTCAGGCCCAGCTCATTTTATCAGGTTTAATTTCACCAGTTCTGAGAAAGTGTTTTGACCTTGAAGAAGCAAAAACTAATGGACTTGTTGATGAACAAGCTATAATACAGCTACAAGATTTGCAGAATGCCAAGTCAGTCCTTTCAGAATTGGAGTTGACAACACACCCAGTAGCTGCTGCTTTGGAAAAGAGTCTAATTTCAGAATCTTTGGCTATTAAAATTCTTGAAATCCAGCTTTCCACAGGGTATATAAGAATATCGGGCACAGGAGAACATTTGACTTTGCACCAAGCTTTTCAGAAGAGCCTAATTTCTGCAGCATTATATACAAAACTCCTAGAACGACAGGACATGTGCAGAGATCTCATTGATCCCAACACTGCTGAAAAGCTCTCCCTTAAGGAGTTGCTTGACAGAACTGTTGTACATGAAGAAACAGGCTTGAGATTTTTACCTGTGATACCTCAAGAAGGAGGGAGGATAATGCTAAAATCTGGAAGGAAGGTAACTATTTTGAGAGCAGCTCATGAAGGACTCATAGAAAGGGAAACCATGTTCAGGCTATTAGGTGCTCAGCTGTTTTCTGGGGGTATCATTCATCCTCACACAGGACACCGGATGACTGTTGAAGAGGCAATGGGAGAAGGGCTGATTGATCAAGATACTGCTTGTGCTGTTTTAACTCACCAGGTTCAAACAGGTGGAATCCTGTGTCCAAACTCATCAAAACGTTTGACTGTTGATGAAGCTGTACAGTGCAACCTGATCTCCTCTAGGAGCGCGCTGCTGGTTCTTGAGGCCCAGAGAAGCTTTGTTGGCCTCCTCTGGCCACACAATGGTGAAATCTTCCCTATCTCCACCTCCTTGCATCAAGACATGATCACTAATGAGGTGGCCTGCAAAATTCTAAATGGGAGGCAGAAAATAGCAGCTCTTTATATTCCAGAAACATGTGAAGTGATCAGCTTGGAGAATGCTGCCCAGCAAGGAATCATAGATAGCAAAACATCGTCAATTTTGTGTAATGTTACGCTGCCTGATGAAATGCCAAATATGGACGATATACCATTCTCTTTGAAGAAAGCTGCAAGATGGCTTTCATCTTGTGAACTCCATCCATCTATCTATCACAAGCAAAGCAGGGATATAGATGGTACTAATACCAGTGATCCAAAGAAACACCACTTTCAACAAACTCAAAAGCTATTCATGTCTTACCTAATGATAAATAGCTACATGGATGCTAATTCGGGCCACAGGCTTCTTTTGCATTGTGGGGACTTAAACGAAACTGTCAAGTGGTTAATGAGTGGGAGTACTTCCCAATATAATATGGATGGGATAGAAACACAATCTTGTGATTTCTGTATGAACCCAAAAGCATCAGATCATGAGCAAAACTCTGAAAATATATCTAGCTGTATCACTGAAAGTGCTTTAATCCAAGAGACAGGAGTCCAAAACATTTCTAGGGATGATAAGAAGAAAGAACTTCACAGAGATGACCAGAACAGAAAGGAAAATAGTTTACCAGATATAACTGGTGTTTCAGACATGTCAGAATATGCTACAAATGCCTTATTTTCCAAAAAAGAAACTAAATTTGAAAAGGCGACCAATGCAGAGGGGAAACATGAAACAGAAAGTTTGCTAGACTCTTCTGAAGAAATACCAGTGAAAATAGGGGGAAATGTAACTAAGGAAACAGATGCTGGAAATGATGAAGCAAGGGAATGCCCCTCAAATTATTTTCAGGCAAGCAATCCTTCAATAATAAATAAACATAAGATTGACATGGTAGAGGGAGAGAAAGTCAAAGAGAACGAAAACAGTATGTCAGTCATCTTAGGCAACCATTTAGATGCTAGTCATTTCCCAGATATTAAGACTGAAGGAAAAGCACAAGACATCTCTGTTTCACGTCTTATGGTCACTAATGCACAGAGAGACAAGTGTCAGAGTTTTCAGACTGAAGAAGAAATTGTGTTGATGGAAGATGATGCAAAAGATGAGTTTTGTGATAGCACTCTAGAACCTGGCAGTAAACCTTTAAAAACATGGACTCAGGAAGATTTGGAGCCTTATACTGGGGATAGGTTGTTGCAGTCAGAAATTAATAATGCTCCATTGCTTCATAATTCCAATAAGAATAGTGGATGTCCTTTGCAAGGTTTTATTGATACAAACATCAATTTAGTGCTGGAAGACAGTTCTATACTATATGATGCATGCCCACCAAAAGATTCCCATTATATTAATGATAGACTACCACAAGATCTTACAGAATATGTCAGCCCATCATTGAAAGACACTGCAAATAGATTTACTTTGCAAGATAAATCATCATTGGAAGCAGATCATATACCACATAGTACAGCTCAAAATAATCAAAGCATGCCAGTGCTAGAAAATAATTATCCTGATGTTAATCCAGTGTATGAAGGCAATATGGGTTTGATCAATGGATTATTAAAGGAACAGCAGACTGAAACTGAAAATGAGGACTGTATGGAAAAAAGTATTACTACCAGAAACAAACAGCAACTCATAGAGCCAGCTGATTTACACAGAACATCTCATACCAATGTCGATGAGGCTCTATTGTTGAAATATAAAGATGATAAATCTATCAAACCAATTCAAAGACTTTCCCTGGAAGATGCCATTGATAGAAATATTGGTTCCATATCTGCAGACAGTTTTGAATTTTCTGATGAAACATCCATTAAAATCACTACTGAGAGGGAACCCAGAATGTCACTGGAAGTTAATAATGGACTGGAGAATAAAGAGCTATCTCTGAGTGACTATCAACCAGGAGGTGCACCTGGCAGCTTGCTTCTGGAGGGAAGCAACATTATTCCACTAGTGCCACTGCATGAAAGAGAATGTCGTGCTTCAGAGCCAGAAAATGACAATGACTATAAAGACAGCACAGGGCACTGTCCTACAACTTTGCATAAAGATGTCAGTGAAACTTATGATACTACACAGACCCATCATAACAATGGAAAGGCCTGTAACTTGGCAAAAATGGAAAAGAGTGACTCCTCTGCTGTTGAGGAAGATATTACTCCAGAGCATGCCAACAAAGCCATAAAAAGAGCAGGAGAAAAGCCAGGGCAAAAAGGTACAAAATATTCTCAGGTCAACCTGAATGAGAATGAGGAGAGTATTCTGTGCTTTAGTGAATCAAGTGACACTGAGATTTTTGAAATTGTAAATGTTGGAGCTTTCAACGCATGGTTACTAAATAGTACTCAAGGTAAGGTGGAAGGTACTGGAGATGTAGAAAAGAAAGATGAGAAAAAGGAAAGTGACAATAGTGAAGGAAATAACCTCTCCCATGAAAAGTTACAGGAAGCTGAAAATCAAAGAGTTGGGCATGAGAAAATCAGAATGAAAGAAGGTGACTCTGATGGGAGTGAATATGAAAGCGTATGTATGGATAGTGGGAATAGCGATTATGATGAAAATACTAATAATGTTGAGGGAGAAAATAGTGGAGATGAAGATGATTTTGAAGGTTATGATTATGTTGATTTTGATTATGATACTTCTGATACTACAGATTATGAGGATGAGGATGTGATGGAAATGCATTATTCTCAGTGCAATCCTGAAAAGATTGGAGCACAATATTTTGGAGACAACGGAAAACAAGTTTCAGACAAGAATATTTATCATGAAAATAATTTGCACATGGATTCAAAAGATGGCTTCCCCTGCTTTGAAAACTATAGTGCTTCCAAAAACCAAAATAAAGCTGATATTACCAAAGAAATTATTTATAGCCTATCATGTAAAAGTAAAGGTGAAATACTGCAAGACGATGATCAAGATCATGAATCTTTCTTGGAAAGTAAATTCCCTCCATTATGTACAACTAATGGTGTGACATTAAAGGATACAAGAGGAACAGATGATCAGCAGGTTGAGCCAGACATTCCTCCTCAAAACAACTTACATACTGATCACAATAAAGTTAAGTTTCATGATGACATATTAATGCCATGTTTCAATGATGAGAAAAGAAAGGAAGTTAATGGTGGGGCACTGGTACAAGCAAATAAACCACAATTAGGAATGGGAACTCCGGAACAAGGTAAAAATGGTGTGTGTGTTCTAAATGGAGATAAGATCCCAAAATCAAATGGAAGACCGGGTGAGACTTTCTCATCAGACATAAAAAATTGTTACAACAATATTCCCCCCTGTGATGGAAGAACAAATATTGACCAAATATCAGATAAAACAAAATCAGGCATGCACTCAAATGGCTTTCCTACTGATGAATCCATGGACAATGTGGAGGATTTTGACCTTTCTACTTACTTAAAACAAAGTGCAAAAAATATCAATGTCATAGATATATTAGAATTGAGAGAAACTAACACATTGTACCTTACAAAACCTCAAGAGAATGGAAAAGATTTAGATACCATTAGCTGCAGAAACACTAAGGGAGATGGAGAGCACCATCCAAGAGAATTGAACTGCCAGCTGTTGTCATCTCTACCATCAGTTCCTCCAGAACCTGTGTTAGTTAAAAAAAGAGAGGGTGCTGTTCATCCTGAGCTGCATCATGATAAAATCCAAAACTCCAAATATGACTTTAACAAGATGTCGCAACAGGATCATGAAGCAAGTAACAAAGATGAAACAAGTTCTAAGGATCAGGCAATAGGCTTATCTTACAATACATTAGGCACCATGGATGGTAGTTCCTACTGTGTGAAGCAGAAACCTGATGAAACATTGACTGCTCCTAGCAGCATAAGAACTCCTAAGGAAAACATACAACTGTCACAGAAAGATATGACATTTCTTAATTTTCCTCCAGTGAAGGAACAAGAAATGCATGTCTCTGTACAGCCACCTACATTACCTGAAGGCATAACAGATATAGTTAAAAGCGGTATGAAAGATGCCCATGTTTATTACAAGCGTGAAGATGAACCATTGAGTTACATTGGTACAAAAGCTTTAATGCAAAATTTATTGAAAATGATTAATTGCACACATCATGAGGATGAGGAGTCTAATCAATCTGAGATCAAACATACAAATGATAGTAGGACTATTTCAATATCCACTCCAATGTGTGTAAATACAAATGATAATTTTGCTCCAAATATTTGGATTGATAATAGAAGTCCTGACCTCCTCCTTGATATATTGAAGCAAGACCATAGCAGTCAACGAGCTGAAGGTACACATGAGGCTGTGGATGATGTGGTCCAGAGTGGAAAAGATCCAGAGGAAAGAACCTCTGAGCTTGACCATACATTTTCCATCCCAGATGGGAGTGGACATTCATCAGAATTGAAATCAGAACATGCTGCAGGGTATTCTGATGCATTTGGTAAGATTCTTGATTTGAAACAAAATCACCAAGCTGAGCAACCAGTTTATCCACCAAACATCTACTCTGATGACATTATGGGAATGAAGGAATCTGTACCAGGATCTGACACAACAAGCATGGTAAGTAGCAACTCTTATAATTGTGTATTTAAGTCAAAGGCATGTATTTGGTGTATTTTGGTAGGGGTGCACTTATTCGCAAAATCAATTGCATGTACATTACCAATATGCTATGAACCACCTATCACAATACGACAAATGTCCCCTGGTTGGCAAAATGTTTAGACCACAAAAAAGAATAAATAAATTGAGCCTCCAGGTATAATTTAAAGGGCTGAGATATTTTGGGACAGTTGAATATAAATGAAAATATGTTTTGCTGCTTCTCTGTTGTTTAGTTGCAAGTGTGCTGAAATGACATTTTTTCAATACTATTTTAGCTATATAGTGGTATGCAACCTTGTTTGTGGTACATAGAAAATCTGAGAAGACACTTGACAGTGTTTCAAGATATGAAATTTCTCTTGGATGATTTCCAACCAATCAGTAATGATTTAGAAGCTCTCAAAGTGCAGCTAGAGCAATTGGAGGTAAGCTTATTGCGTTTGTATAGGAATTTTATAGATAATATTGGTACAGAAATGTTTAATTATTTGTCTGTATTCCAATTTTCTGAACAAACTAATACTTCTTGAGGCTCAACTTGAACAGACAAATATTCAGTATATCAACACAGCAAATTAGATATACATTTTGGAAGAATACTTGTTTTACACGATAGTAGCAGCTCGAATAGTTTATGCCAGATATTGGAAAACCTCAGAGATACCTCCTTTAAAAGAATGGGAAAAATATATTACAGATATGCTGATAATTGATAAAATAACTGTATTATTAAGAGGAGAACTATTGGATAACTTTGTTGATGAATGGCCACCAATGATTCAACTTCTCAATGTAAAATTAAACTAAAAATGTAGAGGATTCTAGAAGACTGTAGACAAGGAGGAAGCGGATGTTAACTAAGAATCTATGATATTTTTATATGTATTGTTTAGATAGTAGACTGTGACCCCTTAAAGGAAATATATTATTTGAAAAATGATTATGGAACACGAATAGATGGAAAGTATTACACTGTATGCAAAAAACACTTGCAAATGTATGTCTATATGAATAAATAAATTAAAAAGGAGGAAAACTAAGTAATAGTTCCTCAACCCCTTCTCTTCCTCCTCCTCACCTTAACTTATTATCTAGAACTCAAGGTAGTTTGCAGTATTGAACAAATGCAGCATGGATATAACATGTATAATTAAAATGTAGTTAAACTATCTACAACATTACAAAAAACTTGAAACATCAATTAGAAAAAAAGTATTTCCCCTAAAAAGAGAAAATTACCAGAAGTCTGTCATTTTGTAAAAAGGCTTTGCCCCTCTTGACAGAACAACAAGGAAATGACCACTCTGGTCTCGAGGTGAGATCTAACATCTAGGAACAGCCACCATGAAGACCTCCTCTTGCATTTTCATTTGCCTGTAAAGGTGACAGAAAATAGCAAGGAACCCCTTCTGATTTCAGGACCCTGACAGGTTTCAAATGAGGGAATATATTTGTTCACAGCATTTGTATACATGGAAGCCTGTTATCAAAAGCATTCCACAAGAACATAACCATCAATGACCTCCATTACCCAAATATCCATCTTTAGATAACAGAATATGGAAATGTGTAAAATGACATTAGCAGTATTTTTGTTTCAGTGGTGGAGAAGGGGGAGGAAAACATTGGAAAATGAGAGATAGTGATTAGAGACACATACATAGTGCTATGTATATAGAGATGTGATAGTTTCATAAAACATGAGACATTTGAATCATATTCTTTCCCTTCTGCCTAGAAGCCCAGGGTAATATAATAGAAATTATTACATATTTACAAAGCCATATGGTGTGATTTAATCTGAATTGAGATTTCAATACAGAGCCTCCTTTTCAAATCTAGCATTTTGCGCTGTTTGCCACATTCACTTTCATTGATCAAGAAATGTCATCCATCTCACTCTACTATACTCTGTTCTCTCAAATCTATGAATTTATTTGTTTTATGAAAATGAAATTTTAACCTTAACCTTAGGTTTGTTTGCTTGTAGTCCTTTGAGTCAAGACTTGGTGGCTTTGCTGTTATTTTACACAAAGATATGAAGCTGGCAGAAGAGTTTCTAAAACTTCAGCACAAGGATGTTCCCAGAGAGCAGCTTCAAGATTTGAAAGAAACCTATGAATGTTTGGAAAATAATTTCTTGGTGGTCTGTGAGATGTCTTCAAAGCGAGCAAAGCAAATAGTCTTAGGAGTGGAGTCTGAAATGGTAGGTACACTCTTGACATTTTCTTTATTTGTATAGATCTTTAACTTATCCCACTCCAAAAACTCAGTCTTGGCGCATTAGCTTAAAACAAAATTAAATAAAATATATAGTAATACCTTGGATATTACTGGTACCCACAGTTTCACTTCCAATCTGCCGCTACTGACTAAAACCCCTCATTGCCTTTCCCTTAGGGAGATGGAGAGGGAGAGAAGCAGCACCATTGTCCAAGCCAAGAAAGAAACCAATGTCCTCTTACTGCGTTAGGAGAGGTGCATTGCTCCATGCCGTGCTGCCAGACTGCCCGTGTCTCATTGAGCTAGGAGACTCGGTTTCATTTTTCCAGTAGTAGAAGTGTGGCTGGGCTGCCTGCACTTGTAACAGCCAAGGAAGTACCTCCCATTAGGAGAGGTGTGGATTGGCTTTCCACTCCTGTCTCAACTCAGTAAGGAGCCTCCACTGTCTCACTCTCCCAGGAGAGGTGTGGCTATCCGCAACTAGGTTGTCCACATCTGTCTCAGGTGAGCAAGGAACCTCCACCCCCTGTCCTCACCAGGAGAAACTCTTGTCTCAACCTGACCCTGCATTTGAGGGGAGCAAGCTGTACCCCAACTACTATGGCTTCTCTCTCCTCTGTGAAGCAATGTGTGAGCTTTGGGGGGAGGACACAATGCTATCTCACAGGAGCAGTATTTGTGGTTTCCTAGGGGTCTGCGAATCCATTCTGTTTTCATTTTGAATTTTGGGTGCTCCCTGTTCTGTCTGTTTTAGGGAAGATTCTGGGAGATTAGGAGAGGAATAACAATAACAACAACAACAACAACAACTTTATTTATATACTGTTCTATCTCCCCAAGGGGGGACTCAGGGCAGTTTCCAAGCAACATCACCAAAACATACAGAGTAAACAGCATAACAAAATTAACAAAACAACATAAGCATAAAACTGTTCAGATTCATAATTCAGAAGCTTGAATCCCCTTTTCTGTTTCGGGAAGAATTTTCCCTAAAGCAGAACTGGGGGGAGGGGAGGGGGCTCTGAAAACACAAAAGATTCTGTGCTGTTTCGAACATCCCTACTATCCATGATTGACAAAATATACCCTTTCTAGGCATTTCCTAGGTTCTCAAGTGTGACTCATAGTATTCCTGGCCTGTAGGACTTTCATTTCATTGGGGTTCACTATTATCTGCCATTTCGCATATCCATGTGAAGTTGAGGAACCTATCTCCTGCAGTTATAGGAATCAATTTGTGTTTTGACTCTGAGCTCAAAAATATAGGATTCCCTGTTACCCATAGTTTCATGTATCCACATGAAGTCCTGGAATGTGTCCTCCATGGTTATAGGAGTTAAATATTACATAAAGTTGTCCAATAGTTTGTAAATTTGATAATGCATTGTTCATGAGGGATTCGTGATTGCATTGTCCTTTGTATTATCAACATTACTTTAGAAAAGTTGGGAAAACCCATCTTATACAAGCTGCTTAAAACCAGTCCAATAGAAATTAATTTAAACCAATTGTTTATTTATAGCACACATTTACTGTGAAGGTAAACAATATTTAGTGGTGCTCACCTTCGGGCAAATGCACATAGGATTGTGCTTTGAATGATTGCTAAAGTGAATTGATAGCAGCCACATCAAGGGATATGCATGTGTGAATCAGCCATATGTGAATCAGCCATGTGTGAATCAGCCACAAACACAGTGACTTCTTTAAGATGAGTAGCTTTCATGTCCAGAGTCAGTCTTTGGTAAACTTCGGACTAATGAAACAATAGATGTTGTACCTGTATGTATACAACACCGTCTGTGAAGTCACCCTAAGTTCCAGTTTGAAAAGAAAGGAAGTTCTGTGGTTGTGAAATAGGAACTGAGATTTGAAAACAAATTGGCCCCCCTACATAATTTTGTTTGTGAAATTATCATAACTCCTTTATCCTTTTATGTGAATCAGAATTAAATAGACTTGACATGTGAAAATCATAGAACAGGAGTGAAGAATCTTTCCCATGAAAGGTCCATATTATTTTCCATGAAAGTATATAATTCATATAATTATAAATCAGTGAACATTAATATACAGTACAATAGTAGGTGAGTCAGACCCATATCTCTTCCCCTTTCTCCCCCATTTCCATGCTCCTTTTCTCCTCTTCTTTTTCTCTACTTTCCTAGCTATCTCTCCCCCCCCCCCCCCCAAACTCTTATACAGGTCAGGGAGAAGAAGGCTTAATTACTGTATGGAGCAGGTTCAAGGGAGAATGGGGTAACGGGTTAGATCGGAAGGCCTGATTATTGTATACAGAAGATTTTTGGTGAAATGAAATATTTCGCTAGGGGGAAACTCTTTTCTAAAACTATTTCTCTAGGCTAAACTTACAGCATTGCATCAAGAACACCTTGTCAAGCTTCAGGAGTTCACAGACTGGATCATGGAGAAGAATGAAACCATTAAAAACTACAAAGTGGATGTTTGTGACATTGAAGATGTGAGACAAAGTTTTCAGTTTTTCAAGGTATGTGTCATACTACCACATTTTAACTTTTGCTTTCAATATGTAGTGCATAAAATGGGAAATCATCATTATTTTTGAGAGAATTCACATTATAACTGAGAAAAATGTAATTTTAACAGGGTATCTACATTAGACAGGTTAGCCCTGCCTTTGGAGAAGCCCTGGATCAGCACTTATATGCCCATTATCTAAATAGCCTGGGACCACATTAGGCCCACTGGGTTGTCATTTCCTCTGTATCACCACCAGTGGCACTTCTACCCTCACATGAAGCATTCTCTAAGCTCCTGGCCATTGAAAGTGCCTCTGTTGATGTCAGAGCAAGTTGCTTGTATGACCAACAAGAAGAAGTGGAACAATCTCCTTTCTTCTTGCTGGTTGCTTGGGCACTATGTTTTGGCATAAGCAGAGACACCGGCAAAGGCCAGAAGCACTGGACAGTGCAGCAAAAGGGTGATGGCAGGTGGTGTCCATCTGGACAGCAGGTCAGCCAAATTTGAACTGGTCCTACTGTCCAGACCACCCCTAAGCCTCAGGATACTCTAGAGTTTTAACCTTGACTTTGCCAAAAATGGAGAAAAGTTGGTTTAAAGTGGGAAGCCTCTCTGCATCCTGAACACAACCAACAGACCATTAGCAGTGAATACAGCGTTTGGGTCCAGAGTAGGCCAGCCCCAAGTTATACCATTACTGTCTTAGAAGATAACAATGTTTAATTTGGGAGCCTAAAAGTCAAATTGTGGCATTATGAATTAATGCATTTGAAGAAGGTTAAAGCCTAAATGACTTTTAGCAGTCATAAATAGCTTCTAGTTTAGCCATTGCAAATTACTAAATAAAGGACAGATTTATAAGTAAACATAAAATCTAGTGTAATGGTTGGATGTGCTGAACTTTTTGCCAGCCCAATACTTTCCTTAAGTAGATTAGATTCCATAACATATAGATTCATATGATTCTTATTACCTTTTGAAAATATAAACAGGCTTTGAGTAAGATTGCCATACTAGTTTCCTAAACCCTACAGGGCTTTTAAAAATTATTATTATTATTATTATTATTATTATTATTATTATTATTATTATTTTACTGACACAGAAACACTGTATGTCACAGCAAATGAGATATATATGCTGGATTTCGTATCACAAAATCACAAGCCAAACACTTCCCAAGCGTTTAGGACTGTGTGATGTATTTTCGAATTATTATTATTATTATTAATAATAATAATAATAATAATAATAATAATAATACCCTACTTTATCTCTCCCAAAGAGGACTTAAAGTGGCTTAACATAAAAACATTAGTACACAATTTAAAATATACAAATATACAAACATTAAAATTGAGTTAAATTTAAACAGTATTAAAAATTCACAGTTAAAAACCATTCAAAAATAATAAATGCATCTTCAAGTTAAAACCGCAGCACCTCCTGCCTTGATTTTAAAAACCTTCATCTTTAAAAGCCTGCGTGAATAAAACGGGTTTAGCCTGCCACTGGGAGGACAACAGGGAGGGGGCCATTTTGGCTTCTGTGGACAGAATTCCAGAGTTGAGGGGCAGCCACCAAAAAGTCCTGCTCTCTCGTTCCCACCAACCGAGCTTGAAAGGAATGAAGGGCCTCTCCTGAAGTTCTCAGGGTGTGGGCAGATTCATACAAGGGAATGCAGTCAGCCAAATATGCTAACTAAACTTCATTGCTTAATTTTCAGGACTTGGAAAAAGATCATGGATGTAAAAAAATTCAGCTGGAATCCACAGCCTTTGACATTCAGTTTTTCATTTCTGAGCATGCCCAAGATCTTTCCCCAAACCAGAGCAAGCAGCTCCTGAAGCTCTTAAATAGTACACAGAAACACTTCCGAGAAGTGCAAGAAACAATACAATCTGAAGTGGACCGTTGTGAAACTCTTTTGCAGACAGCTCAACGTCTTGTTGGCCAGAAGGTTTGCTTTCCCTTAGCATTATGTCGACACGATGTGGAGAGAGAATGGCAAGATGCAGAAAGTACAAGCAGAAGAGTACAATGTATCTGCCTTTCAGAACTGTAGGCAGACATTTCCTACATTTGATGTTTAAAAGGAAGTTCTTTGTCAGTAATATTTAACAGCAATTATTTAGAAGTGTTAATAAAGAGTCATGCAACAGTGGATAATAGTGCAGTTAAGGAATTATATCTTGCTTTTAAGCTGAATCATAAGTAAACAGAGCTAAGGCTAAAGAGTCTACACCAGTGGTTCTCAACCTGTGGGTCCCCAGGTGTTTTGGCCTACAATTCCCAGAAATCCCAGCAAGTTTGCCTGCTATTAAGATTTCTGGGAGTTAAAGACCAAAACATCTGGGGACCCACAGGTTGAGAACCACTGGTCTAGAGTTAGTCTCTGAATCCTCTCCAAGAGTGATATTGCATTTTCTAATTCAGTCATCCATCGCAAGTCCTTGCGTCAGGTCCAAAAGCAACCATTGGTGCTTCTCTGAAAATTATTGTGCAACTTAAGGAACACTATTTTTGTGGGCCATTTGGGTTGCAGATGGTACCTTGTCCCACATCCTGAGATGCCTAGTCTGAGAAATTCTCATGTTATGGAAAGTACAGAATGCACTCAGGAGGCTTGAGGCTTTATCATACGTAGGGGGATATAGGGAGGAGGGATATGGAGAAACCTATTAGATTGTAACCTCTGTGCACAAGTTCCTCTTAAAACAAAGATAACACAAGGCATTTTGCTGATTGAGACAATTTTGCTCCTGGCTTTAGTACAGAAGCTGACCGTACTAGCCTACTGAATTATTTTGGATTTTTTTCTGTGTCCTCCATGGCAGCTTGGGGCATAAGGGTTCTTTGGAGGGTGTATAAGGAAGAATTTGTGGCACATAGCAGCTTGCTATTGTGCCTTACTCTTAGTATGGGCTGCCTGGGCTAGTTCATCTTTCAGGTCCCAAATTGTTTATACTACTCACAGAAAACTAAATGTCAGATGTTTAAAAACCAATTAAAATGTCAGATTGTAAAAGGATACAACATAGGGTGGTTTTAAGAGTAATGTTATTTCGTGTTCTCTTTTATGCTGCTTGAAACACAAATGTGCTTTATATGTAGGCAAAATTACACATGCTGCCTGACTTGACACATATTTTTCGACTAACCTATGTTTTGACATCCCTTTTTCAGAATTAATACCTGCTTATTACAGGTTTCAAGCCATTCAGAAATTTGGATTTTCACACGCATAATGCATGGTCAGACTTCTGCTGGCGATCTCATCCAAAACCTGGTCTCTTTACTTACTGCATTTGTCAGGTTTATCCATACCTTCTATATTCAGCTTCCTAAAACTATATACAACTGCTATCATGTTTACAGCATACTTTCTGAAAAGATGTCTGGTAAAAGCTTTGCGATGTGATTGTTTCTAAATTCACATGTATGAGAGCTTCTCGGCATTCCTATTCAGGTTTCCTCTTATTCTAAATTAGGACTTAGAGGAACAGCATCAAGATTTCAAAGAAAAACTGCAGGATATATGTGATCTCCTCACGCAAACCGAAAACCAGCTCATTGGCCACCAGGAAGCCCTTGTCATTGAAGACAGCAAGACTGAGTTGCAGCAATGTCAAACCAAACAAGAGGTAAAGAGTCAAACAATAATCCAAGACAGATTAAGGTTGGAATTCTAAATTCAGTCTCTTAGGAGTAAACTGTGTTGTCAAAGGCTTTCATGCCCAGAATCACTGGGTTGCTGTGAATTTTCTGGGCTTGTATGGCCATGTTCCAGAAGCATTATCTCCTGGCCTTTCACCCACATCTATGGCAGGCATCCTCAGAGGTTGTGAGGTCTGTTGGAAACTAGGAAAATGGGTTTTATATATCTGTGGAATTTCCCACCTTGGACATTCCACAGATATATAAACCTCACTTGCCTAGTTTCCAACAGACCCCTCAACCTCGCAGGATGCCTGCCATAGATGTGGGGGAAATGTTAGGAGATAATTCTTCTGGAACATGGCCATACAGCCTAGAAAACTCACAGCAACCTAGGAGTAAATTGATATTTGTAAAAACTTCTGAGTGTCTGAAATCACTTCCAAATGCTGGAAAACCATAACTGTTAATTGGACACCTAGAATCCTCTCCGTTCCTTATAGAAAGCAAGGACTAACATTCCTGAAATAACTCTCATGTCATCTCTACAAATATCTCAGAATGACTATACAAAGTAAAACAAAGCAACAGAACAGTAACAAAATGAAATAGGGAAGAAATATCCATTTCTGGATAAATGTGGGTTCATTTGTTTACCTGCTTCCTTCATTTCTTTAGTGTGGTTTTCACTGTCATAAAAATACAAAGTGAAAAGATATATCTCCAACACTGGTAATCAGAAAACATTCTACACGATTTAAAGTGCAATTAAAATCCCTTGTAGAAGACATTCCATAATGGAGATCCCATAGTCAAAAAGAGTCTCTCCATTGCTATGTCTCTCTCTCTCTCTCTATCGCATTTATACTTCACTTTTAATCCACAAAACTTATGAGAAAAGAAAATACGTTTGGGGCATTTCAGCTGTGTTTTATGTTTGGTTTCCCAATTCTAGGCAGAGGTCTCAGTTTTAGGTAGTGTTCTCAGATCCACTTCAAGTCTGTTTCTATCAATTTACAACTGTTAAAAATCAAGAATATTTTTTCAAAGTCCTTATGAATTTATTCCACATATTAAACATAGTAATAGGTTTTTTTTCCTGAAATCACAGTGATTACAAACGGCAGATTTAGGCTGTGCCTTTGTAAAGGAACATCTAAGAAGTCAAGAATAAAATAATAAACAGAATAAAAATATATAATTCATTCCCCTCTCATTCTAATATTAATTTAATACATTTTAATGCATTCCCTTATATCATAAGGGAAATAATACATATGATATATGAGCAAAGATTATGTTTTCTTTTGACCTTTTTATGTTCTCATTTTTCCTCTAGGAATTGCAGAAAAATATGCAAGCCAATACACAGGCATTGGCTGAAATTGTGAAAAATACAGAGATGTTCTTAAAAGAAAATGGAGAAAAGCTGCTTCAAGAAGACAAGCTCTCTCTTGAAAAGAAGCTGAATGAAGCTAAGACCAAGTGTCTCCTGCTTAGCCAAAAGGCGGAAGAATCCAGAAAAGAGCTGGATAAAGCTGTGACAACAGCTCTCAAGCACGAAACAGAGAAGGTTAATTGATAATCACTTAAAATCTCATTTTAAAACTGCATGTTGTTTATCTTTTTATCATATATTAAGGCTGAGAGTACAAGGTGAATTTTCTAAATGTCTAAAACTCAAATGAATGTTGCCCATTTGAAAGACAGTAAAATTCAGATATTCACCAAACTCAACATTATCATTACCAATTATTATATACATCTAAATATTGACATTTATCAGAGTGTTGTAAAAAAATTACAGAATTACAGGTTGTTCCTAAATTGAAAGATTTATAGAAGTAAATTTTAGAGTTGCATCTATGATCAGCCATATTTGCTTTTGTAATTGTTTTGAAGAGTCTGCTCTAGAACTGCATTAAGAGGAAAAACATTCCTATAATTTTTTTCAGCCTGAATTTGCATTAATATACCCATAATTGAACCCTTATAAATACCTATATTTGAACCTTTTGTGACCGAATTATATATACATATGCTTGAGCTTGATTATGAACTTTAATTTACACAGGTTGCAGCCAGAGAACAGTTGGAAGAGAGTAAAAATACAATAGAAAACCTTCTGGATTGGTTGTCAAATGTAGACAAAGATGCTGACCATGGGAAGAAGAAATGCAAGCCAGCAATCAAGCAGAATGGCAATCATTTTCAGGAAGAGGATGTGGAGGGCTTGGTGGGAGAAGAAGATGAAGTCAATGGTAACTTGCTGGACATTGAACAGGAAAATGAAATCCAGATAGATGGGCAGCTGAAACCATCAGAAGATAATCTCAATATGCAATATCAGAAAGCTAAGGTACTTGCCATAAAACATTTTTTCAGTTCATATCTGTTTTGGAAAAGGTGTGGTAGATGTAACATTGTCTGTACATATTTCCGAGTCATACTACACTCATGTTGGAAAACACATGATAGTCTTGGAGCATACAAATCAAGGCCTAGTGCAGCTAAGATACATGGTTCCAGCCAACCTATGTGGCAATATCTGGCACAGTTTTTGAGAGTAATATCACCTACTCTTCACTGTATTGGAAATCTCTCAGCAGATTCATGATGGCCATGGATAAATATGTGAGAGGAAGTCATAGGGAGGAGGGAGCAAGCTTGTTTTCCGCTGCCCTGGAGACCAGGACGTGGAACAATGGCTTCAAACTACAGGAAAGGAGATTCCACCTGAACATTAGGAAGACTTTCTGACTGTGAGAGCTGTTCAGCAGTGGATTCTCTGCCCCGGAGTGTGATGGAGGCTCCTACTTTGGAGACTTTTAGCAGAGGCTGGATATCCATCTATCAGGGGTGCTTTGAATGTGATTTTCCTTCTTCTTGGCAGGGGGTTGGACTGGATGGCCCACAAGGTTTCTTTCAACTCTATGATTCATTCCTAAACCTAGTGAGATTTTTCAGAATAAAGATGCTCAAAACTTTGAAAATACAGAAACAGGCCAAACCTGTGTTTTAATGCACACACTGCCTGCATCTACACTGGGCTGTTTTTTTCCAGTGTATGTCTGTCCCTAGGAAATCCTATATCCAGCTCATAAGTGCTAAACATTGGGGATGGTATCCAGATGGTCCAGGCAGACTGGGACTGCATTGGCCCTGCTAGGCCGTCATCAGTCAACCCAGCAGAAGGGGATGACCCATTCTAGTCTCCCCACTATGTCTCCCTGCTGGCCATGGAGATCTGTCCAAGCTCATCACTACAGCCCGCTTCTTCTGCTGATGTCAGAATGGGGTACCTGTCCAACCAGCAAGGAGGGTATAGATTGAGCTTCTTTCTGGTCATGTGCATGCCTTGTTCTGATATCAGCAATGACCTGGTGCTCTGGCTACTGGGGAGCAGTCACGACACAAGGATGAGTCATATGTGCTAATTCATATGGACAGGGGAATCATGATGAAATTTACCCAATCCAGCTGTCCAGGTTGCTGTGAAGCCCCAGGATATTCTGGAGTTTCCTCCCAACTCTGGAGTATCTCTCTATTTTGCCTGAAGTGGGTCAAAGTTGGGTTGAGGCCAGAAAACCTGGGACACTCTCCAGAAGTCCCCATGCTTCATGGAGACAGCTAGTTGTGGATTTGAGGTGAATCCAGGTTTTTTTTTCCTCTGTGTATACAGAGTCTGGGAGCAGCTAACGTCATTATGAACATCACAGAACTTCTCAGTGCCTTCACTGTTATGGATAACTCCATGCATGCACACCATTCCACATGTGATTATAATATCTCATGTGAAGTTGTTTCAAATAGCCTTTGTGTGCACATTGTCATATTTACATGCAGTTGATTTGCTCTGGGAAAATTGGACTATGTGTTGGTTGTTGTTGTTCATTCGTTCAGTCGTTTCTGACTCTTCGTGAACTCATGGACCAGCCCACGTCAGAGCTCCCTTTTGGCCGTCACCACCCCCAGCTCTTTCAAGGTCAATGCTGTCACTTCAAGGATGCCATCCATCCATCTTGTCCTTGGTCGGCCCCTCTTCCTTTTTCCTTCCATTTCCCCCAGCATTATTGTCTTCTCCAAGCTTTCCTGTCTTCTCATGATGTGGCCAACGTACTTCATCTTTGCCTCTACTATGTGTTGGTATAGGTTTGTAATGTTTCAATAATTATTAATGTTTTTGTAAGTATGTGCATCTCTTGTTAATGGGAAGATATTAAAAATCTGCTCATGTTCTAGAACATAGTGCTGATTATATGTATTTTTGGATTTCTGCCCCCACCATAGGCTCAACATGAGAAACTTATTTCGCAGCAGCAAGCTGTCATTATAGCAACACAGTCAGCCCAAGCCCTACTTGAGAAACAAGGGCACCATCTTTTACCAGAGGAAAAAGAAAAAATTCAAAGGAATATGAAGGAACTGAAGGTGCAGTATGATACCACTTTAGCTGAATCGGAGCAGAAACTGAAGTTGACACGTTCGCTACAGGAGGAACTTGAGAAATTTGATGTGGACTATGGTGAATTTGAAAGCTGGCTCCAGCAGGCAGAGCAAGAACTTGAAAACCTAGAGACGGGGGCTTCTGACTTCAGTGGGATTGTGTCCAAACTAAAAAGGCAGAAAAGTTTTTCTGAAGATGTTATTTCTCACAAAGGGGACTTGAGGTACATTACCATTTCTGGGCAGAGAGTATTGGATGCTGCGAAGTCATGCAACCAAAGAGAAGGCATTAAATATGATAAGGAAGGTATTGATACTTCATCAACATTCATGGAGGTACAGAATAAGTTGGACAGTGCAACTGGTCGCTTCAAATCTCTCTATTCGAAGGTAAATTTAGTATGTTTTTTCATGGAATGTGAGTGCCCGAGATAAACTGCCTGTCACATGAAATTAAAAACGGAATCCTTTCGATAGCGATGAATTCTATTTTTTTTCTTGATTCATCTTTCTGTGTCTTCTGTTTCTCGATTTTCGGATACACAAGTTCCCAATTCAGATCCACAACTGACCAGGGAATCTGGACTTGCTTGCCAGATTATTGCTATTAGTTTCTATTTTATTTCAGCCTTTGTCCAGGAATTCAGTGGGCATGGTCTCTCCATCTGCCCCTTCATTTATATTATCCTCACTACATCTCTATGGAGTTGGTTGGAAATATAATTAGCTGAATGTCACATCTGCTAATAAGCAAGTCAAATGCAACTCAAAAGTACTACTTGTGAGTTCCAAGGCAATGTGTGTCAGCCATCTGATGTAGTCACCTTTGCGCAAACGGCAATACAAAACATACACACCTTAGCCTCAAGAGTAAATGAATCAATTACCCTTCTCCACAAAGACAAAATCTCAAAAGCTATAAGCTTCATTCTTTTTGCAGGTTATGTAGTATGCAGAGGGATCTTGTAGAACCTTTGAGACTGAGAGAAAGGAGTTGGTAGCATAAGCTTTTGCACACTTGTCTACTGTATTGCAATGTTTCCACTAGATGGAGCCACCTCTAATAGGAAAAGAGTTTTACCTGTAATACAAGCACTGAAAGAGAATGTTTCAAAGGCTACAGGGTATTCATAAATTAATCTTAAGCAGATGTTTTGGTTTAATGAAACTGGCTCATGCAATATGCCCACGTAAAAGTTTTCTATGCAATTGATAAAGTATAGTCCTCAAGGTTCTGTTCTACCTGGAGCTATACTGCCAGGGAGAAAAGAAATAGCCCATTCAAATAACTAATAAAACCAAAATATCTCTGGTATCAATTTAATGTCTTAAAAACCTCTTTTGCATTGGATTGGTGAATTAGCAGGTAAGGTGCCTTGCCATACTTTGCCCACCAAGGATCTCTTTTTTTCCTATATGCATTCTATTATCCAATGTGCAGGGGTTCTTGTTGTCACTGTGCAAATTGCAGCAATGTTAGCTGACTAAGAATTCTGACACTTGTGGCCCAGAAAATAACTGTTCCATGCTGTCCACTGCAGTGTGAATGTGTATTGTGTGTACGTGAGCATTGTCAGGTGTCTTTCATTATGAGAGATGTCTCTTATTTGACGTCTGGAAAGCTTTTCTGTTAGAGAACTGGTAGGTCTTACTTTCCCTATGGGATATCATCTATTTGAGGGTTGGAAAACTTTCCCCCTTTTATAGACTTTTCATATTTGTAGAGGTGTCAAATACTTCGAGATTATTTATTTATTTATCGTGTCAGAAGCAGATTGAGAATACAGTTTTTAAAACCACAAACAAAGTAAAAAAAATGGCATTATACTAAATTTCCTTTGACCAGAAGCTGGCCACTTGGAGTGCCTCTGGTGTTGCTGTAAGGAGGTCCTCCATTGTGCATGCGGCAGGGCTCAGACTGCATTGTAGTAGGTGGTCTGTGGTTTTCTGTCCTCCACATTCACATGTTGTGGATACGACTTTGTAGCCGCATTTCTTAAGGTTAGCTCTGCATCTCGTGTTGCCAGAGCACAGTCTGTTCAGCACCTTCCAAGTTGCCCAGCCTTCTGTGTGCCCAGGAGGAAGTTTGTCAGCCACTGATTGAGATTCTGGGTTTTAGCCTGCCATTGGCAAGAAATCTTCAGAGTAGATTTTCCTTTGAACACTATGTACATTTTTCAGAAAAACATGTGGCTTGGTTAAATGAAATCAATACTTTAGTTTGGTATTTAGATAGAACACAAGCTTGTTACTTTCTACATACCAGTTATAATCCATTTCATGATTTTGGAGTGTTCCTTATAGTTCTGTTTTGAAAACCTGGCAATGCTTGTGTATGTTTGTAAGAGAGAGAAATTAATTAATTCAGCTATTACTAGATAATTATGAAAAGTCTGTTAATACCTTGTTTATGAATGCATTTTGTCAATTTATATATAAGAAGAAATTCAGAAATTATGTAAGATTTCCATCTAGAAACTAGGTATACAAAGAATTTTAAGAAATTGTTCTGATTTTGCACACCATTTTCTTTTCTGTGCCCTTCCAGTGCAGTATCCTTGGAAATAACCTCAAAGACCTGGTAGATAAATATCAGAATTATGAGGATGCCTCCTCTGGGCTTCTGTCAGGACTCCAGGATTCCGAGGAAGCTGTGAATAAACATCTATCAGAAGCTGTTGCTGCCGATCCCAAAAATCTCCAGAGGCAACTAGAAGAAACCAAGGTAAAGCAAGTGAGGAATATCCTCAGTTGCAATCAGAAAATCCAGAGTAAACAACATTAAAGGGATGTGTGTGTTATGTTATCTCAACCCATTACACGTCTGATTAACTTAAGTAGTGCTTCTCCCTCCCACAAAGAGAAAAATTGGGAAGTTCCCAATTAACAAAAGAAAGGTAAACAAATCTATAGTATGAAAAAATATATAAAGGTCAAAATTGTACCTTGATTTGAGCATGGCTACAAAATAACTTGATAAATATGGTAGATGATCTTTATCATATGATACAATCTATTGGCTGTGGACAAAAACTGCATCACCATATATTGTTGAAACATATGGCCTGTCTGCAAGGACAACATTCAAACCAGAACATGAGTGAATTAGGCTAGCCAAGTTTAATATATCCATCAAAGGATGGAGTCAATATAATGGATGATGTCACCAAAGATAACCAATGGCCCCTTCCACACAGCTCAATAATATCCATTATCTGCTTTGAACTGGAATATATGGCAGTGTGGACTCAGATATCCCAGTTTAACCCAGATATTGTGGGATTTTCTGCCTTGATATTCTGGATTATATGGCTGTGTGGAAGGGCTCTGAGATATCACTATCTGACCACTCAGGACTAGAGAGATATCTAGAAATATTTCCAAAGATATAACCTAATGTTTTGATAGAATGCAATCTATTCCCGAAGAGGTTTCCTGAACAAACTGTATCCTATCCTGTGTAGGTTCATTTCATTTTGCTTGTATTTGGCCCATAAACGCCCTCAATAACTGACTGATTCCCACTCTACTCAGTTAATTGTTATGAGAAGTAGAAATGGATGCCTTCTGCATACTGGTGACACTTTGGTCTCAAACCTTTGGGTTTCCTCACTGGACAGTTTCATGTAAATGGTGAAGCCATTCTATAAAATCATTTTAACAAAAAAGCACTTAAACAGCCAGTTTTTGCAGGAAGCTTCTTTGGCCCCTAAAACTTTTCTCTGAGTTCGTATCCTGTCCAAAAGATGCACTCTGGAGTTTAAGGTTAGGAGAATGTATATATAGAATCATAGAGTTGGAAGAGACCTCGTGGGCCATCCCGTCCAAACCCCTGCCAAGAAGCAGGAAAACCGCATTCAAAGCACCCCTTGAATAACATAATACATGACATGATAACACAACAAGATACTCCACTGAGACAGAAAAAATGAAATGCAGAGATACAGAATTGGGGATGCATGGCTCAACAGCAGTACGTGTGAAAAATATCTTGGAGTCCTCATGGACAACAAGTTAAACATGAGCCAACAATGTCACGTGGCAGCAAAAAAAAAAAAAAGCCAATGGGATTTTGGTCTGCATCAATAGGGGTATAGTGTCTAGATGCAGGGAATTCGTTCTACTCCTCTATTCTGCCTCTGTCAGATCACAGCTGGAATGCTGTGTTAAATTCTGGGCACCACAACTGAAGGGAGATGTTGACAAGCTGGAATGTGTCCAGAGGAGGGTCTGGAGAACAAGCCCTAAGAGGAGCGTCTTAAAGAGCTGGGCATTTTTAACCTGCTGAAGAAAAGGCTGAGAGGAGACATGATGGCCATGGATAAATATGTGAGGGGAAGTCATAGGGAGGAGGGAGCAAGCTTGCTTTCTGCTGCCCTGGAGACTAGGATGCAGAACAATGGCTTCAAACTACAAGAAAGAAGATTGCACCTGAACATTAGAAAGAACTTCTTCACTGTGAGACTGTTCAGCAGTGGAACTCTCTGCCCCAGAGTGTGGTGGAGGCTCCTTCTTTGGAGGCTTTTAAACAGAGGCTGGATGGCCGTCTATCGGGGCGCTTTGAATGCAATTTTCCTGCTTCTTAGCAGGGGATTGGACTGGATGGTCCACAAGGTCTCTTCCAACTCTATGATTCTATGCATGTCATTATTTATGGAAGTTACTGATGTGTAGATATTTTTCCCCTTTAAAGTGCATACAAGGACAGGCCCAATCAATGTGTACAGACGTTTTTCAGGAAGTTATGGTTTTAGACTGTATTGTTAGCATTGAATCCTTGCTGTTAGCCAGTCTGAGTCCCTCTACGCAGGTAAACAAGATCGAGATACAAATGTTTTAAATGAATAAATAAACATGGAGGTCAGCATTCTTCAGTAGACAGTGTTTGGTCATGCTACATCTCCTCATCTGACTGCAAGAACCCACCTTAAAGGCCAATAGAATTCTGCAGCACTGATGAGTAGAGTGCTGAAAGATGACAGTTTCAGTCCCATCCTGCCAGCATAACAGCAGTGTGCCAACATGAAGGAGAAAGCTCTGTTTGGTCCTGTTGCTACTCATTAGCACATCAACACCCGAGGTGCTGAATGTGTCATCCTTCAGTGCCTCACTCACTAGTGCTGCATAACTCCATGCCTTGATGTGGCTGGTTGGCTTTTTAAAGCACGTTTCTGAGACATATACAATCATGATAGTGGTGTCACAATTGTAAATGTGGTTATAAAACAGTTGTAACAAATGCAACAAAAAATAAATAAATACAGTTCGTACACCTAACCGATGATATTGATTCTGACTAATGGGAAACCTGAACATCATTTCTCAAGTACATGATATGAAGCTTCCCCTTAAGGGCAGGATTACTCTCTGAGGGAAACTCCCATACTAGCAGTGCCTTGATGTTCAAGCTAAAATGTGCTCTTTTGACTATGGTATGTTGTATATGTTTTTGAGGATGATTTAGGGCTACAAGGGGAAGAAATATGTTTTTAGATTTAAAAAACCTTATCTTCATATGTTTGTTGTTTAGTGTCCCTATTGGTAAAATTACAGCCATATATTACTGGAGGATGATAGTTAATGCTATCTCATAAAATCATGAATTGGAAATGACTTCAGAGGTATCTAATGTATCTCTCTGAAAATGGAGGAAATTGTCTACAACCATTTCTCTGATATGTGAAAACACAATTATTTTGCAAAATAAGCAGCCATTTAGTATTGAAAGCTTTTGAGCTCAATATTTTATTACAAACTATGATAGGCGAATGCTGTTTTATCATGCTGTTTAACTTACGTTGACAAGGACTTTTAAAATGGATTTTCACTTACTGTTCGGAAGCTACAGAAAAATGTTTTGTACATCCTGGTGGATAATATCAGGTGATCAACACAATAAATGCATGCATTGTAACATTAGTGGAGATTGGGTTTAGATTCATATCTCAAAATAACATTTGACTAGTATATGATGGGAAGAGCCTAGAGAGATGAGATAGAGAAGAGTGCAGTGCTAGGTGCATTTGTTTAAAGGAAGAGAGGTATGGAAGACTTGGACCAGAATTGTAAGAGAGAGCAATGAGTACGAAGAGCACTTCTTAAAAAGTCAGGTATTGTAGGTCAAGGCTGCCTTTTGCTGCTGACATACTTATCTGATAATCCATCAAGGCACTGACCTTGTCGGCATAGTGGTGGATAATCTTTTTATAGGGATTAGCGGTTCAAAATATTCTTCTTTGCCTAAGGCTTTGGATTACTTTCTAGCAACATTTAAAAGCTTTAGTTTTTTTTTCAAAAGTAAAACACTTCTCCGCTCCCTCAAATACTTAATTAAAATTACAATAATTGCAGCCAAAATAATGAATAAATAAGCCTTACTATATCAGAGCCAGACTCTACAAAATCCTAGTCTATCATCTTATCACAAGGTGGTATTGACTCTAGATTGTTGAATATTAATGCCAATCAAGGTTAACTGACAGATTCTACCAGGCTGGTACAAAGTTGGAGGTGGCTTCATTGTCTGACAAAAAGCTTACTTAATATGGGAAGGTTGGTTGATTATGGACGTCAGGTGACTGATTGGTTATAGCAATTATATGTGAAATATTTGTTGTATACATTGGCACAGTGGGTCTATCCAGACCCTGAAAAAACCATAAATCTTTTTTTTTCCCGTTAAAACTGTTTATTTTGATTATGGTACATAACAGAAAAGCAAATCATGGCAGATATAATCAGGTACCAATATTTTTGACGTGTACATGCCTATCTACCTTATTCAATCAATCAGTTAATTTTGACATTAAGTACAAATTATTATCATTTACATATCTTAATACACATATTGCTATTTCTGCCTGTTTTCCACTGTTTACAGTCAGAGCTTTGTATTAAATCTTTTCCATAACATTCAGGAAATCAGCACATGGCATTTTACACACATACCACAGACCTTACACTCATCCCAAAACCCCTATCCTAAACAAAATAAACCCTCATCCCCACACCCGTGCACCCTTCACCCTGACTTCCCGCACCGAAACACTATGAAGCCTTTAAGCCTATTTATCTATCCTCATTCATGGTAAACCTAAATTCCTAATGGAGCTCCTCTATATTACTGACTCTCTATTCAGATATGCCATGGCCAACTTCCATTTTTCTAAAAAGTCCTCATTACTCTTATTCCTCCTGTTATAAGTTATTCTGGCCATTAGCATATATTCTCGCATTCTTTCCCTCCAATCCTTTTTGGTTAGACCTTTTTCCCCTTTCCAATCTTTGGCTATGGTCAATCTTGCCGCAGCAAAGCTATATTGATATATTTCTTGGTCCTTTTGATTATTGAAAAAACCATAAATCTTCAAGGCATAAAGAGACATACTATGTTAAGCAGCAGGATTCCAAAAGAATGATTCAATTCATTACCTGAGCTGGCTATATGGGAGAAACAAGTTCCTCATGGCAACAGATCCACTGATTTCTAGTGCATTTCTGAACACAATTCAAAGAGCTGTTTGTGACCTATGGTTCAGGTTTCTGTTTTTTCATATTAAACTTGCTCATGTTTTGAGATCTTCCAGGGAAGGCCCTTCTTTCTTTCTTTCAAATTTTGTATGTACATCTAGTGGGAACATAAGAGATGACCTTTTCAGTGGCTGCTCCCAGGTTCTTGAAATCCCTTTTCAGATAAGTTAGGCTCCTTGCTATCCTTAGAAACAGATGAATATAATCACGTTGCTCATGTGGAAAAGGGGGGACATGAGAGAAGCCTCCCCGCAGGATCGTCACACATCCAGGCATCCCCTTGGGCAACATCTTTGTAGATGGCTGATTCTCTCACACCAGAAGCAACTTGGAGCATTGAAACAAACAAACAAACAAACAGATCTTTTCAGGACCAACCATGACAATAATCTCAATTAACATCTAAGGCATGTCAGCTGCCAAAGAACAGCTGCTTTATGAACTGTGTTGAGATAAGAAATGGGACGTGACCAAGAATGTGTGACCAAGAAACACACAGGGATAAACAACAGAAACGACCCAAAATTCCAGGAATGATTTTAGTGGTGGAAATACCACATGCGCAGTACGGAAGTGCTGTCTGTAAAACCAGGCCTCCAAGTCAGCAGTGTCCATAACACTGAAGAAAACAATATAGAGGTTATAAGAGTAGAGCTTAGCAACATCACGATTACCTCTATGTACAAGTCCCCAAATAAGGCATCCTCAAACTGCGGCTCTCCAGCTGTTTGGGCCTCCAACTCCCAGAAGCTGGAGGGCCGCAGTTTGAGGATGCCTGCCCCAAATGAAGAATTCTGTTTCTCCTCTCCTGAAAACTTTGATAGGCACCTAAGGGTGGTAGTAATTGGTGACTTTAACAGCCATAGCCACATATGGGGCTATGCTCAGGAGTATAAAAATGGAGAGGCTGTCCTCTCCTGAGCTAAATTGCATAAACTATTGCTTATTCGTGAGAGTAAGCTCCCGCCATCCTACAACAGCTGGTGATGGCACCGAGGATATAACCCTGACCTCCTATTTGTGAGTGACAGCATTGTGCAACAATGCACTAAATCAGTGGTACCACCAATACCAAACACCCAGCATTGGCCTCTAGTATGCCAATGTTTCCCAACTGTAAGGCCCTGGGAAGTTTGATTTAAATGAAGATTCAAATTCAGAAAAGCAGATTGGTCTAAATTCTCACATATGTTAGATGATAAGATCATATTAGTCTCCCCAATCCCTGAGGAATACAGATGCATCATCAAAATAGTAAAAATGCAGAAAAGAACAGATCTTAGTAACACAATTAATTGCATTTTAACTATAATACATTTGGTTCCTATTTGTGGATACTAGTTCTATGCAGCTGGAATAGTGAGAATATGGTTTTCAAGCCATTATCATGTTGCAGTTCCAATATGTGACATAGTCAGTGATAATTGGCCTAAAGAACGGAAATGTCATCAAATCTCTATTGGCTTCCTTTCACCTCCTGTTTCTCAGCTGCTATACTATGAAGTGGGGAGTAGTAATGGTTTGGCATACCATTGGGAGCAGCAGTGTGGGAAGCAGAAATTACCCAGGGGCCACAATCAGGTTTTCTTCTGCACACCTAATTAAAATGAGCAAGGAATATTAAAGACCATGATAAATATCAAATCAACCTTGCCAGAGTCAAAAAGTAGAACATATGAATTGCCCATAGTAGACAAGACAAAGGAGTTATTTGGTTCAAAGCCTTGATGTCTAGAATGGTCATACAAATACTGGTTGGAAGCTCACCAGAAAAACAACATGTAAAAATTGTTCTATGCAATAATTAAATATAGCTTCCTCTAATGCCTTCTAAACAAGTCTCATTGTTATTTATTGTATATTGAAGGGCAAAATGATTGTAGCAATGGTACATTTCCACAGGTGCTTCAGGGACAAGTGTCTGGTCACCAGATGGCTGTAGAGAAACTGAAAAAAGCAGCTGAAGTTCTTTTCGACACAAGGGGAGAACTGTTGCCAGATAAAGATGAAATTCAGAATACACTGGGTAAGATGAGAAACTGCCTCCTGTGATTTCTTCCATTCCATAATCAAAGACTAGAGAAGTTCCATTCTTTCATCTCCTTTTTCTTCTTCCACCCCCCTCCCCTCCTTTTAACAGCTAGCAAATAACACCAATTGGGTGAAGTTAAATGCTGATCTTTCCCAGTCATATATATAGTAAAGATAAGTGAACCAGATTATAGTGCAAATAGTGTATTTGGTTGAAAGAGTGTATTGAAGTGACTTATATGAAGCTCCTGGTAGTTTTCCATCTTGACACTATATGTTCCAACATTGATTCAACTCTGGCTTCTTCTAGAACATTCACCAAGGACTTGTCTGTATTAAAAAATCCATCTCACACAACAAATTGCTTTTGAAACTTGTATGAAGGTCTGAGTTCATATGTGACATGTTATGAATACTCCATTGCTCCAAAGCAAGGAAGAATCAAAGATCACATTGTAAACACAAAAACCCTAAAGTAGCATTGAGCATTGTGGCCACAAGTTTCAATAAAGATAGTTAACTGTACATATTATTATTATATATTGTTAGTTTATGTCTCCAATCATAGTATGTAACCTTCTGTAATTAGGAAACGTTTTTATTCATGCATCTACATAGGAAAAGTTACAGATGTTATAGCATTTCATTTAAATAATTTTGACCAACCTTTTTGACATGAGGCCACATTCCCTAGTCTATCCAGCTAAGTATTCATCCTCCAAAAATGGTGTCATCCTCCTTAAATAATTCTCAGGGGCCATATACACAACCAAATGAAGTGAGATGGGGTGTACAAGGCCAGTTCACCCTACATGCCTGACAAAGTTGCTTAATGCAGCCCTGCTCTACATTACCCAAAGTTGTGAGGTACCTTGAAGCTTTGCCAAAGCTTTGGAGCTCACCTGCACTTTGGGGGTCATAAACAGCTGTTTACTTGTTAAACCAGCTGCCACTGTTTCCTTGGCAATCCTGCTTCTTCAGGTGGCCCAGGTACAGGGGATGGCACTTACCAGCATCGCCCTGTCCTCATTGTAGCAGTTTTCTTTCATGTTAGGAGCAACTTGTTGAGAGATTTGGCCGTCCACAAGGATGTTTCCCAGGGGATGGCCAAATGTTTTGATGTTTTACCATCCTTGTGGATGGCTTTTCTCATGAACCTGCATGAGGAGGCAGAGCTGACAGTCTCTCAGAGCCTGTTGGTCTTCAGTCCTGCTGGCACAAGGGTTTAACCCATTGCATCACTGGGAGCTCCTATTGTAGCAGTTAACCAGGGACGTGAAATTGGTGATCATCACTTGTCACAAGTGCTGATGCTAGCTAGAGCACCAAAGCAATTGGGGAAGGAACAGAAAAAAGGAGAGGGTGATCCATTCTCTTCACACTCTCTTGAACCACTCTGGGACTTTGGTCAGTGTTATCACTTGCAATAAGTGACAGCTGCCAGCAGCTTCATATCCTGCAGCTGCTGTTACAAGGACAGGAGAGCAATGGTAAAAATGGCTGTCCAGCAGTGCTTAACCAGACTTGCCTATCTCGCCATCAACCTGGCTCAAGGCTGGTTGTGCACCGGGGCTAATCCAGAGTATCCCAATGCAGGTCAGCTCCAGTATAAGTGGCATGTTTAGCTATGCCCTCAGTTCCTTTTCCATGTGAGGACATCCCAGAAGAAGAATCTTGATGTCCTTTTGTGCTGTTAAAAAGGAGTACCTCTGCTGACTCAAAAACTAACTGTTGTTCTGTGCTCAGAGATTGCCACCCCCCAAGAACTTGAAAGGGGGAACCATTGCCATTATTCATCACTCTGGTGTCCACTCAAAGTCAGCTCATTATCCTTCCGGATGCTGGGACAGAAAAATTAAACCAAGATTTTACCCTTAGATCTAGATGAGTGACAAACATTAAGCAACTGCAAGAAACACTCAAGAGAAGTGATCTAAGCGGAGCAAAGATACTTGTCATGCAAAAAGATGTTTGGTTGCTTATTTCACAGCAGGCAAGGAGAGTAAAGTTTACAGAGTAAAGGTTTCATATTTGGTTCATCGTGAATTAGCCTAAACATATGCAGAAATTCATTTCACATTCCTTGTCTGGAAATAAAGCAAAGAAAACAATTTGTAATTCAGATTGTTTCTCAGCCAGGTAATTAGGAATTTTGTTGATACTTCTACTCATAATTATCAACAAAGATATTGATGCACAGAAACTGTTAGCAAGGAATGCAGGAGTAATGACTAGTTAAAGTAAATGTTGGATGCAGGGCTGTTCTGGTGGTTTCTGCAAGCAAATAAACCAGCAAACGCAAGAGTCTAGAAAGGATGATATCTGAGCCAGTTGAGGTTTCATTTAAAATTATAACTCTTCCGCCTTAGCAGACAGACCATATGAGATTTCTGGAATATTTATAAAGGCCTAAAGATACATGAGAAAGCTGGATATGCAGACTTAAATCTTTAATTCCCTTATCTGAAAGCCCATCTGTTTAACATTCAGCTGTTACAAGTCAATATATTAAAATATTGCTCTATTTCTTCTTATACTTATGCCTAGTCGTGCTTAGGCTGATACGTTTCTGGTGCTTTGTTTATCAGCTTTTGGGGCTTTTTTCATCAACCTGTTCTTTTGGCCATTTATTTGTTTTACATTTGCTGTATAAAGAACATGTAAAAGAAAGATGTTGAATGATCTTGCAGAATACATTGTGTTGCATTTCTGGAGCTGGAGGGTATAAAAGACAGGTTTTGTTTACCTGTTCTGGTGGTTTGAATGCAATGTAGTTTTGAGTGACTGACGGAATTGACCCTCTTTATGGCAAAGTGACATCAGTCATGAAAATTCATTAGGTAAAAAGAACAAGTGAAATCCTTCTTCCATAGAATTCATCCTTATGCCCCTTCTTTTAAATCTCTTTGCTGTTTACCTTAAGAGGCCTTTTGAAAAGTGGAGCCACCTGGACGGATTAACTGTTTTATCTGTAATACTCAGCTGACTGTACCTCAATTGTAGGCTCACACATCGTGCACAGGGTGAACCACAGCTTTCCAGTGTTAAATAATACTTGACTCCAGTCAGAATACTAATGAAGAATCTGTACTTTTCTCACAGAAAAATAACTGATATCTCTAGGTTCTACTTGTTGTGAACTTGTCCCTCATTTTCTGACTTTCTGATATTCAGGTTTATAAACAGGATTGGAGTGAGATTTTGTGAATTGGTGGACTGCTGTTGAATATGGATAGTAGTGTTGTTCAAAATTATAAGTAACTGTTAACTTCAAATTACATCTTTTTGTTTACTTTGATTCCTTGCTCCTCATCTATGTGGATTTTTGGTTGATTTTTCATTAAATGTAATATGTACATTTCATCATTCTTGAAGAGTGCATGAAACACAACCATAAAAGATGGTTCCTACACCCTAGTGCTCTTAGGCTGTGTTTGGATGTCATCTATCATCACCTGATGGTCAATGTGGATTAATATGGGTCATTCGCTTAATAGTAGGGTTTTCCTAATGAAGAAGAAAAATAACAAGTTCTATTTTGCATCTCTGATTTGCAAGATCTTACAGATTGCAGGTAGAAAAAAAACTTCATAAAACTCTGAAAAACTGTCATTCGATTTTGTTGGATTAAATACTTGTATTAGTTTAATATTTTCAAAGGCGGCTTCTTGTATTCTAAGGCTGGATCTACACTGAGATATAAAATTCAGATTATTTGCTTTGAACTAGATTACATGGAAGTGTAGACTTCTATAATCCAGTTCAAAGCAGATAATGTGAATCATCTGCTTTGATAATCTGGATTATATGGCAGTGTAGAAGGGGGTCTCAGATTTATAATTCTTTTCCTGTTTTTTCCCCCAGATACTATTGTGGATAAGTATAATCAGTTATCCAAAGCAGTAAATGATCGTAATGAGAAACTCCAAATCACTCTGACACGTTCATTAAGTGTGCAGGATGGCCTGGATGAAATGCTTGATTGGATGAATGGCGTTGAGAAAAGTCTTGAGGAGCAAGGTCAAGTGCCTTTGAATTCTGCTGCTCTTCAGGATGTTATCAGTAAAAGTATGGTAAGAAGAATTTTAATACAGCAATTTTTTTCTTTAAGGCTTCAACAGGCCTTAAAACAAGGTAAAAAAAAGAAATATGTAGTATGAATAATAAAAAAAGACTAAGCATATGAAAACAATGTAAGTCTTAGGAAGGTGGCATCATTAAGATCCTTTTAAGCAGTGAGCTTCTTAAGAACTTATAACATATTTGAATATAACTAACCTGTTTATATTCAAACTTCCCCCTTTTATCAGGAGAAAGGTGGGATAAATATAAAATAAATAAAATTTGAAAGCTGGATATCAATCATACTGTACTCCATACAAACATTTGCTAATCTCCTTGGTCTTGTGTTGAGAACCATAGTGCGGTTTGTACTTATTCCATACAGAGAACCATTTAAGACATGTGAATACATAAAAGGTCTTACATTGGTCAAATATCACAGACTCTTTACAAAGGCACAATTAAATGTATTTCCCTCGAGAGCTGCTAAGAGGCAGATTGTCTGGAACTCCTTGTGCCCAAAGACTATGCCCCTGTGAAGGAAATGAAGTAGAAACAATAGAACACATTTTATTGAAGTGCCGTTATTTACACAGTGCAACATAGCCAACTTTTATATCCAATTTTGTCCCACATGACCAGCCACCCCATGCAGGGATTGTTAGATGTCTTTTAGAGGACAAGTGCCGCATAGTGGCAAAATTCCTCGCAGTGGCAACAAGGCTGAGAAAGAAATTAAGCTTGGATAGGAGTATTACTTGAAACCATGTTTATTTTGGACAATGAGATGGGATATTTTTTTAACGACTGTTTTTTCACTTATGGGTCTATGGACTGTAATAAATTGTTGTTGTTGTTGTTGTATTCCATATTGCATGTCCAGAGATTTATTTATTTATTTCGTATCAAAAGCATTGCATAAATTAGTATAAAACTGATAAAAATGAAGGTGCACAAGCGGCTAAATATCTTTTGACTAAAAATGGGCAACAGCAACCGCATTGTCTGTAGCCTCCAACAATTCTTCCTCTGTACATGAGGCAGGACATTGCGGACAAGCATACAGCTGCAGAGTTGTCTGTTCTGCTCCACGGTTACACAAAGTGGAGGATTATTTTCAGTAGTGCTATTTTGCCAGGTTGTCTTTTGATCTGCCATTCCACTTCTGAGTCTGTTCAAGGACTTCCAAGTTGACCATTCTTGGTTTGTCCCTGAAGGCAGACCCTTGTGGGGGGCCATCCAGAGATGCAGAGATGAGTTCCCCTCTGCGTGTTAAAACCACCAACTGGACAGACATCACTGAATGAAAACAAATGGGCCACAACTTTATTTGTTTAAGGCTATAGCTAGCCCGATCTGAATTCAGGCATCAATGAACCTGCATGCTGATTGATGAATCCTCCAATCCGTCTGCTCTTAGTTGTCTTTGTTTTATTTCAGGCTTTAGAGCAAGACATTCTAAGTCGTCAAAGCAGCCTAAATGCCATGAAAGAAAAAATGAGCAAATGCATGGAAACAGCAGATCCGTCCACTGCATCCTCTTTGCAAGCTAAAATGAATGAGCTCTCTGTACGGTTTGCAGAAGCAAATAGGAAACACAAGGAAAAACTTGGAAAGATGGAAGAACTGCAGAGTAAAGTAGAACTATTTGAATGCCTGTCTGGTAAACTCCAGTCATTCTTGGACAAGAAGACTCAGGCTCTAAGTGAAGCTGATGTCCCAGGGAAGGATGTCACTGAAATGTCCCAATATGTTCAGGTAAATCTCATATTGCTACATATTTAGAATTGCATCAGTGTACGTAGCCACCTCATTAACAGCTATGAGGGAACATGGTGAGTTCAAGGACTTAATTCTGAATACTAGCTCATGCAGTCAAGGATGAAGCCATTACTTTCTTGTCCATTTTGTAGGAAACCAACACAGAATTGATGGAGCAGAAAAAAGATCTTGAAGTTTTGCAACACCTCATTGAAGAACTTTCTACTCATGCACTTCCTGCAGACAAATCTTTAGTATTAGAAAAAGTAAAAGCTCTGTTAAAGAAATTTAAGGAAGTTGAGGAAGCCATACAAGAAAAGTGAGTAGCTGAATTTTAAAACAGTAAAAATAGTGATAATGAGGATGATTCAGATATATCAAGACTATTAAATTATCACTGGTTGAGTAGTTGCCTTTAGCTGATTTATATGTATGTAATTACAGTAAATTACATATCCAAGTTTTCATGATTGGGCATTTAGTTAAAAGCTCAACTAAATGTGAGATGGAAAGATAATTGTTAATATTTTTATGGTGGTGATATACTGCAGGCAAAATATCTGTAACAATGAAATGTATGCTTTTAATTTGCAGCCCCACTGCTACTGAGAGTTTGTTGTGATATCCTCTTATTAATTAATCAGTTAAATCATTGCCAATTACACTGATTAAAATTTGCAGCCCTAATAATTAGAGCACATAATTATGTAAGGTGGTTGCAATTATTTGACAATTTATAAATGGAAGAGTATGTTCAAGCTTTGTAATTTTACAGTAGAACAAAGATTTATAAAAAACATGACTTGATAAACTGAAATCTGAACCACAAGATGTGATGGTCTGCATATACCTACCATGGGTGTTTATGATTCCTGTTGCAAAGTATGGTGGTGGGGTTGAATTCTTAAAGCAAAACTGACATCACATGTGCCCATTCAAGGCACATAGCATGCCAAAAGTGATCTTTCATTCCTAATATGTTATATTAATATAATTTCTTCTGTAAAAATTGTCAAGTTGTTTCAGGGGGTCCCTTTCTCGGGTATACTCCGTCTCCATATCCTTGCAATTGTCTTTTTTCAGCGTTTATTTATTGGTTTTCTGAAATTCTTAGAATTCTGGTTCAGTTTTATTTTTACAACTTCATGTTGTCAGAGTATCTAAAGCAATGGTTCCTAACCTATGGTCCATGGAACACCAGTGGTCCACAAGAATGAAAATATAGTCTGCAGCCTCACCATTACTGCAATGTTGCCTCAAAACCACACGATAACAAGAGTGACTGGTCTCACAAAACCCTCTTATAGTGTCGATCCAACAAGGGAAGACGCTGACAAAAGATTACTACTACCACATCAGCTCTAAATTATTAAATATGGTTTTCTGTGGACGAGCAGATAGTGACTACTGGATGGCATTTGTTCTGTATCAGAAGCTAGAGCTTATGTAGTTTATCCAATGCAATTTTCTGAATCAGCACCCCAAATAACAAAAAACTGATTCGTAACTCTTTTGGTGCTAATGTTGAAGAGTGGTCCCTGTTCAATTGGTCCTTGGTCAAAAAAAGGTTGGGAGCCACTGATTTAAACGATTCCTTCCTCTCTCTGAGTGGGATGTGTATATTGTTAGTGTTTTATTTGTATACAGTGCCTTCTACGTCGATGGCACTAAATAAATACTTACATAATGCTTTCAAAGCAGTTAATGTAGATTATCTTGAAATACAGAGATCGTATCTCCTTTAACTTTTCCTTTTAAACTTTTTTTCAGAGAAGATGATGTATCCTCTTGCCAACAGCAAATGGATGCATTCAACCTTCATGTAGAATCTTTAAAGAAATGGATAGATGAGGTGATCAAAAAAGTTCCAGACACACAGCCTTCTTTAAATACTGATACTTTAAAGAAACATTTGCAAACTACCAAGGTGAGATGCTTCTTTTTATTGCCTAAAATATGTCATTTACTAACAGTGGTATGTCAGGTAACACAGTTCATACTGTCCTTTTAGCCTGAGAAACTAAGAAGACTGACATAGCAGTTGTGAAAATACTCTTTTAGTTGCATTGGTGTAAAATAGTCCAGAACTTTATACTGTGTTAAATTGTCCTGTGGAGGTGAGCCCTTTGCTGTGTTTTGATAGTGGTTTGTGCTTTGGTTATCTTTGGTCCTATCTACACTGACCATTTAATGTAGTTCAAAGCTAGCTTCAAACTGTGGTGGCCAGACAACAAATTCCAACAAAAGTGTTTAAAAGAAGCCCTTACTGTGTATCAATGCTATAGGGTTTGTGTAATCACCATCCAGGTCACAAACTGGTTACAGGATTTTCTGTCATCATCTTCACAGCAAAACCGGTTTCTTCAATACCCATTTGAAAGTGCATTAAATGGTCAGTACAGATGGGGTCTCTTGCAGAGCAAGATGCTGTGGACGAATAATTGATGTTTGTCCACAGTATCTTCCAAGTCAATGGGAGTGCTAAAGCCTTCTAAAGCAGTTTCTTCCAAAGCATCATCATCTTAGTCATTGTGGTTGTACACTCTGTTTTCTTAAAATTTAGTCATCTCTCAGTTTGGAAGAAAAGGTGTGGTATAAATAAATAAGTTACTATTGCAGAAGTAGAAGCTCTTATTTAGGAGAATATGAAGTTGATTCCTCTCATCAGTGGAACTCATCTAATCTACATGCATCTGGAACAGAAGGCTTTTAGGACAGTTGATCTCTTATCATTTAAACATGCTAATTCCAATTGTAAAGCACAAATGAGATATGACAAGGTATGTGTGGATGGGCGACACGCTATGGAATGTCATAAAAATATTGTTTCTGGCCATGTTAAGTCCTCCAAAAGGGAATTATATAGCATGCAGCTGAATGTAACCGTTTGGTTTGTTTCACAGAATTTGGAAGAAGAATGGAGTTCAAAGGCACCTGACATTCAGAAAATGATTACCAGAGGAACAGTGTTGTGCAACCTGATCAGTGCTGTGACTTCACCTGCAAAGTCAAGGGGACTAAAACCAGGTACCTTGTGATAATGTGTATCACAATGAACATTTATTAAATATTGCATGGAATAGAAAGAAACAGCCAACTAATGTTTAAGAAATATTTCCCAAATGAATGCTCTGTGTGTTCAAAAACTATTTGACTGGTAGTCATAAAATGCAAAAGAGCAGAAATGATTCAAGAAAAATCTGTCATGAGCACAGGCATACCTCAGTTAACATCTCCGATAAACTTATTTTTCTGGACGCATCTAGATCCATTTCAGTCTGGTCTCAGGTCAGGTTTATGGAACAGAGACAGCTTTGGTCACCTTGGCAGATGACCAACACAGAGGAGTGGACAGGGGGAGTGTGTCCCTGTTGGTTCTCCTGGACATTTCATTGGCTATGGTATCCTTCTGGGCTGTTTCGCTAGGATGGGAGTTGGAGGCACTGTATTACAATGACTTCATTCCTTCCTGGGGGGACTCCTGGAAGAGAAGGTGGTGATGTGGGACTCCAGTTTGACTCCTTGGCCACTGGCCTTGTGGGTCCCCTCAGAGATTTATTTTGTGCCTCATGCTGTTTAAGATATGCATGAAACTGAGGGGAGAGGTAACCCAGAGTTTTGGAGTGTGGTGCCATCTATATCGGGAATTGGCCCACCCTAAAAATAATTATAATTATTATAATAAGATAGAACAGAATGAGAATCATGTAACTTTCCAGGTATTATTGAACCTCAGTTCTTATTAGTCCTGGACAGTATAGAATGTAGCTCAGTCATGTCAGGAGATTGTTTGATTCCCACTTCCAGCATAATACTTTCTTAATTCATGGTTCCCTATTTTTCATACAGGCATAGCATTTTAGGATTAGTTAAAGAAGTCATATCCCCTGAGTCTATGCAATCTATTGTAGTAGTCCATTGAACCACTGTCTTTCCATATCTCTAAAATAAAGAACACCAGTATGGAAATATCTGGAAAAGACTGGTGCCAGAAAAGCTATCCTCTTAATACATTATTATCCTGGAGAAAATCACAGAAATCTTCTTTGGCTTCTTCAATTTCTGTTTGCAAAAACTGACATTTCTGGCCCTCAGTCCTATTTGTTTATTACTTCACGTATATCAGATTCCAGGGGCTAACTTGCACAAGAAAATCCTGTGGAACACAGGAAAGTCCCAGAGATATCATGTATATATGAATACCTTATGACCCATGGAGGCTACACCATATCTATTGGTTTAGTATAGTGGTTCTTAACCTGTGGGTTGCGGACCACCAGTGGACCACAAGGATGAAAATCTGGTCCTTGAGCCTTTCTCTTTATATATTTTATTTTATTTTATTTCTGCTCCTTTTGCACCGCCTGCCACTCCTTCCCTGTCGCTGACTATGTTCTGTATCAGAAACTAGAGCTGATGTTGTCTATCCAATGCATTTTTTCTGAATCAGCACCTCAAACCAAATCTAAAGTTGACCAAAAAGCTTTTTGGTACTAATGTTGAAGAGTGGTCCCTGGTCAAGTGGTTCCTGGTCAAAAAAAGGTTGGGAACCACTAATTTAGTAGAATAGCAGGGAATAGCAGAGACCGAAATGTCTCGTTTGTGTGCACTCAGAGTTTCAGGTATTTTTTTTTTTACACTCCTGAATCACAGCAATTTAGCATGTAACCCCACTTTCCATTCCTTAGTATTTAACATTTACCAGTATAACCAGTTGTATAAAGCAGGAAGCCTTGGGGAAAAGCACTGCGGTTTACTAAACACAACCCCTGGTAATTTGTAATTTATACCAACAGTACTTGTACTGAAACTCTGTTGTTATTTGGAAAGATTGAAAAACAAGCTCTGAAATTGCTCACTAAATTAGTTCATTGCACCTGTATTGGCCTCGTTATGAAAAGTGCTAGCAGCGCTTCTTTCAAGTGGGAACTGTAGAAAGGTCTTGGTCTCTTGTTATAAGAGAACCTTACTTACTTGGCGGACTTGTTTTCTCTTGCCATTTCCCAGCTGCCATTAAGCGATCACTCACCTTCCAGCTGGTGCTGGTGGGGTCAATACTTGGCCTTCTCCAAGGCAACCATTAATTCTGCTCCATTAAATAATCATCTTCAGGCTCTCTGATTACATAGACGTGCAGCAAGTTCTACTGAGTTTTCTTACCACCTTCATAAATAATGTCTATGCTGACACTTTATTAAAAGAGAGAATTTTTGAAGCTAACTTTATGGTATTGAAAACTGGCAAGCAGGAAAGAAAGCTATGACTGGCCAGTGGTTAGGTCTACAGGAGAAATTAATAGATTTTAACCTGTTATGCAACATTTTCCTGTCTTAAATGTTTTAAGATCTTATCCACAACTAGCTGTACCCGCCACGCATTGCTGTGGCCAACCTTCCATCCCTCCTTTTCTCCTTCTTTCTTTCTCTCCTTCCTTCCCTTTTTTCTTTTATTCTCTTCTTTCCCTTCCCCTTTCTCCCCTTTGTTCCTTCTCTACTTATTCTTGGACTGCAACTCCCAGCAATCCTCCTGATCTGTCTGTCTGTCTGTCTATCTATCTATCTAATCTAATCTAATCTATCTATCTGGAGGATTGCTGGGTGTTACAGTCCAGAAATTGGAAATATGCAGGGATTGGGATCCCTTCATAAAATCCAAACAAAGAAAGCTTGCATCTTGGAAGCAGTGCATTTGGACCATCCTCCTCTCCTAAAGGGCCTGGTCTGGGGGATGCTGGGAGCTATAGTCTGGAAGAGAGTGTGGATATGCTATTGTGTGTTTTGTTTGCTGGGGGAGTCATTTTGCGCATGCGCTTTAGCATCTTTTTGCTTTTTTGACTTTTTAAGTTCCTTCTGCTGTGTTTTTCCGTGTTTTTATGTGTGATGGTCACTTGTTGACCTGATAGGTGTATTGTGCCCGAACTTGGTGTCAATTCGTCCAGTGGTTTTTGACTTATGTTAATCCCACAAACCAACATTACATTTTTATTTATATAGATGTGTAGTGTGCTACTGCAGACATAGGGCTAGAGGACAGTTTGGTGAGTGGGTATTGCAGAGAAACCTACATTCAGTAATTTGTATATGCTGGACACTCTAACAACTACCATGTCAGACTACACAGAGAAGCCATTGAAATCCACAAGCATGTGGACTATTTCAACAGAAAGGAAGAAATCATGAAAATGAACACAATCTGGCTACCAGTATTAAAAAAACTCTAAAATTATAACAGTAAATGAAGAACAACACTCAAACGCAGGGGAACGCCAGACAAGAAACAATCAGGGACAGCTAATCATCTCTCAACAAAGGATTCCCTCAAGCACTAACAAGCCACACCCGAAAACTGTCAGGCCATCAAATGCTAATCAAGGTGGCCAATTGAAACATTCACACCTAACTCCAACAGACAAGAGTTCTTTCTCCCACCCTGGACTTTCCGCAGATATATAAACCCAATTTTCCTAGTTTCCAGCAGACCTCACAACCTCTGAGGATGCCTGCCATAGATGCAGGTGAAACGCCAGAAGAGAATGCCTCTGGAACATGGCCATACAGCCTGAAAAACCTACAACAACCCAATTTGTATATGGTTAGCGATTTCTCAAAGCAAAAATTGCATACTCTGGTTGAGTTCTGCGGGACAGAAATATGTAGCATAAGCTGTTACAAAATAGCAATGTGAGCAGTATAAAAGGGAACTCAATTTCCTCTCATCTTTCAGTGATAGCTTGTTCCTACCTAAATGATTCTTTTGCAGTAAAAAAAGGTAGCCATACAAGGGATTCCCTATTCTTGGATGAATGACAAATGAACTTTGTTTCCTTCTCATTCAATTAACATGATCCAATGTTCACTGAATGCAGAGGGCAGTGTAGGGGTTAGTACCTACACACTCTCTCAGTTGCTAAGGTTATTCTCCAAACATAAGAGGGGAAAGCAAGAATGTGCCTTTCTCAGACATGGAGGATGAATGAGCTCTCTCATTCTTTTTAGGTCTCTCCACTGGTGAGATCTTGTTGCACCATGCCCTTTCTTATTTAAGTCTTTAGATCAGTGGTTCCCAACATGTGGTCCACGGACCACCAGTGGTCCGCAAGAACAAAAATATGGTCCGCAGCCTCATCATTACTACACTATTTCCTCAAAACCACACAGCAACAAGAGTGACTGGTCTCGTGAAACTCTCTTAGATATGGTTTTCTGTGGGCGAGCATATGGTGACTACTGGATGGCATTTATTCTGAATCAGAAACTAGAGCTGATGTGGTCTATTCAGTGCAGTTTTCTGAATCAGCACCCCAAATAGCCAAACCAAAGTTGACCAAAAACTGATTTGTTTACTACAATTATCAGTATACCAAATCTACGTGAGAATCTGTCACAAGTACAAAACATACATATCGCACATTTATTGTGAATACCTGTTGTTTGCTACTTGCAATCTGTAACACAATTTCCAAGCATTGTCATCCTTGTGATAGGAAGCTTGTTTTACCATCAAAAGATTCTACGGATTCAATCAGAGGACACACATCTTTGAAAAATAGCCTCCTTCTGTTCATAGGAAACCAACTGTAAATAAAAATATGAAATTATTTAATGTAGACTTAAATGACTGGAATAGTATGTGTGGTAATTTCTTAAACTTTCTGCAGAATGACATGAGTGGAGGATTTTCCGTTCTCCCTATGGAGTTTTGTTGTCACTATAGTGTTTCTGAATAAGGTATATTGAATAACCATAATTCCATCATGGTTATAAGTACTGATAATACATTATTAATATATCTCACACTACTTATCCTAAACAACTAATTATACAAGGCATGTCACCTACCAAATACAGATTTGTGGTGTACAGAGCATTATGCGGAACGATTGCTTGCTGGTTAACATTTGAGCATGGTGTCGTGTTTAGTATTGAACTAGGATTTCTGGAGACGAAAATTGCAATTTCATCAGGAAGCCCGCCCGCCCGCCCCCGGTGCTGTTTCCAAAAAATAATGGATGAGCTAATCACATTTTATTTCATTTTATATCTAATTTGACTTGTATTACTGATGGACCCTCGATGAATGCAATGTGACCACTGAATCTTATACGTCTCTTATTTCAGCTGTAAGCGGCTTGGTATTAAATGGTGAAGGAGCAACTGTAGGTACTCAGGATTTCCTGTCAAACAAAGGTGAGTAGTAGCTAAGAGCTTTTCAATTAAATACAGAGGAGAAAAATAAAATTGCTCATAATTTCCCTCCTCTTAATAGGACTTTCTAATTAGTTGGCAATTTTTGCTCATTGCAGTATAGATTCCCATAGAATGTCGGTGTGCAGGGGCAAACCTGTGCCAATTAATTGAGAATCAAGAGAAGATAGAGGATGCCAGGTCTCCCCTTCCTTCCTCCAGCAAGTGCAAGTTATAGCAGGGCTGATATCTATGACAGCTAAAATTCATTGTCAGAAAGGTCTACTTTCCATCTAATTTTCTGAGATATCTAAGTTGGGTGGCTGCATATTGTGTAGAGCTCAACTAGATGTGACTATGAAGACAACTGGGCATTCACACAATCAGTGTTTCAACTGTGAGGAGAAAAGAAGTGGAGTCATGATTTCCATTGGAAGAACGACTTAAGCTGACCAGTTTTTCTTACTCTATTATTCCGATCCAAATCCTATCCCCTCAGCTTGAATAAAGTTTTTTTTAACTGTTCTCAGAACTTAAGATTAAGAAGGACGTCAACAAGCTGGAACATGTTCAGAGGAGGGCTGTAAAAATAGTGATGAGTTTAGAAATCAAATTCTGTGAGGAACAGCTGAGGGATCAGGATATGTTTATCCTGGAGAATGTGTGTGTATATGTGCCTTCAAGTTGACTGTAAACATATGGAGATCCCATGAATTTAATACAGTTTTCGTAGGCAAGGGATACTTAGAGGTGACTTGCTATTCCTTTCCACTGAAATACGGCCTACAACCGAATATTCTTTGTTGGTCCTCCATCCAAGTACTAACCAGGTCTGACCCTGCTTAACTTCCAAGATTAGATGGGATCTGGTGTCTTCAGTATTTATGCTATGAGCTATGGAAATGATAGCCATCTCTGAAGATTTGAAGAGGCTGTCATGTGGAAGATGGAGAAAAGAGTCCTGCATCAGAGCATATGAACAAAGCTAATGGATTCAAGTTACAAGAAAAAACATGTTGTTATCCAGAACTTCGGAAGAACCTTCTGATGGTTAAAGCTATTCAACACTTTGTTTTGAATGAGGGTTGATTCATCTTTGCTGGAAGATTTTACACAGAGTTGGAGTGGCAACTGGTTGTTCAAACAAGCTTTTGATAACGCCTAGTCCAGGCATCCTCAAACTGTGGCCCTCCAGCTGTTTGGGCCTCCATCTCCCAGAAGTCTTAACAAGCTTGTTCAATTGTCAGGAATTCTGGGAGTTGAAGGCCCAAACAGCTGGGGGGCCACAGTTTGAGGGTGTCTGGCCTAGTCCCTATTGGTTCTATGCAAAAGTTATGCAGCCTTGCCCTTGTTCCATGGTTACAGCTCTGCACTTATCCCTTTCCCTTGTCTTACAGTAGCTTACTGCCACTTAGTTGATGAGCACTGTTATTTGAGTTTTAAATTGCTGTTTTATATGTCTGTATGTTTTATTCAATTGTATTTTATATCGTGCTTTATTTCATGTATTGTTTTTAAGCACTTGTGATGTGTGTAAGCCTCCTCGAGTCCCTTTGGAGAGATGGTGGCGGGATACAAGGATAAAATTATTATTATTATTATTATTATTATTATTATTATTATTATCTGTATAGGATGCTTTAGTTATGGATTTTTCTCCCTCACGGGTTAGACTAGATGACCATAGGTGTCCGGCCAATTCACTCACACCAGAAGTGACTTGCAGTTTATCAAGTCGCTCCTGACATGAAAAAAAAATGTGTACCCCCTCTCTCTCATAGAACTGACCACAGTCCAGCACAGCATGTCAGCAGTAAACAAGAGTTATGATGACTTGGGGACAATGCTGAAGAAAAAAACTTCAGAACTGGAATCCATGCTTTCAAACATGCAAAACGTTCAAGAAGAATCAAACTCAATGATGGACTGGTTACAGAAAATGGATACTGCTACAGCCAAATGGGAAACGGCTCCTCTCGACACTGAGTCAGTCAAGGAACAAGTGGATCAACATAAGGTAATATCTTTCTCGCTCTCTGTTTTTAAACTATGCAGGCGTATAGTTATTGAATAATGAATATTGAATTAATGATTCAATATTCAGGAAATGCTGAATATTGAATCATTAATTTTCAGAGTGAGCCTTCTATTCAGAGAAATGGAGAGGATGTTAATGCGTGCGCCCATATATATTATCACTTTATACAGGTTCTTTGTGGAAATCTCATAGAAGTGCCTATGGGGAACATGGGATAATTGGGATGATTGCATACCTGCAATAAAAAGGGGGTATACTATATCAGCTCTGACTTCGACTGGCTTCCTAAATGGATTAAGAAACCATCTTCATGAAAAATCCCTTCTGTCAGCTATGCTGATCTTATATGGTCTTAGACCTAACATGTTTGTCCTTTGTAGCTTTTTGAAACAGAATTGAAACAGAATGAGAATAAAGTGCAAGAGTTGAAGGACAGAGTTACAGAGCTATTGGAGAAGAACCCGGACTCTCCTGAGGCACCAAAATGGAAACAGATGTTGGAGAAAATAGGTATTACAGTGTGTTTGCTGTCAGCAACGAATGGGGCTTGTAATGGGTGTACTTGGTTCATTTAATCGTTTACCCGCTGCCTGCTGCTATTTTGGGACATCTTTCACTACTGTGCCATCATTATTTACAACAGCAGAATTGCCTCTTTGCCTCCTGTCCCTTGGGCATGCGCATCCCTCTGTGAGCAGGCTCTCTGTTCATACATTATGGCTAGTTTAGGAAACTTAGTTTCTAGTTTCCTGTAAGCTGAACTATGAACATTTAGAAATCAAGAAGCATAGAGACCAGTGGTTCTCAACCTGGGTCCCCAGGTATTTTGGCCTACAACTCCCAGAAATCCCAGCCAGTTTACCAGCTGTTAGGATTTCTGGGAGTTGAAGGCCAAAACATCTGGGGACCCACAGGTGGAGAACCACTGATCTAGACATTATGTGATTTGTATATGAAGGTATACAAAGGTATTGTTTGATGTGTTCTTTTAAAATATCAACTTTATTTTGCCACAGATTCCAAGTGGAAGGAACTGAGTCAGGTAACAGCTGATAGACAGAAAAAATTGGAAGAGTCATCAAATTACCTGACCCAATTTCAGACGACTGAGGCTCAGTTGAAGCAGTGGCTGGTGGAAAAGGAATTAATGGTCAGTGTCCTTGGACCACTGTCCATTGATCCAAACATGCTGAGCACCCAGAAACAGCAAGTTCAGGTGAGCTTTTGATTTCAGTGCACAGGACTTCTGTTCTCTTTAATTAAAATAATGCCACCATGACCTCTGAGTAGCACTCAATCAGTAGGGATTTGTTGTCAGTAAAATGTATTTGGCTTTTTCCTACACTTGTCAAACCCAAGACTGCACTTGTCAAAAGAAAATACAAAGGGACAAATGAACAATTTTTTTTGAAAAAAATACATCTCCTGTCCCTCAGAGGAAATAATATTTATCATAATTTGCCATTATTTCTATCAGTGTTAAAATTTGACTTTTTAAGCATTTCAGTTCCAGATGTAAGATGAGGTTTTCAATCCTATTATTTCATATCTTGCTTAATTTTTAATGATATATTATACACAATTTGATATTATAAAAGACATATATCTAGATACATTTCATCATTACTAAACCCATTGAGCAGGAAACAGTCAATCCTTGAAGCTGCAAGGCTATTCAAGGTGATCAATTGCAATATTCACACTTGCCTCAATCAGACGAGTAATTTCTCCCACCCTGGAAATTCCACAGATATATAACCCTCACTTGCCTAGTTTCCAACAGACCCCTCAACCTCTGAGAATGCCTGCCATAGATGTGGGTGAAACATCAGGAGAGAATGCTTCTGGAACATGGCCATTCAGTTCGCCTTGGAGGAGGGGGGTTAGCAGATTCTTTTTTTGCACGGGCTTTAATTGTGCTTCCTTTTTTGACTTGGGTGATGGTTGGGGTTTTTATGTAGGTACCTATCCATGTGTGTAGGTTTTCTGTAAACTGTGTGACCCACTTGTTGATCTGGTTGGCAGATGAATTGGACCTCTAGAAATTGCATTTTTCCTTCATTTTCTTTTTCCATTGTGATGTGGATGTTTGGGTGTATGTTGCTAAGGTGGTCCAGGAACTGTATTTCATTGGGTTGCTGTGGGTTTTTCAAGTTGTATGGCCATGTTCCAGAAGCATTCTCTCCTGACATTTCGCCCACATCTAAGGCAGGCATCCTCAGAGGTTGTGAGGTCTGTTGAAGACTGGGAAAATGGGGTTTATATATCTGTCGAATGTCCAGGGTGGGAGAAAGAACTCTTGCCTGCTTGAGTCAGGTGTGAATGTTGCAATTGGCCACATATTTAATTTTGTCTCTAATAGCTGTTTCACTTAGAAAACTAGGATTCTCAGCTAAAACATGCATTTCCTTGCACTTTTCTGATGTTAATTGTCACATATTCCTTCTCTTCAGATTCTGCTGAAAGAGTTTGACACACGGAAGCCTCAGTATGAACAGCTAAGTGCAGCCGGACAAGGGATCCTGAAAAGACCAGGGGAACATCCACCTTCTCATGAAACAGTGAAGCAGCAACTGGCTGCTGTGACAGAGAAGTGGGGTGGATTAACAGGACAGCTGAGTGACCGGTGCAGCCGAATTGACCAAGCCATTGTCAAAAGTACAGAGTACCAAAACTGTCTGAGAAGGCTCTCTGAGAAACTTGGTGCCTTGGATAATAAATTGAGTCAAAGTCTGGCTATAAGTACCGACCCTGATGCTGTGAAGCAACAGCTGGAACTGGCCAGAGAAGTCAAAGAAGAAATAAAAAAGGAAATGCTGAATATTGATGCTGCTGAGATTCTGTGCAAGGAGTTATCAGAGCTGGTGGCTGAAGACTATTTGAAAGCAGAACTTGCCAGGCAGTTAGAAGGCATTTTGAAACCTTTTAAGGATATGGAACAAAAAGCAGGTGGGTAACAAAACAAGTGAGGCAAAATAAATAAAGAACCATGGTAGCGAGGGGACAAATGTCTTTGTTTATCCTTTTGAACAAAAATGAACTTTTCACAAAACCAGGTTTTGATTATTGCCCAAACCTTTCAAAATATTGTCTAGGAGGAATCAAAATTATACACAAGACCTGGTTTGCATTTTTGCGGGATCAGTGGAAACAGCTATAATTTTCTGAATTATGCCAAATATTAGATCTTTCCAGTTGAGATGCTAAATGAAATATGATTGGTACATGGCAATTCCTATGTTATGACTCAGTGTTCCCTTAATAGCTCCTTTGTGTGCAGACATAATTTAGAAGAATACATATATTTCTCCATCCAATGTATGTTTGTCTTAAACATATAATGGTTTTAAATAGATTTATTGTGGGATTCCATAGGAGGCCCTGGTGGCACAGTGGGTTAAACCCTTGTGCCGGCAAGACTGCTGACTGAAAGGTCGGCCGTTCAAATCTGGGGAGCGGGGTGAGCTCATGTCTGTCAGCTCCAGCTTCTCATGCGGAGACATGAGCGAAGCCTCCCACAGGATGGTAAGACATCCGGGCGTCCCCTGGGCAACATCCTTTCAGACAGTCAATTCTCTCACACCAGAAGCAACTTGCAGTTTCTCAAGTTGCTCCTGACACGAAAACAAAATTCCATAAGAAGAGGCCTTGGGTTGCAGGTTCAGTCAAGGGGTCCAGAAAGAGGAGTCACAACAGACTTAGCAATAATTTGTGGGTGCTCTTTCTCTCATGGGGTTTTGATGATGTAGCGCACATTCAAAATTTTGTAAAGTATATTTTGATTGTGCTGGGTATGTGCACCTGATTCTCAAACTTTATTTAAGATTGTGAAATTATATTCCAAACCAGCATTTTTCAAATCAGCCAACAACCTCTGCTGATGAACACAAATTAACCACCTTTTTTGCCACATATGTTGTGAAAGTTGTAATAGGACAGGGATTCACAGCTGTGGTGAGTCCTTTCTAACACCTTAAGGGCTGCGTAAACTGCTAAAAAGGACCACATTATGAGCTACCTTTGCCTTGAAATGTAGCATTTTCCTTGGACTAGATTAAAAATATTTTTTGCTATAGTCCTAATGAGACATGGATTTTCATATTATGTTGTTTTATCCTTCTGCAGGAAATCATATTGAGCAACTTCAGTCAACCTATGCTAGTTCTCATCAATTCCAACAAATGTCTAAGGACTTTCAGGTCTGGCTGGACAAACAGAAAGAAGAACAGAATCGGTCCCGTCCTATATCTGCCAGGATGGATTCCCTGCGGTCATTAGTTGATGATCAAAAAGAGTTCAAAGCAAGGTTGTCTGGCGAGATTGGTTCTTATGAGAAGATCATTGCTGAAGGAGAAAGTCTGCTCCAGAAGACTCAAGGAGTAGAGAAAGCAGAACTGCAGTCCCAGTTAAACCTGCTTAAAGCTAACTGGGAGGAAATGAACAAGCAAGTTAAAGAAAGGCAAGACAAGTTAAACGATTGTGTAGAGAAAGCCCTCAGATACAAAGAGCATGTGGAGGCCCTGCAACCTTGGATAGCAAAGTGTGAGAGCAATGTGTCTGAAATCAAGATGGGAATTGATCCAGTTCAGCTAGAGAACTCCATCACTCAGGTGAAGACCTGGCAGAAGGATCTGGACAAACACCAAGGGATAGTGGAGCTCTTGCGTAATGCAGCAGACACGTTCCTCAATGCCTGTGAGACAGATAAAGATGTTATTGAAGAGGAGAAGACACTTCTGATTCAGAAAATGAATGTGGCCACAGAACAATTACAAATGAAAAGAGATGAGTTGGAAAAGATGTCTCAGAAACTGAAAGAGTTTCAAGAATCATCTAGAGAAGTTAAAGAGCAGCTGAAGAATGCCAGGGAACAGCTGGAAGTCCATGAGTCTCTCAAACCCCAGACCTATAGCAACAAACACTTGACAATTATGCAGGCTCAGCAGAAAGCACTCCAGATTACAAAGAATCAAGTAGATCTGACAAAAAAGCTAGCCCAAGAGCTGGTGGTGGAGGCTGTGGATTCATCAGGCATTTCTGACCTCTTGTTGCATGCAGAAGCATTAGAAAAGGAATACAGCAACATCAATGAGCAGGTTGAGCAGAAATGTTCCTTCCTGGAATCTAAACTCCAAGGAATTGGCCATTTCCAAAATGTAATAAGGGAGATGTTTTCCCAGTTTGCAGAGTTTGATGATGAGTTGGACAGCATGGCACCCGTGAGCAGGGATCTAGTCACACTGCAGTCACAGCAGAGGGATATCAAAGCTTTCCTGAAAAAATTGGAGGAACTCATCACCAATAATGAAAATGCAAACAAGACATGTAAAGCGATGCTAGCGAATGAAGCAGAAACTTCTCCTGATCTTGCAGGTATAAAAAGAGACTTGGAAGCTTTAAATAAGCAGTGCAACAAGTTACTTGACAGAGGAAGGACCAGAGATGAGCAAATTGAAGGGACTATTAACCGCATGGAGGAATTCTACTGCAAACTACAAGGATTTTCCAAGCTCCTTGGAGAAGCTGTAGAACATGAGGAATCCCAAGGTCCTGTTGCAATGGAAACCGAAACGATCAATCAACAGCTGAGTGCATTTAAGGTAAGAAGGTTCTTTTTAAATTATGGAATTGATTTTTTTTTTAAAAAAAACACAATTGGATTACAAAATAGTTTTTGTAGATATGAAATGAAAATTAACAATAAATTACGTTATGGAGGAAGTTTTGCTCAAAATTTAAACTCCAACTAGAACCATACAGGTTGAGCCATCCTTATCCAAAGTTTTAAAATCTGAAATATTCTGAAGTTGTCCATATGAGTGTCTGAGATAGTGATACCTTTGCCTTCTTATGATTTAATGTATAAAAATGTTTCATGCATAAAGTGATTAAATCGCTTGCATTAAATTACCTTCAGTCTATGTTTATAAGGTGCATATGAAACGTGATTGAATTTTGTGTTAGACTTCGATTTCCTCTCCAAGATATCTGATTATGTGCATAGGTGTAAATACGGATATTCAACACCTGAAAAAATCCCAAACAATTCTGGTTCCAACTGTTTTAGATAAGAGATATACAACCTGTATTTTGTTCCTTATTGGACTATGTTATTTTGGTTTGTGAATCACATGCTTACAAGATGGATTGTTTTTACACTGACCATACAATGCCATTTGAACTGCATTACATGGTCAGTGTAGAATTGTATAATTCAGTTGGAATGGCATTGCACTGCATTATATGGGTCTATACTGGCCATATGGGCACTTCCAGACTTCCCTCAAATCCATGCCAAAACAGGTTTTAAAAACCTGCTTTGGCATAGAGTGCACATGACTGTGGATTGTGCCCAGGTATTGCGTGGCGCGGTCTCTGGGCATAATCCACACAGGGCCCACACTTAGTAAGACCCAGATCTTACCTAAGATCTGGATCTCATCAGATATTGAATTAATTTGGTTTTACTGGAGGTGTCATTTGGACACCTTTGGTAAAACCAGGACAGGTCCTGGTTTTTGAGCCTGTCTGGATGGGCCCTATAATGCAGTTCACTGCAGTCCAAACTGTATTATATGGTCCATGTAGAAGCAGCCTCAGTTTCTGAAGAATTACTTGAAAGCAATTTTACATTTATCCCAACAGGGGGTGCTTTTCTTCTGCTCTAGATGTAAGTTCTCACACTCCTTTCTCTCTGTGCTTTCTCAACATGAAGTTTAAAATTTTCTTAAGAATCAAGATACTTGTTCATAAATTAGGGCATTCTCTCTAACTACCAAGGAAGAACTAAAAGGACTGAAAAGTATTTGCATCTTTAAAATGTATGTGCATTGCATCAATTAAGCTTTCAGTTTGAAACAGTTTAACAAAGGATAGGACATCTTCTTAATAGTTTGGAGGTTCTTGAAATTTACAAGTAATTTGAGGATTGTGGCTTGAAATTATAAGAAGTATTCTCACTTCAGTGGCAGGCAACAATTCAGAAATGTAAGTCTGGTCTTTGGAAGAATGTTTTACAAAAATACTGTTTTAAAACATTGCGTCTGACATTTGACTTTGGAGATCCTCGGATTTATGTTTTGCTTTGGGATTTTTTTAATGGCGATTTTGCTCACATAAGATTATTGATCATTTTAAAGCTAGCTAAAGAGCAAGAAATACAGGAATGCACCCAGTGTTTCTTCCATTTGAGGAAAGCCGTGAGGGCCCATCTAAGCTGGATGAAGTCTGTAGAGTGTGTTTGCTTATCCTTACTTTGAGTCTGGAGATCCACCATACTATTTAATTTAGTCTGAAATAACTTGGGGTTACTTAAGACACTTTAGATTTCCTTATATTGCTGTTATTGTTAAAGTATCTTGTGAAGAAGATTCGGTGCTATTGCAGTATACAAGTGTTTACCTTAACACATTGCTGGAAGTGGAGTAGCCCAGGAACACAAGCATTGCCTTTTTATGTCTCTGCTAAACACATTTCTGAGAGCATGACAAAGTATAATGAGCATAGTTTCAAGCATCCCACTGTATAGCCATGCAGAGAGAAACAGGGTCTTATCCAGAGTAGCATATTAATATTAAATAATTCCAGATTAAATGTACTGGGGATAAGAGACTGTAATTCCAGTGTTGTCTCTTGACAGCTGGCACCACACTCATTTATCAATGGTTGATATTAATTTCATTTATTTACTGCAGATGATGAAATACTAACTCTTCCCATGACAGAGTGAGGTCAAGCAAAAGTCCTGAGTGAAAGCCAAGAAGACTGAGATAAGCATTAGTTTCTGGGTGTTGTCCAGGAGTCACAATCTGGGATCCTGCCAAAGATTAAGTTGTGAGGAGGGTCTATCCAAGCTAGATTTCCAGGATCAGGAAAAGTATGGATCAGTAAGTCAGGGTAAAGGCAAAGGCAGTAAGCCAGAAGCTACGCAGTTCTTCTATCAAGCATAGTTCTGTTTTTTGTCTTTTAACCCAGGCTCACATCCAAGAAAGTTGTCTAGCAGATTTATTTTAGTCTTTAGTAAGTACAAAATTCCCTAGTGTCTGAAGGAGAATGAAATTATTCAGCACTGGACTCTAGGGCTAAGTTTTTTCTTCCATAATGGCTTGCTCGGGAAACAGTAATGCAGGTAGAGCTTTGCTGCTCCAGAATCCTAATATCCAGAATAATCCAAAATCCAGAATTGTTTACATGGGCTTTGCTTTCTAGTGCAAGTGTACACAAACTTTGTTTCGTGCTCAACATTGTATATAAAATTACCTCCAACTATGTGTTTGAGTGAGTTTGAAACAAAAATAAATTTAATGACTGGACTTGGTCTCATCTTCAAAATATCTCATTATAAATATGCAAGCATTTTAAAAAATTAAAATCCAAAGTATGGACTACTTCTCATCCCAAATGTTTGGATAAAGGAGGATTAACAAGCATATTTACACAGTCCTGATAGGATAGAATATTCCCTTAGATTGTACTGAAGGAAAACCGACTACTAGTTTATTTTGCCTGCCGTCATAATTCACACTTTATTGAAAATCAGAGTACACTACAGTACTGTAAAGTACACACCACTTGTATATCTTTGGGAAGCATCTGGAAACAGCAGTTGGTCTGGAGTGCTGTTGACCATATGTTATCAGGAACTAAGTGAATGAAGCATATGATTCCAATATTATTTTTCCTATGTTGCCTAGCTTGTCATTTCTGGGCTTAGTTAAAGGTATTCATTCTTACCCCTAAAGCCCTAAATGATAAATAACCACCGTACTTAAATTACTGCCTACTTCCTCATGTATACTTGTGCTAGTACTTCCCAGTCATCGTCATAGGCTTTTCTGCACACACCCCTACCTCAGTGACAGATAGGATGAGAAGTAGGGCATTTCTATTGATGGTCATGAATATTGTATTTTTCATTTTTTGTCATTTTGGACTACATTTTGAATTGCAGTAATGGAGGAAATGTAGGAGAGAGTTAAAAAATGAACAAATAAATGATTTTAATCAAGTGTAGTCCTGATAGCTTCTGGACGATTTACTTGTGTTTACGGTGGGTCCTATGCAGCAGCAGTGCAGAAACAGGGACACTTAACAGGAAGAGACAAGATATCAGTTATGGTTGGGCATGTATTGACAAGAGGTCAGTTATGCTTTGGCTTTCTCCATTTATGAAGGTGTTTGTTTTCCACTGTACATTGGAACATATGGCTGTATTTGAGGGGGGGGGGGTTCTCATGCATTTTGGAAAATTAAACAATCATGTTAGATGCATCCACTTTTAAAGTTACCAGGAGTCTAAGCCTCATTTAGTCCTATTCCTTCTGCCAGTATATGGACAATGATGTCATTTACAGAATAAGGAAATCATCGGATTTCTTTATTGCAACCTAAGCTATAACTGACACTTGTGAAAGAATCCCCTAAAACCTTCTTTTTTCCCCTCACAAAGCATGGCCCTATCCCTGATGACTGACTAATTGGTAGAATAACGGTAGGATGTTAGGGAGCAACATCATACCTATATTTCCCTCCTAGTGTTTTGGACTTAAACTCCTATTATTCTTAATAGCCAGTAAGCTGGCTGGGATTTCTGGGAGTTGAAGTCCAAAACACCGGGAGGGCCAAAGGTTGCCCATGCCTGCTCTTGAAGCAGAAAACACCCACACTGTTAAGTCAATCTCTGAGCGAAACTTTCCTGAAGTCTTGGTATCTAGCCCTATGTTTGCCCTACATCTCAGGTTTCAACCGTAAGTCACACCTGGACATCCAGGGACTTCCAAGTTGGTAATGCAGGGTAAAGCCTGATCCTCTTAAAATATCAGCTAGAGGTACAAACAAAATGTCAAGAGAAAATGCGGCGAGAACACGTACAATCACACAACAACCCAGTGATTCTGGTCGTGAAAGCCTTGGACAATGCATAAACTGGTTAACCTAGCTTTTCCCCATGCTAGGAGAAATTGGGGGATGCTCCAGAGTTTCAGTGAAACTGTAGCAGCCCCATACTCCTGGGTAGTATGTACAACTACATAGGCTCCAATTCAAAGCTAGCTGCCACTGGTTCCTTTTCCTATGCTCCGTGGTTAAAGATTCATGTTGTGACTGTTTTGCTGACATCAGAACAGAGACCTGCGTGACCAGTGATTTGGAGTTTATACCCCCCTTCTCCTTAGTCATGTGGGTGCTTTGGTGATGTCCCCAAAAGCTCCCTGAAGTGACTGGGAACTCCCCTGAGCTCTTCACCAACTAAGGGTGTCCAGCTAAGGGTGACTGTGCAGTGGGGCTGAATGGGCTCAGCCTGATGAGATGATCTGGACTTCACTCCTGTTGCTGCCACAGCTCAGGAGTAGCACATGTAAACAGCTCAGCTGAATCCAGAGCCAGTATGAAGCAGGAATGCTCCAGCTCTGCCCCAGATTTCAGCATTTTTTGCATACTTGATTTTGCATGTTAAAAAATTACATTGTTTTTTTATGTTGTTAAAAATGCTCCGTAGGCTCATTCATTCCCTCTCCAACATCTTAGCATAGAATGAGTTCACATCATGCAACCCTGCATTTGGCAGCAGTTACAGAGACCCATAAACCTCTATATGTTGGACTGTAAAGATTAGCCTAGTTCTTTGCTTGTAGTATTTGCCGCAGGTTATGTGAGGGCAACTTAACTGGATTTAAAAATATACTTATGGAGATCCTTTTGGATGACCTCCCCAGTTCTGAACACATGTAAGCACTACCTTTTTTCAAAAAGAGTGATGAGTGAATAAAGAGCTATTGCTTGATAGATTCTTCCTACATTGTCTTTTGAAATGATAACATGAATTTATTCCAGAGGATATGTGATATGATAGTCACAATTAGAATCATAGAATTAAAAGAGACACAAAGAGCCATCCAGTCCAATCTCCTGCCATGTAGGAAAATACAATCAAGGCACTCCTAACAGATGGGTATCCAGCCTCTGCTTTAAAGCCTCAGGGGACGGAGACTCCATCAATAAAAATAGCTGATAGCTTTAGATTCCTTGGAAGAGGCTAAAGATACATGATGGAAAACTAAACGGACGGAATTAATATGAAATTGAATACTGTTATATTTTAACTGTTGTTTGGGCTTGGCTCCATATAAGCCGCCATGTGTAAGCTGCCCCGAGTCCCTTCGGGGAGATGGAGGCAGGGTACAATAATAATAATAATAATAATAATAATAATAATAATAAGAAGAAGAAGAAGAAGAAGAAGAAGAAGAAGTGGTGACTGATGAACCTCTTAGAGCCAACCACCACAAACAATTATGTGCTGGTATATATTCAGTGCAGTCAATTCCCTATTAAGGTGTATAACTCAGAGCTGGCTGTGAAGAAGATGGTCTCTGGGAACTTATCTTTTGGTGTGTGTTTTCAGGAGAATTGAGGATTCTTAAAAAAAAAAAAAAACCCCTAGAGGACAGATTGCCCAGTGTTTCCAATCAAAGGTCTATTTTCAGTTGCTTGCAGTAGGCTGGCATATTGTCTGTCATGATGTTCATCTTTCATTCATTTCTCTCACAGACCTTTGTGCTCAAGAGAAAGTACACATTGACTGTGTGGATAAAAGGAAGATTCAGCAGATGAGCTTCCCGTGCTTCATGACACCATGACTATTTTCCCACAAAGAGTCAAAGAATTGAGCGGATCCTCTTTTTAAAAAATCTAGTTTATATTTTGACTGAAAGTTTTAATAAGTTACCTTAATCCTGATGGTGGTGAGGAGAAGTAAGATGCAATCATTGCTGTTTAATTACAGTCCTTGAAAAGTTTTACAAAATATTTCCATAATAATTCCTTGCACTTTTTAAAATTAAAGTGCATAGAATGGATGTCAGTTTCTATCATTTAACAGCTCATTAAGTTCCCCTCCTTCTGGACCATTAGTAATGCGACTGCTTTAAAGGGTCGTTTCAATACTATTGCTAGTGTGTCAAGGGGCACTTCTTAGGCGATTAGGACCTGGAGGTATATTCCAGTTGATGAGCTTGAACTAATATTTAAATTGGTTTAAGTGGGTTGCGTAGATGGTGGCCTTGTACCTTGTTGATTGAATCAAAGTGTTAACTCTTCCCTGCAGCATGTGTTTTTGTCCCTATGCTACTTTGAAATGAAATTTATTTATGACTCCATCTACACTGCCATATAATGCACTGAACTGCATTATATAAGTCTATATTCACTATATAATGCAGTTTCAAACTGCATTACATGGCAGCGTAGATAAGGCCATTGTTACCTGTATTAGGGAGCCCCCGGTGGCACAGTGGTTAAACCGCTGAGCTGCTGAACTTGCTGACCAAAAGGTCAGTGGTTTGAATTGAGGGAGTAGGGTGAGCTCCCACTGTTAGCCCCAGCTTCCACCAACCAAACAGTTTAAAAACATGCAAATGTGAGTAGATCAATAGGTACCGCTCTGGCGGAAAGATCAATAGGTACCGCTCTGGCGGAAAGGTGCTCCATGCAGTCATGCCAGCCACATGACCTTAGAGGTGTCTATGGACAGTGCCAGCTCTTTGGCTAAGACACGGAGATGAACACTACCCCCCAGAGTTGGACATGACTAGACTTAATGTCAAGGGGAAAACTTTACCTTTTACCTGTATTAGAGTTTAAACACATACAAGTAACCACACATTCTCAAAAACATCATTTCAGTTGTGGATGTTGCTTGGTTGGGTTATTTCATTGTATAGGTTTTTCTTGTCTAGAAATCTTGCTGTGTTCTGATATAGTCAAGGAAGTCCTATATATCCAGTCTCTTCCATTTACTTAAAAGAAAGGCCTAGCTCTGTTCTGTATCTAACTTCACACAATTCAGGTGCTTTCTTGGAAAAGAATGGGGTGTGTTCAACAAATCTGTAGGCAACTGACTATAAATGCATCCCAGATTGGGAATGATGGGATTTTAATGGGTAGACTCTTAAGGTTCAATGCTAACCCATCAAATGCATATTTCTCTGGAACAGACCCCAAATTCCCTTTGCTCACTAATATTAACGATTTAAAAATCCTTCATACTGTCCTATAATAAACTATACATACTGTAGAAGCTTGGAAAAGTAACTTTTGGGACTGTTGTTCCCCGAATCCCCAGCCAACATTTTATTTATTTATTTATTTATTTACTTTACTTTACTTTACTTGTATACTGCTGTTCTCAGCCCGAAGGCGACTCACAGCGGTTCACAACAAACAAAAACAGCAGAAATTCAATGTCAGATATAAAACAGTTAGCAATCCCGCGCAGCACACAATTAATAAACACTTATTACAATACTTTTACTTTTCCCTGTTATGGTCTAGGGCTGTTTATTATCAGATACTGGTTGACATCTTGTTCATGACATGCACATGCACATGCATAAGACACACTATACATCTGTTCCTTGTGCTTGTACTTGTACAACAGTGCTCAGTCCTTGACATATGTTGTGCAGTGTTGTTGTTCCACATGGGGATTATGTAGTGCGGGTGTAATATATTTCTGCAGGATGATATTTACACTTTTTTCATGTAAGAAGCAACTTGAGAAACTTCAAGTTGCTTCTATTGTGAGAGAATTGGTCATCTGCAAGGATGTTGCCCAGAGGATGCCCAGATGTTTTACTATCCTGTGGGAGGCTTCTCTCATGTCCCTACATGGGAAGCTGGAAGTGACAGATGGGAACTCACCCTGCTCCACGGATTCTAACCGCCAACCTTTCAGTCTCCAGTCCTGCCAGCATAAGCATTTAACCCATTGTGCCACTAGGGGAAGGGATCTAACACTAAAGGGATGTTCAATTGTAGCCATTGACTGCTCTGTTGGATATAAGGAATGCCTTGCATGTTTATTTGGATATGCTTATGGGCAATTGTCATGTGTTATGTCATATCATGTGTTCATCTAAATCATTGAACTTAGTTGATGAATTGACAGTTTGGATTTGAAAGCTGACTTCTTACGTGCCAAATTGATGCCCTTACTTTTAAAAAAAGTGGATGAAAGGGGATATTTTGTACTATTTAGAAAACGAAAATAAATGCGAAGTAGGTGTTTCGAGCAAATCCATTGCCCTTGGTGTCGACTTTTAGCCTTTCATAAAGACCTAAACTCCCAACTCCAGAATTCTGATCATGTTTACAGATCTTTTTTTTAAATTTCAACTTTTTTTTGCAAATAATTTTTATTAGTAGTTTCACAGAAAACATAAAATAACATAACAATATCTAATAAAACAGAAAGAAAAGGGGGGGCACCCAACTTTTAGTTATAAAGTATTTCAGCTCTTAGTAATAAACAGATTGAGTGCAGTTATGAGGGAGGGGGAAAGGATCAACATAGAGACAAATTCCAAAATTAATTAACAATTAAAATTCAACTTTTTATGTCTTTTAAGTATCAGGAGGTCCAAACATAATATTTGTATGTCCAGTCTCCAATTGTGAACAGTTGTTTACAAATCTCAAATTAAGCATGTAATCCTGCATGCATTTCTACTTGTTAGTAAGTCCAATTGAACTCACTAGCACTTGCTTTTGAGTCAGCTTTTAATTTACATTGAATTATGGAAAAGATGAAAAAGAATTTCTGATGAGTTGCCTCTATAATATAAAGCTTGGTGGCTTCTAATGTCACATTCCCTTGTTAGAAATCTTCTAAGTCAACTTGAAAGAGATTTATATTTCTCTTTATTAGAGCACTTTCTCTAACAGAGCCAAAGAGTGTGGCTTTTCAATGTTTGAGAAAGCGTCGCAGCCCAACATGCACGGTGTCAGGTTTCCCGGTTAAGCGACGTGTGGTGATTTTTTGACATTTTGAACTAATTAGCACATTTTTCCATGGAGTTCCTAAGCTGTTGCCCACGTCCCCACCTCCCCTTTTCCTCCAGAGCTGTACAACATGGTCTGATGGGCAGGGTGTCGACAGGAACTTGCTCCTTTGTGTTCTCCCCTCCCAATGAAAAGGCTCAGCCTTGTTCAGAGACAAGACAAACAGCAAAAGTGAAAGGTGGCTAAGTTAAGTCAGGGGCGGCAGTGGGAAGGGGGGGGGGGTTGCAGGAAGCATAAGGGGGAAGAGCCAAGAGGTCAGGCCCCTACTAATGCTCAGTTAGACTAATACTCAGGGAACGAATGGGATAGGAGCAGATGTTGCCTAAAGGAGAGAAAGGGCGTTTCTTTTCAGCTCGCCGTTGGGAGGATGCCTGTCAGACCATAAGAAACCAGGGAGAGCCGGAGAGCTTATCAGCTGTGCTGGGCAGTCCATGGAAGCATTGGCTGTGGGAAGCTCCTTTTATGCCTCCTGGGCTTCAGCTGGGCTTCGGAAAGAAGAGACAAACAGTGGCCGCACTCTTTTAGCTACACTGGATGCCAAAGTCCGGCTGAATCTAAACAGAATGTAAATCTGTTGTGCCTTTGTGCAGGAGGGGAGGAAAGAAATGCAGGGTGCTTCCTGCAGTGCAGCTGCCTTAAACCGGAGAGCAAGTTTCCAGGAGGATGTCCTGCGAGTGAATTGGGAAAAGTTTTTCCTCTCATATTTGGGGTTTCTTTTTTAAAAGGGCTTTTACATTTCATTGATCTCACTGCTCCGAAGACTGTTGTATCCCTCTATGGATGTTCTGGCTGCTTCCCAGAGAAGCTTTAAAAACGGGATCAATCAACGGCCTTTTGAACTGAAATTATTTACAGCTACTGCCAAAAAAGGGAATAGCCTCATCCTTCTTGTTGTTACCTTTTTGGATATACCTTCATTTTCCTTGGAGGCTCTCTCTGTGCCTTGGTCATCGCCATCCACAGCTCTTTGGGCTTCTTTTTCTTCTGCAACATGGTGTATTTATAAAGGAGATGGAATTTTGCAAGCCATTTAAATGGATTACAGTTAATCTGTCACCTCCTGAAGATAATGGGCTGCCTGGTATAATGCTGATTCATTTTGAAGACTTAATCTGGAGATTTAAGGCATACATTTTGACCTGAAAAACAACATGGAATGCTTTGTGGGAAGTTCTGAGTTATTTAAGCCACTTACAGATTGTGTTGGGACTTTCTTGCTGGGATTTCTTCATTTGGGAGGAAATGTGTGTGCATGTGTGTGTGCGTATTTGCACACATATTGAGCTAGTCTTCTCTAGTATGCAAATATTTTCTTGTTCTGCCCTGTCTCCCTTTGCTTAAGCTCAAGCACTTTATATTTTAGCAGGAAAGTATTTGAATCACAACCAGGTAAACATGTGCTTTTCCTTTACACTGTTGCACTGATCATTACCTTAACCACCTCATAAATTATGTCTTGTGTTTAGTATATTTGCCTCTTTTTGCCGAGAGTAGGTTTATTGCAGTTCTGATAGCTTTTACTCTGTATATGTTGCACGTCCCCAGCATAACAACAATGTTAGGTTTATAAATACCCACAGACATGGGGAAGCCACTGAGCAGGCCAGACTGTTTACGCCAGAATCCTCCTTGTGTGGGCAAAGGTGATGAAGAAGAAGAAGATATAAATATTGAGGACTGTTACGTTCCTCAGAGGTCAATCTATGACACTGTTCGACTGAATGAACAAATTGATTCTGGTTCTAAAGGTAGCCTCTCCTCCAGGCATTTCTCAGATCGGACTTTGCCATACAGTCACAGAACACTGGACCTTAGTACCTTGTGCTCCAACGGTGCCCTCTCTTCCTCTAGTGTGTTTGAACTCCGAGGAAGAGAAGCTAATAAGCTAGATGAAAAAATGATATTTGATTCCCTTAAGCTGAATGGCGATGTCATTCGAACAGCTGGCTTGCCCAAAGCAAAGTATCACACAGAAAAGAAAGAACATAGGAGATCCTGGAGAATGCTTGTCCCACCAAACTTTGCAGACTATGCAAATAAAACTGAATCTTCAGTTGGTGGAACTGTTGATGTATCAGGCTTATCGGTAATGGTCCCGAGTGGATATGGAACAAATTCTCTAACTTCAGAAGATGACGACTCTGGTCTGTGTAGTCCTCCAGCTGAAAAAGAAGAAAAACAAAATATGCTAATGGGAGAACAGGCTCAGATTAGGAGCACGTCTTCTGTAGAAGATGTTCAGTTGTTAGATAGATTTGGAGCATTTTCTCCACCTCTTTCTAGTGGTGAACAACAAATATCATTGCTTACCTCCAGAAGTGCTCCTGCCAATGGACATTACCAAATGAAATTGCAGAATGTTTCACAGAGAGAGCTAACAGAACAAGATTCTCTCTGGAATTTTGAAGGTAAACTGGAGAGAAGTGATGGGCATTGCAGTCTATTAAAGCCTGTGAAAGGGGATCTCTTATCTCATGCAAAATGGCTCCAGGACGGTGAGAGAGAGCTTGATGTCACTTTAGAGAGATTGGAAGTGAGGAACAGCTTTGAAGTTAATGAGCCATTAGAAACCTGTGACAGGATGATTGAAAAGGATTTCGTGGACATTTCACCTCAGGACACAGATAGTTTCTATGAAGAAGCAGCTTTGCATACTAGTGATAAGGAGTTAGCCACATATGCAGTTGTGCTTGAAGCAGAGGAGGAAGATAACATGATCCTTGCAGATTCAAGAGAAGTAGAACTGTCTAGTCAGGCTTTGATCCCACGTTGTCAAAAAGCAGATCCAGATGATTCTGAAATCACTTTCTGGACTACTGGCGTGCAGATAGGACAAAACTTGGATACAGTTTGCAATGGCATGTTGTCTCATAAGGTAATTCAAGACATACATGTGTTTGTTTTTTTTTAAAAATCAACTTATATGTACTTAGTTTTTTCTTCTGTTATTCCACCATGGATGCATATATTTATGTTTCTCTGTCCAAAAAGATCCCTGTGATTATTTTCACAATCTATTATAAAAAGGCTGAAATTGGTGAGATAGTCACTTTAGTAAATTGATTAAGGGCAGTTTATGACAGGGTTGATTAGTTCCAGCTGTTGGGTGCATGGCTATTTATTGTCCAGATGGTGCCTGTTACCCTTCATTTAGAGGCTTCCACCATGCCTTGAGGTTCAGCATCCCCTCCACCCACTCGCCCACCCGCTCCACTTTCATACAAATTGTGCTTCAAGCAGCCAATGCCATTCAAGGGCAGGCAGACCTGATTTATATGGCTTTTACAGAACTTCAGCTAAATACTTTTGCATTCTTTCTTAGGACTTGGGTCCCATTCGGCTCAGTAGGACTTCCTTCTGAGTATAAAGGATTGCGCTGTTAACTCGTAAAGGCAAAACTAGTAATGCCGAGATTGTTGTGGCTTTCAAAACTGCACAGATGAAAGGCTTGTTGCACGTATTGAAATGATCTCCTTGGATCTTCATGCCAAAAAGTAGTTCTGAAATGGTGCATTTTACAAGGGATGTCGTAATGTTTGCTGAGCACTGTCCAAAGTAAGGCAAAAAGAGTAAAGCTTTGTAATAAGCAAGGGATGCTTGTGAAGTCTGTAATTATTTCCCTTTGGCCAGTTTCTTTAGTCTGGTTGCATCTTATGTTATTTGTGGGCTTGTTGCTGAGCTGTTCTGGTAAACTCTAACCTCGGTGCCTTCTTTTTGTGCATAGACGTGTTCCTAAAAACAGATCTAGGGAGAACCCTTGTTTTGGAATGTTATGGGATTGTCTTTTAGAGGCAATGAAATCTGAAAGACTGAGAGTTGGAACCTAAGAACTGTGTGATCGTTCTGTGAGTCCAAAGGAAAAGGGGGATAGATGTGAGGGAGAAGGGTCTTTTCATACAGCAATCTCCTACTTGGCTTAAACTAAAGACAGTGCCAAAAATGGTTGTCACGTGGGACATAAGAATGTAAGGTTCTACCAATCAGATAACAGAGATCAGGACTGCCACTAAGCTAGCACTTGGAATTGCCGAAAGCAACTTGTTGAAACTTTGTCTTTGTTACTAGTTGTTTATTTATTTAAAGTAAAGGCAGGTTTCTATATTATATTTTGTTTTTGTTTTTAAGAGCATGTTTTGTACTGTCTTTAAGTACTGTACTGTATTCCCCAGACTCCGCTTTACAAAATGCTAAGTGTGCTTTCCCATAATGATTATGTTCACCAAAAGTTCTGAAGACTCCCATTCTTTTTCCATGGTGAAATGCAAAATGAAAGAGCTATGGAGTACACCACAAATGTAGGGAAGGATTGGATCTGTCAGCTATGGTTTCTCACAGTTTTTCATTTTTCTGGTCTTAAGTTCAGGATTCATCTTTATGTTTGGGCTGTTCCAACTTTGTGATTTTTTTTAGGTTCAGATGAAAATACGTATGGATTTTGTGCACATTTCTCCTAATACAGTATTAATTGTGGACATAATTTTGCCAGTGATCAATTAGTTTTCTTAATGCGATCTATTTTGACTTATTTTACTAGAATATACATCTCATCTTCACTTTCCTGTAATAGCCTATTTTTATGCATATTTTAGTTGAAGGAATCTATTTCATAGGAGATACATATATTTGAAAGCATAACTGAATTTTGATCCCTATTTCAAAAGTGAAGATTTCATGCATTCAAATTAAAATGCAAATGTAGTACATTTCTTTTCCATCTCTAATACATCCCACAGGTGGGTCACATGCCTAACAATCATGATCCCAATGTAAATCCTACCAAAATATAACTGGTTCAAGGGCCAAACTGGGGAAAAACTCTGTTCACTAACCAAGGTGACATTGTGCTTTTGACCTCTATTTGGAGATAAACATATTATGAGACAGATGTCTTGTCATGAATTATGATTTTAGGTGTAAGAAGGATCCGTGTATAGCCATTTCTAATAAATAATTAGAAATACAAAGATTCTGTTTTCTAGCTGTTTTCAGATCACCAAGCCTGTTGCTGGACAACTCCTATCTCTGAGTCTCCTTTATGGAGAGCAAAAAAGAGGTGAAAATGAGCAGCAGCATAATAATAATAATAATAATAATAATAATAATAATAATAATAATTTTGGAGGAGAATATTCCAAGTATTTGTGCATTCCAGATTTTCATATGTGATGTTTTCAACAATGGGCATATCCATTGTGTTTTTCCTTTTGATTTTAAGATATTTATATTATTTGAGGTCCTCATTCATGTTTGATTAATAGATAGAAACATTGCTATGAAATATGAAATGAATTTATACATATCTGATTTTCCAGTAATCATGGTATCCTAAATCTGTTTGACCCTGTTTTCCTCTTCTTTGATAGTATGATAATAATTTGGCTGCTTTGGTCCTTTCAGGTATAACTCTGAAAATGGGACAAGGTTGAACAGTCCTCTGGGCTAAAACACTAAATATTATAGCTCAGTATTACAGTGCAATTATATGACTGTGTATTATGTACCATGGGAAGATTACTATCTGGAAAGGGAGAAATAATTGAATAACTGTTACAAATCTGAGAGGTATTAGGGCCAAAAGGTATTTATTCTGTTCTCATAATTTCGAGCTTCTCCTTTAATTATGACAGAATATGATACCTTCCTTGTCTTGAGTACTCTCAGATGAACTTTATTTAAGTTGGTAAATTGACATAGATCTGTTGTGATGATATCATCCTCTGAATAATTTCAAATTTAATGCCAGAGAAGAATACTAGGGAAATATAGTCACATGGAGTCTCATCAGTAATAATAACACAGGACTATAAAATTGTGTGTCATGTAAACCTTCTTAAAAATGTATCCTGGTTTTATAGGAATTTGGCATTCTAGATCCAAAATGACATCAGATTTGCTCCATCGTGTACAGTTTTTTTCCCACAACTTTCTTTGATATTTTTATTTTATAGTATGTGACTGGTTAAAATTTCTTTGGGGAGTTCATAGTAAACAGTAAAGTGAGGGTTAAAGTCTTCTAATAGGCTTTCAAAACACTTTAATTTGCTGATATGACACACACAAATCCATTCAAAAGCACTAAAAGAAATTGCACCTAAACATCAGCGCCCACACTTAATCAACACAGAGTTGCAACTAAATGGATAAAAAATATTTGTGAAAGAAATGAGGTATGACTTTTTAATTCTGTTTTTCAAATTGAAAAATACAATCAGCAACAATATTGAAAAAGGTTATTTCATTATATGCTATATAGATTAATCATAGGAGTCTGGAAAGTTACTTTTTAAAAGTAATTATTTATATTACCATTTCCCAAAAAGGTGATAGGTAGGGCTGCGGTTTTTAGGAAAGGGAGTCTTTTTACTTCCTTGCTTCTCACAATTAAATAGTTGTGGGGGTTGTTTCTTAAAACCCCAAAACATATACACACCTGGATGCTAAACATTGCTGGCCTGTAGCCTAAAACTCACTTTCTTCCAGCTCATCTCATCTCATCTTTGCTTCAACACCTGCAAGGCAATGATAATTTATCTTACAGGATTCACCAGCTATTTCCACCACCACATATGATGTCAGAGCAGAAAATCAATCTGTTTTTTTCCTTTCCCAACTTTACATTTTTTCCTCCTTTACAATACTTCAGCTTACTGAAGATCTGTTGACAGGAATAGGCAGTGATTCTGTATGCAATGATAGTTCTGCCCAGTTGTATTGCCTCAAGAAAGAGAGACTTAAAGGATGCATCTACACTGTAGAATGAATGCAGTTAGACACCACTTTAGTTGCCATAGGACAATGTAATGGAATCCTGGGATTTGTTGTTTGATGGGGCTAAATAAATAAAGCTGTAAAATGATAGCTCTCATCAGGACTCCATTGTATTTAATCACTGAAGTTAGTGATATCAAACTGCATTAATTCTACATTGTAGATGTTCCATAAGACAGACCTCTCAGTTGTTCCTAGCCTGCAGCTCCCAGCATTCCTCATTGCTAGTGTGCTGACTGGAGCTTGCAGTCCAACCTATCTGTAGTACTGCATTATTCCCACACTTGTTGCAAAACATTTTCTAGTCTTGAGATGAGTCTTTTCCCACTGTGTAATCCTTTTTAGATGGGCTTATGTACCCACAGAGTGCATCTTCCCATTTAATTCAGTATAGAAGTGCATGCATTAATGGGGTATAGAAACGCTACTATGTTTACCTTTCAGTTTTAAATACAGGTTTTGTTACATTTTTTTAAATAATAACAGTGTGTCGGTTCTTATTTAACTTACTGTGTATGTAATTTTCTATGTACTTTTAAAAAAGTTTACATCATTAAGAGCCATTTTATTATGTACCTTGTATAGCTAAATACTATCTTGCAACATTGCACTCAGTATTTGCCGTATTCTTTTACTCCTTATCTCTGCCTTAGAGGTTGTTGTGCTGAGCATGCTTCAGATTCATCAGAGAAGGTGTGTCTTTGCCTTTTATTTTGACAGGTATTTGAGAAAGAAGCGATCGAACCGCTGCAGGTTAAGCAACAAGAGGTCAATTGGTTGGGTCAAGGCCTTATACAGAGTGCGGCTAAAAACACTAGCACCGAAAACCTTGAGCATGATCTTGAGGATGTGAATACAAAATGGAAAACTCTCAACAAAAAGGTGACTCAGATGTATTTTCACTGTTCTGAGTACATTGCTTTTGTTTTCCTGTTATTCCTGTTCCAGAAAGAAAGCTACTATTAAGTATTTTTAATTAGGTTTCTGTCAGTAGCCTAACAAAAAATGTGGTCTCTTCAGCCCAGATGTCTGCATGTCCTTGAATGCTTGTGTATTTTTATTTATTGACTTTATGTTTGTCCCACTTTTCTCCCAGTGTCAGGATGCAAGACAGGTATGGAAGCCATGTTGTGTGTTTCAAATAATGTTAGAACATAGCTACAAGGAGCGAAAATCACATTTGTCTTAATGATATTGCTAACTAAAAATCTGATACTTCTCACATCATGATAACTGGAGACAGTTGAGTGAACGTTAGCCCTGCCTTCTAGTTAAAGCAATATGGTGCAAAAGGGATAACCTTATTGTTCTTTGTGGACTCTGTGCTTCACACAGATGAGTTTTGCACTTGCACAGACATCCCATTCAGAAACTAGAGCAGAGTATCCCATTTGTTGCACATGTGGCCAAGTTTTGAAGTCCATAGTGAAATATTGCAGAGATTGACAAAATTTGAAATAATACCTTAGATTCAGAAATATTTCCATACCAATAAAGAGTTAACAGAAATAAAAAACATGTAAGATTTAAATTGGTATCCTACCAGGGTTGGTACACTGTCGAATTAATGTAATTTGATACCTCTTTAACTCACATGGCTCCATGCTATGTAACCAATTGTAGTTTTATGAAGCACCAGCACACTTTGGCATAGAAAGCCATGATTCTATAGCATTGAGCTCTAGCAGTTGCTGTGGTGTCAAACTGCATTAATTCTACAGTTTAGATATGCCTTACACCTCCAGGGCTGAAATGTCCACACTTTGGTTACATCCTGAATAGATTACTTCAACATGCTCTATGTGGGGTTGCCTTTGAAGACTGTTCAGAAGCTTCAAGCCATCTAATGGGCGGCTGCCAGATTGCTCACTGGAGCAGGGTACAGGGAGCACACAATTGCTCATTACACCAGCTCCACTGGCTGCCAGTCTTCTACCGAGCACAAATCAAAGCGCTGGCTTTATTTATTTATTTATTTATTTATTCCTGGTATTTCTAGCCTGCCTTTCTCAGCCCTAGGGCGACTCAAGGCAGGTTACTTCGATGCCACACATTCTTACAAAATACAATTAAAAACATTCAGCATAGCAATATAAAACCATATAAAAACCATTAAAACTGAATAATCACCAACGTTGTCCTGTTAAACTCATTTCCAATAGGATCATCTAGCCATTCCATGTTCATTCTTCATAGTTTCATATTTATTTATTATGCTGCATTTCCCAGAAGCTGGCTCGAAGAACCAAGTTTTTACTTTTTTTTTGGAAAGTCAGGAGGGAGGGGACCAGTCTAATATCCCTAGAGGGAGTTTTACATCTGAGGGGCCACCACTGAGAAAGCCCTGTCTCTCGTCCCCACCAGATGTACTTGCAAGGGAGGCGGGATTGGGAGCAGGGCCTCCGCTGAAGATCTTAAGTTCCTAGGTGGTTCATAAGGAGAGATACATTCGGACAGGTAAGCTGGGCCGGAACTGTTTAGGGCTTTATAGGCTAAAGCCAGTATTTTGAATTGTGTCCAGTAGCAAGCTTTAGCCTATAAAGCCCAGCTTACCTGTCCGAACATATCTCCCTCTATGAACCATCTCTGAGATTAAGATTGACTTGTGGGGATGAGAGACAGGGCCATCTCAGTGGCCCCTCCTCTGTGGAACTCTCTCCCCAATGAAATCAGATCTGCCCCTTCTCTCCTGACCTTCAGGAAAAAAACTTAAGACATTGCTTTGGGACAAAGCTTTTGACAAGTAATTGGAGCAGTGCAGTAAGTGACCATGACTCAATGTGATTGACAAATGGGATGGCCTTGGATTATATTTTGGATGGCATGATTTTAATTGTTGTTTTAATAATTCATATTTTAATTGTTTGGCTTTAAGTGTAATTGTTTTGTTTGATACATGTATGGATGGCATTGAATTCCTGCCTGTTGTAAGGCCGCCTTAAGTTCCCTCTGGGGCGAGAAAGGCGAAATATAAATATGGTAAATAAATAAACACATTAATCTCCGTGAAAGACCCTCAAGATTGTCCAGCCAATTTTAGGGAGAGAGTGGGGTGGAGAGAAGATCCTCAATAAAGTAAAATAAAACCAGTCTGAGGCTGCCTTTAACTATTATCCTGAAGGTATGCTTGAAGATACTGTATTGTATAAAATTATGGTATTGTGCATATGAAGGGAATTGTATTTATAGTGGATGTCTCTGGGATTTTTCAGGTAGCTCAAAGAGCAGCTCAGCTGCAAGAAGCCCTGCTGCACTGTGGAAGGTTTCAAGATGCTGTTGAATCTATTCTGAGTTGGCTGATTGATACAGAAGACCTTGTAGCTAATCAGAAACCTCCATCGGCTGAGTTTAAGGTTGTGAAAGCCCAAATTCAGGAACAGAAAGTGAGTGGAAGTGATTTATCTGTTCTTCTATCAAATATATTTCTTTCTAATACCTCTTCAGTGGGATGTATGGATACTTCTGTATGTATCAAAGAGAGAAGAAATGGTATCTGGAGTACGAACTCTTTGCATCATTTATCTTTTGTTTACACTTGGATGTGAATACAAAATGTATTTGTGGTTTCAAAGACTAGGAAATGTTTGCAAATACAACACTGAGAGGGAGAAAAATCTAAATTTCACATTGGGGGCCTACCTCAATAAGGTTGAAATTAAGGTCAGTATCCTGCCAGAGCTTCACTCCTCTACCATGATTTTGAAATTAATGTGTTCCTCGTACTCATGTATGCCACTCACTGTGGGGGCAGTTGAGCTTTTCTATATCTTGCACCCTTTGTCTGTCTGCAGATGAGGATTAGTGAGAATGAAAGCCTTGTCTGCTTCCACCTCCCACCACTTGATCGCCTGCTGGTTTTGAACTTTGTAGGGGTTTATAAAATCTTTTTTGAATTAATGTACCATCTTGGTGTATCAGCAGCTCATGGTATTGTCACTTGATAACATAGATCCAATAAAGAGGCATCATGTTTTCTAATTATTATAACTCCACTTTGGAATTATATACTTCCTCGTGCTCTCATTTTCTTTTAAATGCTGATAAATGCTGAATTGGCAATAATGAATATTTCACAGGAGGGAGTGAGTAGATCTAGTAGGTCCGCAAATACTCTATTTTTCAAAATAATTTTTTTTCAGGAAAAGAGCAGGTTTTAAAAGTATAGTATTAGAGGGATCACATTCTGTGAATGCTTTAACAAAATCAACAAGAGATTATGTGAATGAAACAATGAAGAGAGCCTACTAAAAGAGAAACAGCAGGATTCCTTGTGAGTCAAATTCTCAGGCTGTTAGGACAATTGAGCAACCAAAGATGCAGCTGTACATAATGAAATCAGATTTTAGATTATCATGCAAAACTGAAAGTTATTTTGGGATACAATCCAACGGAAGCTACATATTCAGGATTTTCTGTCAGAACGTTTGGGATATACATGCAAAGTCATACCTTGAACGTATTTCCTGGTTTGCAACCAATGATTATGATCATAATCACATTAAGTGATACCCTTTGAAACAGAAACATATCAAAACAGGATTATACACCTCCAGCTGCCAATTGAACTAGGCTCACTGGATCAATAGCTAACTGCTATCAACACTTATTTAAATCGTGTTACTAAAATGCATCTCCTCCCATTGTAACTTAGTATGGGGTTTAGAGCACAGACATACTACTTTGCTTTGATAAGGTGCAGAGCTTTATTGACCTTGTCTTTTCATTATCCCCATCTTGATTGATTGATTTACAGTATTTATATTCCGCCTTTCTCACTCTGCACGGGACTCAGGGCGGATCACAATGCCCATATACATGGCAAACATTAAATGCCATACACACACAACATATATAGACAGAGACACAGAGGCTATTTATCTTTCCAGCTTCATGAGGGTATGCTTTTTGAATTCCAGCCACTGGGGGAAGCTGTTGCTTTACCATCCACTTGTGACACCGATGGAGTACTTCCTCAGTCTTTTTGCACAATATTGGTGTCGTAAATTAGTTAAATTAGCCTCCCCGCATAAGCGATACCTAAATTTCCTACTTGACAGATGCAACTGTCTTTCGGGCTGCAAAGGTCGACAGCAACCTAGACAAATGGCTGGAAGCTCACTCCAACCCGAACTGGTTTCCAGCTCGTGACCTCTCAGTCAGTAGTGATTTTAATGCATCTGACTCCCAACCAGCTGCGCCACAACTTTTTAGAATAGGATCTATATAATACATAATTGTTGCAGAAGGAGTCCTATGATCATACACCAAATAACATCTAATATTTATGTCCTTCATTTTGAGGACCATTCCATGCTGAACATGATGCAAGATGTAGACCTTATGGGTCTACATGCACTCCATGCAGTCATGCTGGTCACATGACCTTGGAGGTGTCTACGGACAATGCCGGCTCTTTGGCTTAGAAATGGAGATGAGCACCACCTCCTAGAGTTGGACATGACTAGACTTAATGTCAGGGGAAACTTTAACCTTTTAGACTTCATGGGAAAGACACAGAGAGAAGAACTGGGGCAAGCAGGCAGTTGTGATCTTGTAGACAACCATACTTTGACTTTTCTAATTGCAGCAACTATTTTTTTGTAAAAAATAGGGAACAGAAGATTATTGACTAGATCCTTCCTCCCAAAGTGGACTGTAGATCTTTTTGCCATAATCTTTGCTTCTTTGTCCATGCAGTCCTCTTGCGTTTGAGGCAACAACTGAACAGGGAAGGAAAGATGCTGGTTTTCTGCTGGCAGCCAGTTATGGCTTAGGGGCCTCTTGCTGCCAGACGCCACCTTACATTTTATTTGCTTGGAGAAGCTGTTTTTGAAAGTGGTTTTTCTAGGTTGCACATCTTGTATTTAATTAGGTGGGTCTGCTCTATCATAGTTAAATATGTTGTTCTTTGGCGTGACCATAGTATACGTCTCCTTAGAGGATTGAATGGAAGTCTTTTAACAGGGAAATGAAGTTATGTGGCAAGCCACTGAATGTCCCACTGGAAATATTTGTGCAACTGTGTCCTACTTCATAGAAGGCTATTAATGAATGTACACTGTTCTCCCAATGTAACATGAAACAGAAATATGAATGAAAAGGTATGAAAGGGAAACTATAGCTACGTCTGAGATTGGTTCAGTTTGCCAGCAGTAGGAATGAATTGCTTATACTGTACATACACAAACAATGACATTTAGTTGAGTTCTCTGAAAATTATTCCCTTAAAGCAGACTTTGAAGAATCTACCTCTTCGACAGCCAGATAGCAGATATTTCCTGGCAATTGATTTTATGATTATTTTGTCTCCAGCTTCTCCAGAGATTGTTGGACGACCGCAAGCCCACTGTCGAATTGATCAAGCGTGAAGGGGAGAAAATTGCAGAGTCAGCAGAGCCTGCTGATAAAGAGAAGATCTTGAAACAGCTGAGCCTCCTGGATAGCAGATGGGATGCGCTGCTCGATAAAGCAGAAAGGAGGTACTTGAAATGTTTTCATTTACTTAGGCGTATGGCATGGTATATCCCCTCAAGGTAGCACGGTAGATGCTGTTTGAAACTATATCAACATTTTCATTCCGCTAATGACTAAACCGCATTGAGTCGCCTGTCAAGGGCTGAAAAATGCGGTATAGAAATAAAGCAAATAAATAAATAAATAAATAAATAGATCAGTATTCACATTTGAAAATGAATGAGAAAATTGCTCTGAATACAGGAACCTTATTTTTTGCAAAATCCTTTTATCCCTTTCTATCTCTGTCCTTTATCTAGCTGGAAGATTTTTTTAACAGCATCAGCTGTTGAAAAGGGCTGGGGAAACAGGCTTCCATTGTCAGGTTGCAGTACTGTCCTTGCAGGTTTTTTTTTCATGTGAGGAAAGACTTGAGAAACTGCAAGTTGCTTCTGGTGTGAGAGAATTGGTCATCTGCAAGGACGTTGCTTAGGGAATGCCTGGATGTTTTACCATCTTGGGGGAGATTTCTCTCATGTCCCTATATGAGAAGCTGGAGCTGACAGATAGGAGCTCATCCTGCTCCCTAGATTCAAACCACTGATCATTCGGTCAGCAGCCCTGCTGGCACAAGAGTTTAACCCATTGCACCACCGGGGCTCCTGTCCTTGCAGTAATCAGCAATAACGGACACCTGAGAAAGAATGGGATTCTAGTCTAGCCAACCCTACTGTCATATTAGGCTGCTTAAAAAAAAGAAAATAATAAAGCAGCTACCTTCAGCCTCTCTAACATGTTAAAAAAAGCAATGGCCTGTATTTTTTGGCCACCAAAACAAAAATAAAATAATTGGAGACTGATGTAAACAAAGGCATACCTGGATAAATTTTTGAAGAAGTCTTCCAGTGATGTCAAAATGTTTTTGTTTATTTATGCAAGACTAACTTGACATCATTGTCTCACTTCACATGGCCGTATTGTTAGTTTTGTTTGGAAAATGTTGGAATTCTATTCTTTGTGATGTAGAAATTTGTCTTTAATCTTTCCTTGTTATTTCTCCCACTGGTTGTCCAAGTTTCTACTTGGTTATTGACGTCACATCCTTTATCATTAGAAATGGCAGTATTACGATAAAGAAAAAGCAATGTCACACAATTACTTGTTCTCTTAGTAAATACATAACTTCCCTGTGTTATCATATGAGAATTTCTGAAAACAATAGTTGTGGGCATAGTGGACTCCCAAATGGGTTCAGGAGAGGGACAGGACTGAGGCCCTACATTATAGGGGTTTAAAATAAAGTTTAAAATAAAGAAGAACCAGCTCTGCCCCAAACCAGATTTGGCAGAAGCTGAGTTCTTGTACCTGTTACGATGTGTTTTCTTTCCCCAATTGGCATCATTGGCTTCCACTAGAAGAAAAAAGAAACTTGATAGGAGCGGATAGGATATGCTGATTCAAGCACTTCAGAAGTGGTAATGCAATCTTAAGGTAAAACTTCTGTTTTCAGTGGCAGCTCCTTGTTCTTTGCAACATGGAGAATTTATGGCGTCGGGCCAAAAAAAAAAAAAAAAAGAGAGAATTCACCTTTTATAACAATGAGATTTAATTTTGCATAGTGAAGTATAGTGGTATAGTGGACTGAACCAGGGCTTGAATCCCTGCTTTGTCGTGGAAACCCACTGGTTGATCGTGGGCAAGATGTACTCTCTCTGCCTCAGAGGAAGGCAAAGTCACCCCTCATATAAACAAAAACCTCTATGATAGATCCAGGTTAGGGTTACCATGAGTCAGAAATATCTTGAAGGCACACAATGACAGCAATGTTAGTATTTTGCAATAGCTTTAGATGATCCTTTTTTTCTTTCCAACTAGACGATATGAGAATAGCTAAACTAAATGGGATTAATTAATTTTTTTTATCATGTCAGAAGCAACTTGAGAAACTACAAGTCACTTCTGGTGTGATAGAATTGGCCATCTGCAGAGACATTGTCCCGGGATGCCCAGATGTTTTAGCATCCTGTAGGAGGCTTTTCTCATGTCCCCACATGGGAAGCTGGATCTGACAGACAGGAGCTCACCCTGTCTCGTAGATTCAAACCACCGACCTTCTGGTCCCCAGTTCAGTCGGCACAAGAGTTTAACCCATTACGCCACCACGGCTCCACAATGGGATCAAGCAAAGACTATAAAATACCACAAGCTTTTGTCCTACTCATACTGTCTGGTGTTTGTTAAATTAGTAGTTGGTTTGTTTGTCTTTCGTTCATTTTTCTCGTTACCATGAATTTGCTAAACGTTTGGGGATTTTGTACATATTCTTCCCCCTTTTGTATTTTGTAGAAATTGCCAGTTGGAAGGTATCTCTGTAGTGGCACAGCAGTTCCATGAAACTTTTGAACCACTGGTGGAATGGATAGCAGCCACTGAAAAGCGGCTTTCAAATTCAGAACCCATTGGTACACAGGCTTCCAAACTTCAACAACAAATTTCTCAACACAAAGTAAGATCTATTCATTTGGGGGATTGTATTCCTGTTGTCTATCCAACAAAATCAACATTCCTTTCAAAATTACTCCATGCACACTTTTTCATTACTTTTGTTTATTCACATATTTATCATTTTACATTATTTCTGTTGCCTTTTAGTATATGCATATTTGGTTATATGGTTTTGTTCGTTCTTCTTTTCCATTTCTTTTCTTTACTACTCTGAAAACTCTATTTAGGCCTTAGAGGAAGACATCAGCACTCACAACACAAGTTTACAGGAAGCCATTCATATTGGTCAGGCTCTAAAGACCTTATGCTCCAAGGAGGATAAAGACATGGTGCAGGAGAAACTAGATTCTTCAGAAGCCCGATACACAGAGATTCAAGAGAAATATAGCAGTAGGGCTGAGCTTCTGCAGCAAGCGTATTGCAATGCTCAGATTTTTGGAGAGGATGAAGTCGAATTGATGAACTGGCTGAATGAAGTTCATGAGAAGCTGAGCAAACTGGCAGTCCAAGACTACAATACTGACCTATTAGGGAAACAACACACTGAAATGCTGGTATTTGCACTTATATTCTGTTGATTTTGTTTTACTGTTATTTTCATTATTTCTTCTATTATTTAGCACTATCATTTTCCTTTCATTATTTTATTATTCTTGAATTATTTGTCTTTATATTTTGTTTAATTTAAGTCTATTTTTCTCTCTCTCTGCTTCATACTGAAAAAGAACACATGGTAGTTTACAAAGTAGTAAGATTTTAAACTGTGGACCTCTGATTGTTAAATATATGTATATAATCTCCTAGGTTCTTCAAGAAGAGATTGTGCTCAGAAAGCAAAATGTGGATCAGGCTATACAAAATGGTTTGGAGCTTCTCAAACAAACCACAGGTGAGAATCAAGGAATGGAATGAGAGCCAATGGCAGATACTTGGCAATAAGGACAAGTAAAGTTTCCCAGCAGGCTCTTGTCAACCTTGCTAAAGTTAATATTTCTTAAAGAGAAATGTTCTAGTACTCCTAATTAATGGTATAAATTCATTGTTGTTCTTCAGCGTTTAATCAAAAATTGGGAAACGAGTGAAAATAAGATAATATTTATTATGAACTGATATGGCAGTATATGGATTGAAAGGGCAAAGTTATGGGGTGGGAATTTGCAGCTCAGATGTTCAGCATAAACTTGATGGGTGCCTTAGGCAAGCCACCAGCGCTCAGTTAAAACCCTTCATATGCGGTGTGCATATAATTTAAGTATAGCAAATGAGTTTAGAGTAATATGGTCTTACTGTACAGAGGATTAAATGCCATGTCACCCTAGAGAAACTCTTCTAATGCAAAGGGAGCACTCCACAGCATGATATCTCTCTGCACAACCAATGATGATGATGATGATGATGATGATAGTAATAATAATAAAACTGTTCTAGAGTAGACCCCCGGTGGCACAGCAGGTTAAACCGCTGAGCTGTTGAACTTGCTGACCGAAAGGATGGCGGTTTGAATCCGGGCAACAGGGTGAACTCCCGCTGTTAGGCCCAGCTTATGCCAACCTAGCAATTTGAAAGCATACAAATGTGAGTAGATCAATAGGTACAGCATCTGTGGGAAGGTAACGGCGCTCCATGCAGTCATGCCTGCCACATGACCTTGGAGGTGTCTATGGACAATGCCAGCTCTTTGGCTTAGAAAAGGAGATGGACACCACCCCCCAAAGCAGGACACGACTAGACTTAATGTCAAGGGGAAATCTTTACCTTTACTTTTATAGAGGCCTGTGGGGATAAAAAAGAGTCACTGCCTGCCCTCCATGTTCTACTGATGGAAAGTGCCACTCTGTTTCTCTGTAGCAAGGCATAAAGCACATTTCTGAACATTTAGAGCTCTTGCAAATGCAGAGTTAATATTTGGGGATATTTGAGGGTGTGCTGCTTAAAACACTAACAGGAAGGAAATTCTGCCAAGTGCAACACTTTAAAATTCAATTTCCTGCAATAAGAGAATTAGAGTTTATTTATTTATTTATTAATGCACTTGTATACCGCTAATATCTCAGCCTAAATCGGCGACTCATTGCGGTTTACAACATTTAAAAAACAATATTCAGTTAAAAGAGTTCTTATTAAGCTCCTGAAATCCCAGGCATGGGTGCGATTATGGCTGTAGATGGGTTCAGAAATGTGTTCTGTGCCTTCACACAGAAAATCAGTTGGGTGAGACAAGACAACTGGTCTGAGTGCCAGCGGATTTAATGTAATTTATGTTTGTCTACACAGTATATGTATACCACATTCAGTTTGCAATGCATGCATAAATGACATCTTCTCAAGTAAGAAGTGGAAGTCCTTTAATTTTTAGTATCTCAAGAATTTGAAGAAAGGGGTCTGATTGGACAGATCTTATCCCCCCCCCTCCTTTATTTTTTCTGAAGAGGTTCAAAAGTAGGCAGAATCTAATCCACCTCTACTCTGGTCAGTCCCCCTCAAATTTTCCTGCCCCAAGGTACCCCCTTCACTTAACTTAGAACAAGGAAAAAGCCTTCTTCCTGGCAAATATTTTCCAGATGATAAACCTCAGAATATGATTCAACAAAGTGACATTCTGTAGGTCGTTTTCCTCCTCAATGGGAGCAATTTGTTCTGTGACTTACAGGTCATACAGTCTTAGACTTTGAAAAGAACGAGATGCTGTATTGAAAACTGAAAGGGGCCATCTCCTTGCTCTATCCCAGGCACGGGAAACTTTCTAACTTGAGAGCCGCATGGCAGACTGGAGCTGGATGGGCAGAGAGGGAGGGGGTTCTCCCCAAGTCCCCTTGCTGCTCTTTCCTCTTCTCTTTCGGAGGCAGAAATTGAAGGAAAGATGGGAAATGTTTGGATCCTGAAAGGGTTGGTTGTGGTCAGATGAAATGGTGAACATATTGCCTACTCTTGATACAGAATCCTGGAGTTGGAAGACCTCCAAGGGCCATCCGTCCAACCCCCTGCCATTCAGGAAGGTACAATCAAAGCACTCCCAATAGACAGCCTGTGAAAAAGCCTCCAGAGAAGGAGACTCCACCACATTCTGAGGCAGCCTATGCCACTCTCCAACAGCTCTTACTCTCAAGAAGTTCTTCCTAATCTTTTTAGTCAAATCTCTTTCCTTGCCATTTGAAACCATTGCTCCCTTGTGTCCTGGTCTCTAGAGCAGCAGAAAGTCAGTTTCCCCCCTCCTTCTCCTCAATGGGACACCCTTTTAAATCTTGAAACATTGTTCTCATGTTCCGTCTCTACCTTCTCCTTTTCCAGCTAAACATTTCCCAGGATGAAAGGACGAAGGAAAGAGGGAAGGAAGGAAGAGAAGGTTGGAAGGGTGGAAGGGGAGAGAGGGAGGGAGGAAAGAGAGAATGAAGGAAAGACAAAAGGGAAGGAAGGAAAAAGAGGGAGAGAGTGAAGGGGGAAGGAAGGGTGCAAGGGTGCAAGGGAATGGGGAAGAGGGAGGGAGTAAAGACAAAATAGAAGGAAGGAAAAAGAAGGAAAGAGGGAAGGAAGGACAAAATGGTGAAAGGGAAGGAAGGAAGGAGCGAGGGAAGAAGAAAAGAGAGAGGAAGGAAGGATAGGATGGTGAGAGAGAGGAGGGCCTGAGAAAAGAGTCCAAGGGGCTGCGTCCAGTCCTCAAGCCTGGGTTTGCCCATACCTGCTCTATCCCAAGCTATATTTCACATCGTTTAGAACAGAGAAAGTTCATACAACAAGGTTGGTGGAGGGAGAGATCTGTAATCATAGTTTCATCAAACAATGAAAAAAATCTGAAGTTCTTTGAGGATTTCATGGGAAAATCTGCTGCACCTTTCAAAGAAAAGATGAGGGTGCTTATTTATCCCCATTACGTATGCCTCTGGAAGTAGTGGTTATATTTTCCGTTTTTCATATTTTCACTTTTTAAAATCCTGGAGTAGCAATTTGACATTTTAATGACAGCAATAGTGAAGTGTAGAATCATCCCACATGTCCCTTTTGTTCTTTGTCAGTAAGCTTAAGGAAGTGGTAAATGGACTGATTAAACAACTAATATTATCTTTCTGCCATTGGTATTTGTCTTGTGGATATTATGGTTTTTTCTCCTGTCTTCCTTCGTTTTTTGTAGGCTGGTTTGGAGTGTGTTAGTAGAAAAACATTGTAGTGAATGAAAGTTAGAAAAAAAATGAAGTGAATGATTAATCTTACTGCTGCTGTTATACAGGCTGTTTCCTCACACTCGTGGTAGTACTGTGGGAAACCTTCATTCCAGTGGCATACAGCATGTTTGATTTCTAGCCTAACATCTTCCACATTTTCCAGTCTCTAACTCCATTAATTCTTCAAGATATACATAATTTGAGGCTAGGAAAGCGGAAAGGGAAATATGTATCTTGGACTTAGATTCTTTGCTGACCTCAAGTTGAAGAGGCAACTTTAATGGCCTAGCCGAGGTCCAAACTGCTTTTCAAGCTCAACAATAAATAAATCTGGAAAATTTATACCCATAAATCTTACAACTTAATGCTAGGATTTCTGCTACCTGCTAAACCTCAGATTGATTTATTAATGTAGGATATCCTGAGTTGATGCATACAGCATTGTTCCTTAACTCACATTATTCCCTTAGACCAGTGGTTCTCAACCTGTGGGTCCCCAGATGTTTTGGCCTTCAGCTCCCAGAAATCTTAACAGCTGGTAAACTGGCTGGGATTTCTGAGAGTTGTAGGCCAAAACACCTGGGGACCCACAGTTTGAGAACCATTACTTTAGAGAAAATCACATGGCTTTACCCACAGATTGGCAGAGTGCATTACTGCATCTCACTACAGCCCTTCCCAACCAACATAGCCAGTGTTCAGAAATGCCATGAGTAGCAACTAGGCATGTGCAATCCTTTGTTCTAAATGGTTCTAAAGTACTTACAAAACTAGGGAGCACTGGTGCTTTGTTTTTAAAATGTTTGTAAAGTTTTGGTACTGAAAATTTAGGAACTCTTTCAAAATTTCACCACTGTTAGCTCACCCAATTTCAGAACGTTTGACTTATCCACTGATTTTGGCAAATTTTCAATTTTTATAAAACATTTTTAATAATAAAGAAAATATGTTCCTGGTTTGAAAGTGTTATTTCCTGTTTCACTGTGTGGTCTTTACACCAGAAACTTTATTTTTTGAGGCAGAAACTTTGTTAAATTGGTGGAGACTCAACAAACCAAAATGTGCTACAGAGCGATGTCCCTTGCACAAAGATTTTTTTTTTGCAGTATAATAAACTTTTGCCATGTTTTTATGACAGAACCAATTAGGAACTGCCATTTATAGTGAAATTTTGAAAGTTTTGTTAGAGTTCTAAAATTTTCACCACCAAAACTTTAGAATCACTTTAGAATCAAAGCACCAGCACCCCCTAGTTTTGTAAGTACTTTAGAACCATTTAGAACCATGGGTCGCACATGCCTAGTGGCAACTCATCATCATCTGGAGGACTACGTTTTGCCCACCCCAGCAAGAAACATGGGGAAGGAAATGTATCCCACATCCACAGTTTCATCCTCAAGCTAATAAGGCATATTGTACTTCATGTTTGTAGGTCTGTGGCTTCATAGCTGCAAAGCTGGTGTTAGTTCAAAATTTTTTAACAGGACATAGACATATAAACACAATAAAGGTCGCCCCTTTTGAGACAGTGCTCTTTTGGAGCAAGGGATGCTGGTATGGCCTGGAGTGGATCTTAAGGGCTTCGCATGGTCTTTGGAGTTCACTGCTACTGCAGCTGTTGAGTGTATTTAACACTACTGAAAGTTCTCAGGGCAGGAAAAATCAACTTTACAGGGAGATGAGAATTGGAGGCTTTTTTTTCTTGATTGCTAAAGTCAAATTAGCATTTTGAAAAGGCTGAATTTAGAACCTTATTTCAGATCACAGCATGCTTGGATTCATCCACAATGAGAAATAAGTCTGATCCAAAGCGTTGTATGTGCTGAGAGCTTCTCCTGGACCTTTTACAGAAATATGGATTTGTTGTTATTTAATTTATTTTACTTAATGGACCAGATCAGTGAATACCCATTGAGATTAATGCAGATCGTATTTTGAGAGTTTACATGTTCAGAAGAAAATGTTATATGAATGATAAATTAGACTGGACATTTTGTTGGTCACCTTCTGGGCACTTAAGTGTCCAAATACATCATAATTACTTCACTGTTTTATTGATGCAATAATATCCCTTTCAAATTGCAGGTGATGAAGTTATCATTATTCAGGATAAATTGGAAGGCATTAAAGCAAGATACAAGGACATCACTAAGCTTAGTTCTGATGTTTCCAAGACTCTAGAACAAGCTCTAAAGCTGTCAGGACAACTACAATGTACCCACGAGGAACTCTGCACTTGGCTTGACAAAGTCGAGGTGGAATTGTCGTCGTATGATTCTCAGGTCCCCAAAGGCAAAGAATTAAATAAGGCACAAGAAAGGCAAAAGGTCTGTCTCTCATGCATGCTTCTAAAGTAGAAGTGGTTACTATTTAAGTAGTATAATGTAATTTCTGGATGATGTTTTACAAAAAAAAAAAAAAAAAAAAAAGCCCTCACAAAAATCTCTGTTACTTTAATTAAAATATTATCACATAACTTTATTTTTTATAAACCACTCCAGCTGAACACAAGACACAAACCAGCACTTGAATCATGTAATTTATTCTGTCATTTAGTGAGGTCACTCGCTCATAACTAAAAGTAATTAAAATAGCTACAATTATATTTCAGGAAGATTGATATTATGTCTTGTTAACAGTTATGTAACTTAATTACGTCTTTCAGCATTGGAAAAAATAATTTATTACAAGTAATTAGTTATTTGTCATTTATGCTTAAGTTCTGTCTCCACTAAAGGCTTATCAAGCAAAGAACTGCTCATATGATACTGTGCTGTTAGGTAAATCAGTATAGTAACTGAGGTTCTCAGTCTTAGTCTGATGCGAACTAAACTACATAAGGAAATACTTTTCACTTGCAGCTACAAATGGCACAACTTAGACTGAACATTACATCTTACATAGTGTAAATTACCAGAGAAATGGTGTACATGAGACTCTACCATTACTGTGTTACCTTTGTCATCAACAAAGTAATGTCTGATCCAGGACCAAGGTCTTGATGTGAATTTTGTGTCACACCAAAGAAATAATAAGCCCTTGCAAGAAAATTCCTTCTGCTTGACCAAACACAGTGCCAGAAACTTCATGCCCTGCATGCGCCTTTGTAGTACAGAGATTGCTGCACTTGTACTGAGGATTCCTTGGTTCAAATTCCCATTTAGCCTTATAATAACAGGTCTTGAAGTACCAGCTCACTCTGGTGCGACTAAGGAATTCGAGATACATTTTGTGGTGGAAGGGTATGAATGCTCTCTCAGACTGTAGTAACTAATACCAAATTTAGACATTCAAACAGTGTCCCCTAATTCTCATTATATTAAAGAAAATAAGGAACAGGCACTATACTTCACGTACAATAATTTAGCAAAATACATATATTTGGGGAAAGGTCCATTAAAAAATAACACAATTCAGGGAAGGTTAAAAAGACTCTTGTTCCCTGCTTCTTTGAGTTCATATGATGCCTTTTGCTGAGTGTTCAATAGACATGTACGCAAAATTTGTTTCTAGTTTCTTTTGTGTCTTCTATTTCTTTGGAAGGATGAAATGGGAAGCCCCCTCTCCACACAAAAATCTGCTTGATATGAAAGCCTGCTTTTGTGTGCATCCCAATTTGCCTCCTTGCCTTGGAAAGAGATTGTGTGTTGCGGGCCATGCAGCCTGCCTGCATGCCCCATCACATACGCACTCTTGGAGAGTGTGCTGGGGCATGCCTGCAGCTGAGCACCTCTTATATAAGAGGTGCTTGGCTGCAGGCACTGGCAGGCGCTCATGCTTTCCGGGCCTGCCTGCATGCCCTGCCACAAACACACTCTCTTTCCAAGGAGAGTGCCTGTGTGGCGGGGCATGCAGGCCAGCCCGGAAAATGTACACACCTGCCAGTGCCTACAGCTGAGTGCCTCTTACTCTAGAGTAGAAACAGCAGGTGCCAGGTAAGAAGAACGCACACCAGGAAGGGGAATCAGTGGATGATAATCCCCCCAATGGTCCAATTTTTGGGCTTTGAAACAAAAGAAGCAAAACCAACCCCCTCCCCAATTTTGTTAGGCTTACAAAAAACGGATCGGGCCCCCAATGAAAGCCGATACACAAAACCATTCAATTTCTCCCCCAAATGCGCATATCTAGTGTTCACCATTATGCTTACCATGGTTGCCAGCAGACTCCCACAAGTAGAAGGTGAATAAAATTGCCCTTTTGTCCTATTCAGGAGTGCAAATGTGTCTGACCTATTCATTTGTCAACACAATGACATTTATTAATATAAGCAGAGAAACTGAACTAAACAGATGACCTTTATGTACCCAGATGTTAACTTGCATTTTATATCTTCTCTATCAAATGACTCTAACAAAAGCAAAGATAGTTAAGCTGAGGACAGAAGGGATGTTTGGGCTTTTGGTTTTGAGCACAAAAATATTCTTAGACCGTGCAAAAAGTAAATATATAAAATAATTGAAGACTGAGAGCCTGGGGGAAGGCCAAGTGGAACCTTTCAGTGGTACACGTTTCACTTCTAGGCCAATGTGTTTATTTTAAATGTTCCTATTTTAGGAATTGAAAAAAGAATCAAAGGACAACAAAACCTTGTTAGACACGCTCAATGAAGTCAGCAGTGCTTTGCTGGAACTGGTGCCATGGCGAGCGAGAGAAGGGATAGACAGAATGGTAACGGAAGACAATGAACGATATAGGACTGTGAGTGACAGTATAACTCAGAAAGTGGAAGAAACTGATGCTGCCATCTTAAGATCGCAACAGGTAAAACCAAGATAAATCATCGTGTTGGTTTAATCCTATGTGTGAGAGGAAGAAAAATGTATTTATATCAGATGCTGGAAATAATGAGTCATAAGGAATGTAGTAGTTTCCCACAGCCTTTTCCTTGGAGGGTTTGCATTACAAAATTATATTCCAAAAGTAACACGGAGTTCAAAGGGAAGTTACTTTATTGGCATGACAAGTGAATGTTTCTAGTTACTTTAGAAGGGCATTTTAGAGGCGTTTTGATAGGAATGCTCTAGTTTTTGTGCAATTTGCTTACTGATTTTAGGGATTCTTCCTTCAAATGGTAAAATAGTAATGTGCAACAGTTTGCCACAGTTTCAGATAACAAAAAGAGTTATTTTTTCAACTTTGTAAGGATTATTGTCCGCAGGCTAATTATTTTGGGAGCTGCAATGGCACAATGGATTAAACCCTTGTGCAGGCTGAACTGCTGATCTGAAGGTAGGTGGTTCGGATCCCCATGATGGAGTGAGCTCCTGTCTGTCAACTCTAGCTTCTCATACGGGGATATGAGAGAAGCCTCCCACAGGATGGTAACACATCCGGGCATTCCCTTGGCAACATCTCTGCAGATAGCCAATTCTCTCACACTTGCAGTTTCTCGGGGTGCTTCTAATACAATTTTTTAAAAAATCAAACATTTTGAAAACTAGTTTTCCAGGTTCTACTTTATGTCTGGGCCTCTATACCATGGTTCAGCGCTTGAAAAGAACTGGATCAAAGTTTTAAGACATGTGTTGAAGACCAAAGCAAATTCAGTCATTGTTCCAGCCATCTGTCTTCTGGTTGACACAAAATTACAGCTTGGTCTAGCAGTTCATAGTATCATGACTGGCATCATGGAGTGAGCTCAGTGGGAATTTCACTAGAGAAAGAATTGTGAACTCGGGCCCCATAACTTTTGAAATTTATGCTCCTATGTGGGACAAACATCAGCTTGAGTTAACACATGGTTGAAGTACAGTGGATGCAGGTTCTCAGGAAAGGCAAATGTGGTTTTCAGAAGTTAATAGTATTAGAAACAGGGGGTTTGGTTATATGTTTGAGAGGGAAAGGATAACAGATGTGCTGGTCCTTTATTTTAATCTGACTCAGTTTACATACTTACAAGGCAAATGTGTATTGCTTGGTTTGAACAGGGTGATAAAATATGGCTTGAGAAAACCATAGTGATATCTGTCAGGGATAGACCAATGCTTATTCCTTCTTTTGTCCCAGGGACTGCTTTGAATGCATAGAGCTTTTAGGGGAAGACTTCTTTTCTAGTGGTAAACTGGGACAACAGTAAAAAGGTGCAATCAAAATACAAGCACATTTTGCTAGAAGCTGTTCTGGCCCATAGCTAAGCCTTGTGAGTGGCCTTTCAGCCTTTGAGAATTGGGGTGGGGGTGGGGGCACATACAAAATCTAATTTCCAGACAGCATGGTAAATTTACTTTGCTTCATGGACTGACATCCTGTCATTTAAACAAACATATTGAGCTATTGCTAAGTTGTCTTAACAAAACTGGACTATCATTATGCTTGTGTCAAGTCTGAGGGGTAATTCCTACTCTGCTACCTATTGACTCTAAAGGCATAGATTAACTCCTTCACTGAAGCAAGAAAATAATCTTTCAGATGGACAACAGCAGGAGGTGATGGGAGAAAAATAAAATGCATTAATATTACCTTTGATGTCTAAGAATTTTGAACTCTGGATAGAGTGCGCAGTATAATGTCATTGTGACATTTCTGAAATAAGCCGATTTTAATACAAAAGTCAGTGTGAGAGCTTTAGAATTTATTCAAGTAAAAATAAACTGCCCAGTGGTTATAAGAAGCTGTCCAAAATTTAAGCAGACCAATGATCCACTTGGTCTAGACCTTGGCTTTGACTAACATTAATATTAGGATGTTGTGCTAGTGACCTGGAGGTCCTTATTCTTCATCAGAGCTTCTGGTGGCACAACGGGTTAAACCCTTGTCCCAGCTGGACTGAAGACCAACAGGTCAGAGATTCGAATTCAGGGACAGTGCAGATGAGCTCCCTTTGTCAGCTCCAGCTCCCTGTGCAGGGACATGAGAAAAGCCTCCCACAAGGATGGTAAAACATCAAAACATCCGGGCGTCCCTGGGCAATGCCTTTGCAGACAGCCAATTTTCTCACACCAGAAGCAACTTGCAGTTTCTCAAGTCGCTTCTGAAACGGAAAAAAAAATCTTAAGAAGAAGACTTTGACATGCAACTATTGAACCATAATATTGCATATCAGCAAATCTGATTTTACAGTGTGGGCTAAAAGTCACAAAGTATAGATATACTGTATATAAGACTATGGCATTGGATGCTGTTTACGAGATTTTAATTTTCACTAAAATGTAAACATATTCCATATATGTACGGTATATGGTGCTATGGCATTGTAAATTAAAAACAAAAATTAAAGGAATTATTAAATATTGAAACTGCTTTGTGGCTTTTGGCTCAATCTGTACTTCTCTTAAAACAAAAATTCATACATGCCAATATATGGGAATTATTTTTTATAATAAAAACTTTTTTTCTTTTTTAGTTTGATCAAGCGGCAAATACTGAATTAGCCTGGGTTGATGAAACAGGGAAAAAACTGATGTCTCTGGGTGATATTAGGCTCGAACGGGAACAGACCACTGCTCAGCTGCAAGTTCAAAAGGTAAACAAACCCGATGTTGTCTGCCATGTATTAATCAATACCTATTACTTTTCCTGCCATCATTTAATTTTCAGCCCATTACAGTACATGCTTTGGCTCTGTGCCTCCAGTACTCATAATACCAGATTTTTGCTCACCATGATTTGATTAGGCATTTACCATGGAGATTTTGAAACACAAGGACACAATAGAAGAACTTGTTGCATCTGGAGATGAGATTATGAAGACCTGTACGGAAGAGGAGAAACAAGCAATGAAGGTAATCCATCAACATGACTATTAATATCAATATACACAAGTAGTCACCACTCCACATCCTCCAAGAGGAACTTACTCAGCTGTATACAATATTTTGGGCCACCAGAGAGGGAGGCCCCTTCCAGCATTGATATGGGGTGCTTTGAATGCGATTTTCCTGCTTCTTGGCAGGAGGTTGGACTGGATGGCCCACGAGGTCTCTTCCAACTCTATAATTCTATGATTCTATGTCCCCTGCTACTATATGAATATGTTATCTACTGTTGCTGTTACTATTACTGAAATAATGAGTAGATATTGAGATTAAGTGTTCTGTGCTTTTGCTGGTAATGGAAGAAACTGGTATAGTTTGATGGTCAACTTGAAAGGATTGCTTTCTCCTGAAGAAATCCATGCAAATATTTCTAAACCAAATTGCTTAGAGTTAGTTTAGGGAATAAGATCTTCTGAGATAAAATCTTTCTTCTATATGTGATTAATTTAGTGTTTATACTGTTTGTTTAACAGAAGAAACTGGAAAGCCTTGTGCAGAAGTATGATATTCTCTGTCAGATGAACTCTAAAAGGAACCTGCAACTAGAACGGGCTCAGTCGCTGGTTAGCCAGTTCTGGGAAACACATGAAGAGATTTGGCCGTGGTTAACTGAAACAAAAATGGTCATCTCACAGCTTCCAGCACCAGCTCTTGAATATGAAACTCTAAAGCAACAGCAAGAAGAACACCGAGTAAGCTTCTAAGGGTCTTAATAAAAAACCATCTGAAATGCATCACTTTTATTAAAATGATGAATGTTCAAAAATATGTTATTTTTTGTTATTAACTCAAACTGTAATATAATCTTAGTTTGAAATTGTTCTTGCAAGGTGAAAGAAAAGGCTATGAGAGTCTAGTTAAGCATATAAGCTATTCTCAGAAACGGAATAGGAATAATCATTTACATTAACCAAATAATGTGAATGTATTTCTTTATGTTTACAACTTGGAGGCAAGCAAGAGTTTAAGTTCTTTGAAATGTCTTCCAACAGTTTACAGTTAAAATTGTTGTTTTTGCCAATCAAGATACTTTAAAGAACAAGATTTAGAAACCGTAGACAGAAGGCAGATTAACACAAGACAACTAGTAAGAAGTATTCAGCCAGTTATCCATCTCTGTAAATGATTTACTAAGTAACAATGTTGTAAAACTTGTCAAATTGTTTAAATACAGCTATAAAAGCTTACAGTTGGTTGAATAATCAACAAGTAAGTCAAACATCTGGTGCTGTATAAGGATCATATACAATTTTCAGGATCATCTAATGCAGTGGCTCTCAACCTGTGGGCCCCCAGATGTTTTGATCTTCAACTCCCATAAATCCTAACATCTGAAAAACTGGCTGGAATTTCTGGGAGTTGTGAGCCAAAACACTTGGGGACTCACAGGTTGAGAACCACTTATTTAATACGTTTCAAGCCTGCAAAAATTGCTGTGCTTCAAATTATATGCAATTCATAATTGTATAGTATATAATCATTGTAAATGTATGAGATCCAACTTTTCTAGTTTCCTTGTGTGAAAGATATACCCACTTGTTGAAAGCAAGGCAGTCACTTGTACATCTATGGAGAAATCCAATCAACCTTAGCATGCAAAAGGAAATTGTTTAGACTGCCCTGCCAACTGATTCTGTTGGAAATGTGAAAAGCTAAAGAGTGTGGCAATGCAATGCTATGATGCTGATGAGTGTTTTCCTTTACTGTAGCAATTACGAGAGTTGATTGCTGAGCACAAGCCTCACATAGATAAGATGAACAAAACTGGACCTCAGCTTCTGGAGCTGAGCCCACGGGAAGGTTTTTCAATCCAAGAGAAATATGTAGCAGCTGATGCCCTTTACAGCCAGATTAAAGAAGATGTCAAAAAGCGAGCACAAGCACTGGATGAAGCCATTTCCCAGTCTACCCAGGTAACATTGTTCATTAGAACAGCAACTAAAATCCTCCTGAAGGATGTTATCTTAAATCAATATATCCAAGGTTCATACTGGGCTTATCAGGAAGGCAAGTCACCTGTGCTTTGTCAACACTCTCAATTCATTGTGATAGGTTTGTTTTTCTTATCTGTCCAAACATAAGGGCACATATTTCTGTGACAGACGTGTGAATGTTACCATCAACCTATAATAAGGCTGTCCTTGGGACAATATATTCTATAAAAAGCCAGCACATGTTGAACTTTTAATGAAGAAACACAAGTCCATGTATGGGCCAATCACTGGCTCTTAGCCAAATCTACATTAACAGGTACTTTAGGGTGTTGTCATTCTGTTTTTAATGTATTTGAATGTCACAGGGCCTGTACTTTCCAGGCAAAGGAGTACATCTAATGGTGCCACTTGTATGATCTCTCAAACACAGCCAGAGCTGTGTTGATAGGGAAAAAGTGACTTTACTTCAGCCCAACACATCCTCAACCAAGTTAAAGGACTACAACCCAAGTCCTAGTTTGTATCTTTAGGACAGAGGCCATGACAAGCTTCTTTTAAGTGGTTGTTGGAAGAAGAAGAGCCTTGGCTTCTTGGTAGGGCCTTCTCCCTGGGACCAGGGTTTTTCCTCAGCCCCCTCCAAGTCGCTCCACTCTTTCAAAAGACCTTCCCAGTCAGGCAGCCAGAAAAGCTGCTGTCAGTATTCACAGCTTTCCTTGTGACTCTTCGCTCCCCCGTCTCTAAGACTGTGCAGCTTCTGGCTTTTCTCCTGAGTTTGCTAGTCTTCTCTCATTGTCCTCCATTCCTTATCCTCTTACAGACACTTTAATTGAGTCCAACGACTACTTCTCCTTTTTTTCTGAGGCCAGGGAACTGGGAACAGTTGAGGTAGGGCTGTTAGTGAGTCCTGCTCTTGCACATTAAAGCATAGCCTCTCCCTCTCCCTTTCCACTAGGCACTGCATTAAACATTTGAATACACAGGAAAGGAGCACCTATCCCCTGCCTTTTATGAAATCATGTACACGAAACTGTCAAATGTGGAAGACAAGAAAAAAGGATACAGATTGAGCACCCCTTATCTGGAAATCTGAAATCCCAAATACCCCATAGTCTTAAACTTTTTCTCTCCAGCCATTTGCTTCCAATTTCAAGGTGACTATGGCACTCCTACACATTTGTTTACAAGGTGGAAGCAGGCAACTGGCAGCCTTCCTGGAGAGAAGGGAAAGGCTTCCGAGATATGCAAGACTGGAAAGAGATGTGCCTGGAGAGAGGTGCAAGGATCTGTGAAATGGTGTGAGGCAAGTACTGTACTTGGATTCCTGCCATTTCACAGACTTTCACACAGCCATATAATCCAGAATATCAAGGCAGAAAATCCCACAATATCTGCTTTGAACTGGGTTATCTAAGTCCGCACTGCCATATATTCCAGTTCAAAACAGAAAATGTGGGGTTTTTTCAGCTGTATGGAAGGGGCCTCAGTCTCTCTCCAGCCTCACTTCTCAGCTCTACTAAGCTCTACTAACTTCAGTGGGATATGATACCCACTTATCTTTAGGAGAACAAACAAATACCATTCCATCCCCACCACCCTGCTCTACATAAAACATGTGATGGGAAAGCTGGGGTCCCATCTCTATATATGCACACATTGCATGTGTGTGTGTTTGTGTATATTTCATTTTGCATCCCAAACATTTCAGATAAGGCATACTCAGTTTGTACAAAATGTAATCAGTCTGTGTAATTATGCCCTGTGTTTTGCTTAGACAGTTTGGTTGAGAAGCATAAAGGTCTTAGCATATATAGTTTGTACTTTCATAAATTTTGTAGCTGCTTGAAAATGAGAAATCACCCTCTTCCATACAAAAACTGCTTATGCTCATTCTTTGGTTATTGCTGAATAAAGATTTAACACATGCTTGTATTAAATATACTTATTCAGCAATAACCTTGATCCAGCTTCTTTGCTGTTGACCTGTCACTCACCCATTTCCTTCCTTACCACCACCACCAATTTATTTTTCCAGTTCCATGACAAGATAGATTCAACCATTGAGAGCCTGGAGCGCATCGTTGAACGTTTGAGACAGCCACCTTCAATCTCAGCAGAAGTCGAGAAGATTAAAGAACAGATCAGTGAAAATAAGAATGTGTCTGTAGACCTAGAAAAACTTCAGCCTGTGTATGAAACACTCAAACAGCGTGGGGAGGAAATGATAGCACGTTCAGAAGGCGCTGATAAGGATATTTCCGCTAAAGGTAATAGAATTTACCAAACTGAACATGCCCCTTTGTGATTGCAGTAAACAAAATAGTAAAATATAAAATTATTCCATAAAAAATGAAGCCAACCAGTGAGAGAACATAAATCTTTTAAAAAATATTCTGATTTATATTTCATGATTATGGTAGTAATGATTGGTTATGCAATATTTGAAATTACCACTCTTAGGGTCTCTTAAAATTTACTTTCTTGACTCTAAGTTCAATATATTAACAAGCACTTCCACAGGATCAGATTTGAATTTTGATGGCCATGTAACTGCCTGGTATGTTTTGCTTCCTAGTGGTTCAAGACAAACTGGATCAAATGGTCTTTATCTGGGAAGATATCCATACCTTAGCTGAGGAAAGGGAGGCCAAACTGCTTGATGCCATGGAATTAGCAGAGAAGTTCTGGTGTGATCACATGGGGCTTGTGGCAACTATTAAAGATACACAAGATTTTATCAGAGAACTAGAAGGAGCTGGGATTGATCCATCAGTGGTAAAACAACAGCAAGAGGCAGCAGAGGTAAGTTAAAAATTATTTTATTTATTTATTTGCTGCATTTGTTGACCGCCGTTCTCAGCCCTAGGGCGACTCACGGCGGTGTACAACATATAAAAGGCAATTTACAAAAAACAATAACGAAATATCAACATATCAACAATTCAACAACAATATAATTACACTAAACAATCCGCTCCGTCTCATCGTAGAATCATAACCAATCTCGTAATCCGTAATTCCGTTCCAGTCGTCATTGCCAATTATTTTAGCACTGGTTAAATGCCTTCTCAAATAGCCATGTCTTTAGGCTCTTACGGAAAGACATAAGGGAGGGCGCCTGCCTGATGTCTACAGGGAGAGTGTTCCACAGCCGGGGGGCCACCACCGAGAAGGCCCTCTCTCTCGTCCCCGCCAGACGTGCCTGTGAGGCAGGCGGGATCGAGAGAAGGGCCTCCCCAGACGATCTCAAGGCCCTCGTGGGCTCATAGGCCGAGATGCGGTCTGAAAGGTAAATTGTTCTTGAATAGTCCTTAAAATGATATATAATGTCTTATGTGTTAGGTCCACGAGTTGTGAAGAACCATATTTCTCTTTATGAGTCTGTTCAGGCTCTAAGATCTTTGAGGGGCCCTTCTCTCTGCCTCATTACTCTTTTCGGCTGTTTTGGTGGAAAAGAAAGAGAGGGACGTCTCTGTGCCTTCCTCTAAGCCAGTGGTTCTCCACCTGTGGGTCCCCAGGTGTTTTGGCCTACAACTCCCAGAAATCCCAGCCTGTTTACCATCTGTTGGGATTTCTGGGAGTTGAAGGCCAAAACATCTGGAGGATCACAGGTTGAGAACCACTTCTCTAGGATTTGGTACTTCCTCCCTTGCGAGGTTCGGATGGTTCTCTCCTTGCTTCCCTTCAGATGCCAAGTAAACATATTCCTATTCTATCAGGCTTGTCTGGATTGACTGTGGTTGCCTCTAAATGGTACAGTGTTTTGTGTAGTTGATTTTTTCATACTGTCTTTTAATGAATTTTAAATGGCTTTAAATCAGCATATACATCAGTTTGTATTTTAAAATATCATTTATACCAGTGTTTCTCAATCTTCCTAGTGTCGCGACCCCTTAATACAATTCTTCATGGTGTGGTGACAGCAACCATAAAATTATTTTTGTTGCTACATCATAACTGTAATTTTATGAATTGTAATGTAAATATCTGATATGCAGAATGTATTTTCATTCACTGGACCAAATTTCGAGCAAATATCCGATATGCCCAAAGTTGAATACTGGTAGGGTTGGTGGATTTTGTCATTTGCGAGTTGTAGTTGTTGGGATTTATAGTTCACATACAATCAAAGAACACTCAGAACTCCACCAATGATGGAATTGAACCAGACTTGGCACACAGAATTCCCATGACCAATAGAAAATACTGGAAAGGTTTGGTGGGCATTGACCTTGAGTTTTGGAGTTGTAGTTCACCTACATTCAGAGAGCACTGTGGACTCAAACAATGGTGGATCTGGACCAAACTTGGCACGAATCCTCAATATGCCCAAATGTGAACACTGGTGGAGTTTGGGAAAAATAGATCTTCACATTTGGGAGTTGTAATTGCTGGGATTTATAGTTTTCTTACAATCAAAGAGCATTCTGAACCCCACTAACGATAGAATTGGGCCAAACGTCCCACCCAGAACCCAGAATATTGTGTTTTCTGATGGCATTTGGTGACCCCTCTGACACCCCCTCGCGACACCCCCCCCCCCCCGGGCACCTGACCTCCAGGTTGAGAAACACTGATTTATACTTATATGGTGAATTGATGTTTTGTATGTTTTTTTTTATCAATACTGAGTTTAATAGTTTGTAAGCTGCCTTGAGTCCCATTATTGAGAGAAAAGCAGAATAAAAATGAACACAATGAATATTGCTAAAAGGCGGAAATTGTCACTGCTGCAGCAACCTCCTGCCTATCGAGGTGGACAGAAATCTGCTATTAACAGTTAGAGACTCTTTCTGTAGCTAAGCTAAGATCTGCATAGTCACAGATTAGACATCCACAGGAAGTAAACAGTATTTGTCACTGCAAATTAATTTAGTTTTCTAATCCTGATTACATGCAATGTTTGATATTTTTCCTCTTTTAGTCTATCAAAGAAGAGGTAGATGGATTACAGGAAGAGCTGGATGCAGTTGTGAACCTTGGCTCTGAACTCATAGCTGCGTGTGGAGAACCTGACAAACCCTTAGTCAACAAGAGCATAGATGAGGTATGAGTCATATAAATATTTGGTGTAAAGGAGCTATGAAAGAGGGAGATGGGGAGAAAACTGATATATGGCACCTAAATGAAAAACCTATCACAAGAGTAAAGATTCTCTTAAGAGTCATCATCAGAAAAAATACACTGGCTTTTAGTTTGAGCATGCAACTTTCCAGATGTTTTCCAGAACTGGAAGAAAATTTGGAAGACTGTTGTCCTAATACTTGCAATGACCTATATATAGAGCAATGCCCCAATACCATGGAGAAAGCTACATCCTCTTGGACAGGCCTGCACAACCTGTAGCCCTCCAAGTGTTTGGGACTCCAACTCCCAGAAGCCGTAGCCAACTTGTCCAATGGTCTGAAATTCTGGGAGCTGAAGTCCAAAACAACTGGAGGGCCACAGGTTGTACAGACATGCTCTTGGGATTAATCAATGTGCTAGGAGCATTTGTCTGCTGAGACACTGGAAGTAGCCCAAGAAAGGAGGAAAGCAAAAGGAAACAGGGATAAGGGGAGATATGCCCAGTTAAATGCGCAATTCCAGAGGTTAGCCAGAAGAGATAAGGAACTATTTTTAAATAAGCAATGCATGGAAGCGGAAGAAGACAACAGAACAGGAAGGACAAGAGACCTCTTCCAGAAAATTAGAAACATTGGAGGTAAATTTCAGGCAAAAATTGGTATGATAAGAAACAAAGATGGCAGGGACCTAACAGAAGCTGAAGAGATCAAGAGAAGGTGGCGAGACTATACAGAAGATCTGTATAGGAAGGATAATAATATTGAGGATAGTTTTGACGGTGTGGTGAATGAATTAGAACCAGACGTCCTGAGGAGTGAGGTTGAATGGGCCTTAAGAAGCATTGCTAACAACAAGGCAGCAGGAGATGACGGGATCCCAGCTGAACTGTTTAAAATCTTAAAAGATGATGCTGTCAAGGTGATGCATGCCATTTGCCAGCAAATATGGAAAACACAAGAATGGCCATCAGACCAGAAAAAATCAACTTATATCCCCATACCAAAAAAGGGAAATGCGAAAGACTGCTCAAACTTCCGTACAGTGGCCCTTATTTCTCATGCCAGTAAGGTAATGCTCAAGATCCTTCAAGGAAGACTCCAGCAATACATGGAGCGAGAGTTGCCAGATGTTCAAGCTGGGTTTAGAAAAGGTAGAGGAACGAGAGACCAAATTGCCAATATCCGCTGGATAATGGAGAAAGGCAGGGAGTTTCAGAAAAACATCTACTTCTGCTTCATTGACTATTCTAAAGCCTTTGACTGTGTGGATCATAATAAATTGTGGCAAGTTCTTAGTGGGATGGGCATCCCAAGCCACCTTGTGTCTCTCCTGAGGAATCTGTACAAGGACCAAGTAGCAACAGTCAGAACTGACCATGGAACAACAGACTGGTTCAAGATTGGGAAAGGCGTACGGCAAGGCTGCATCCTCTCACCCAACCTTTTTAACTTGTATGCAGAACACATCATGCGATGTGCGGGGCTGGATGAATGCAAAGCTGGGGTGAAAATTGCTGGAAGAAACATTAACAACCTCAGATATGCAGATGACACCACTCTGATGGCCGAAAGCGAGGAGGAGCTGAGGAGCCTTCTAATCAAGGTGAAAGAAGAAAGCGCAAAAGCCGGGTTGCAGCTAAACGTCAAAAAAACCAAGATTATGGCAACAAGAATGATTGACAACTGGAAAATAGAGGGAGAAACCGTGGAGGCCGTGACAGACTTTGTATTTCTAGGTGCAAAGATTACTGCAGATGCAGTCTGTAGCCAGGAAATCAGAAGACGCTTACTTCTTGGGAGGAGAGCAATGTCCAATCTCGATAAAATAGTAAAGAGTAGAGACATCAGACTGGCAACAAAGATCCGCCTAGTCAAAGCCATGGTATTCCCTGTAGTAACCTACGGATGTGAGAGCTGGACCTTAGGGAAGGCTGAGCGAAGGAAGATAGATGCTTTTGAGCTCTGGTGTTGGAGGAAAGTTCTGAGAGTGCCTTGGACTGCGAGAAGATCCAACCAGTCCATCCTCCAGGAAATAAAGCCCGACTGCTCACTGGAGGGAAAGATACTAGAGACAAAGTTGAAGTACTTTGGCCACATCATGAGGAGACAGGAAAGACTAGAGAAGACAATTATGCTGGGGAAAGTGGAGGGCAAAAGGAAGAGGGGCCGACCAAGGGCAAGATGGATGGATGGCATCCTTGAAGTGACTGGACTGACCTTGAGGGAGCTGGGGGTGGTAACGGCCGACAGGGAGCTCTGGCGTGGGCTGGTCCATGAGGTCACGAAGAGTCGGAGACGACTGAACGAATGAACAACAACAACAGGAGCATTTGGGAAGGAAATTGAAGACCTTTCAAACAAGTATGCTAAGACTGGGTGCTTTTAGCATTGGATAAAGGCGAAAGAAGATTGTACCAGAATACAGTGTGGGCCAGGCTGCCCCACTTTCATTCTTCATTCACTTCTGTGTGAGCTTGATCATGTCATACATCCAGGTCTAGAAGGGATTGTCATATGAATGTCCAGATTTTCAGAGGATAAAATTTTATCTAACAGCTCCATCCTACTAGCATCTCTCCTCTACTTTTGGTAACATTTGTTATCACAGTGAAGATATAAAAATGATTTATACTGAGACATAACACTAGTATATCAAACACAGTGTTGGCTTTTCCAGCTAGTGATAGCATTGTGTTATCTTGGGCATAGCTCTGTGGGTCCCCAGGTGTTTTGGCCTACAACTGAACTATGAACATTTGGAAATCAAGAAGCATAGAGACCAGTGGTTCTCAACCTGGGTCCCCAGGTATTTTGGCCTACAACTCCCAGAAATCCCAGCCAGTTTACCAGCTGTTAGGATTTCTGGGAGTTGAAGGCCAAAACATATGGGGACCCACAGGTTTGAGAATCACTGCCATAGGCCATTTTAAGTGAAGCTAAGAGAAATCAGACTTGGGATTTTCTACATACAAGTGAGCCAGTGCCGGTGTCGTGGTTTGAGTTTGGGACTTTGACTCTGGAGACCAGGGTTCAAATCCACATTTCTGTGGAAATCAACTTTAAAGAAGTCATAATCTTTCAGCTCCAGAGGAAGGCAAAGGCAAATTTTCAAAAGAAAACTCCATAACAAGTCTACCTTACTGTCATCATAGGTTAAAAAAAACTTGCACACGACACCAGCTACACATTGAAGCTGCATATTCAACCACAGAACTATAGGTTCAAGTGAAATTAGATGAACAAACCATCAGAAACCTGAACAGGACCATAGTCATAACAGAAAATCATCTTAATAACAGCTCCGATGAATCCAGCTACACTTTTGACTTAGTTACTTCCCTTATTCCAATGTTAGGTAGGCTGTTGCATAATGTTTGCTTCATAAGCAGAGAGAGAACTTTGGTTTTTCACTTATAGCTCATAGATATTTGGTTTTAATCTTAAACTAAATTTGGTCTCCATTTAAAATGCAGCTAAATTCCGCTTGGGATGCTTTAAATAAATCATGGAAAGAGCGTGTTGACAAGCTTGAGGAAGCCATGCAGGCTGCTGTCCAGTATCAAGATGGGTTGCAGGTAAGATTATTTGAGTATTTTGAAATGGCATGTTTTTCATAGTATTATTCTAGAAGGGCTTTTGAAAGAGTAACTTTCCTACTCGGTCAAGGCTCTATGTGAGTATTGGCAATGTGTACTTTAGTTTCCATTTTGTGATCAAAAGAATTAAAATGTTGTTTTAAACATGTAAATCTCTAAAGCTTGATTCTGCAGAAAAGGTTTTCTTTCAATTTCTCAATTCTCTAGTTCCAAGATTATTTTGGGACAGAACCCTAACTGTTTCTATTGGTTTATGAAATTGAGGTCTTGAAGTAATTACCTTTTGGGTGTACAACTGTTTAGTGAGAGATTCTGGAAGTTGTAAACAAAAGGGTTATTCTTTAAACTAATAAGCACATTTGTATAATGTTTACTCACAGAGAGCCATGAGTGCTATAGAGGCTTTCCTGTTGGCTCTGTTCGTAACAGTATATGGATATTTTAATTGGCTGTTTTGCAAGTATTTTCCCTGTTTGATATTACTGATGCTATTTTAAAAATAGTGTTGTGTTTTCCAAAACCTTGGATATGTCAAATAAAAATCTTAATCGCCATGTAAGACAGTAAATTTTCAGTTGAGCCAGCCAATGTTATGTACATATTATGTGCAATTATGAGTGGACATACTGGCATAATTTTCTTCTTTTAACATTCTGTGTGTGTTGATTTAAATTGGAGGCCTAGTTCAAACAGAATATTTTGTTTTTGAACTCTCACCCTGCTCCTCCATATAAATGTCCTTCCATAGTATGCAGTAATCTGCAGAAGGAGAATATTTTAGGTAAAACACAGAAGCATCAAGTACAACTTGATAGATGACTTTTAATATATGACTTTATGTACAACAACAACAAGATTTTATTATGGTCCATGACCAGCAAAGAGTGGGGCACAAACACCCTGAGAAGTGGAAATGCAATTCTATAGAGAGGTCATAGAAAAGATTAGAAAACAGTTTTTTATAGATAGATAGATAGATAGATAGATAGATAGATAGATAGATAGATGGAACAACACTGTTTAAGACACGGTTAAAATTGCAGGCCTGGAACCAAGTAGGGGAAGTCTAATAGGAGGGGCAAAGCACTAGGAAATCACTTGAAGGAGAGGGAAGAGCACATTACAAGTCCAGCAGCACCTCAGCTGCAACATCTTGCTCCAGCCGTGCTCCCATCAGGGTGCTACCCTGTGGGGTTGATCATCACTTTATGTATAGTCATGGCATGGTTTATTATTATTTCCATGATTTGGGGTGACACTCTGCCTCAAACCCTTCCTCCCATTTCTCTATACATTGTACACCAGGAAAAAAGTATAAAGTTTTCTTCCTGGTTTTGTACTAACCATCTGATTGTAATTTGATATTCTTGTTTGTTAACTGAATTTGGCACAAACCATAGAGTTTTCTGTATACGGATGAAAATGGAGAATGGATTCTTAAATAACTTCTCCTTATTCATGAAGCAGAAGGGAAGCAGATGAGCTGTAGCTCATTCATATAATGACAAATGATGCGTCATGCTGGCCACATGACCTTGGAGGTGTTTACGGACCACGCCGGCCCTTTGGCTTAGAAATTGAGATGAGCACCACCTCCAGAGTCAGACACAACTAGACTTAATGTCAGGGAAAATGTTTACCTTTACCCTAATGTTAATATTTATATTTTTTTAGACAATTGGGCCTTTTTCAGTAATTTGTATCTCAGATTTTCCAATATTCCATTCTTGTATCAATGAACTTGTTAAATCTTATTTAGTCAGTATTCATTGGATCATTTGCAAACTTATAGGAATTCCTTGTTTCACAGACATTATTCCCAATAAGAAAATCTATCCATTTGATTCTAATGCTCAGAATAAATCATTTGTTTAAAATCCAGGAATAGTTTGCTGTTTCAGGAGACATTCCTACATTTATATGGTGAATCATTAAAAAAAACTTTAATTATTCTATTTAATTGCAGCAACAGAGGGATGATTGTGTAGTATTGAATAACTTGCTGGTGTTTGTGGCGAGGGGGGGGGGGTCATGGTAATTTGTAAGTAATCAAGAGTAAAAGTATATTAAAAGGCATTATTTTTCCCCCATGGTTTGCCCATCTAAGAATTTGTCTAAGTCACGGGCTGTAATTTTATTGTTTCATTTCACTCTTGGCTCCCAGAAATACGATTTTGCCCCTTTCAGCATTCATCTATTGGTCCTAGTACTTAATCTAAAAGCTATTTATCCTTTTAGCCTTGGGTCCTACATTATCTTACCAGTTAGCACTGGCTGCCATCCAGAAAGACTCTTCCATAGACAGTGCATACTTCAGAGTGAGATGGGACTAAGTCAGCAAACTCTTCAATTTCTTTTTCAGCAAAAGATTTGTGCTTTTGATACACAATATATATGCTATTAAATGCTGCACAAACATCTCTAAAAACAAGTTCTGTGAGTTGATATCAATAATACAGTGTTATTTTCCTTACTGTTACACCTATTTATACAGTATTAATTTAATATCCTACTTTACAGGCAATATTTGACTGGGTGGATATCGCAGGTAGTAAATTAGCCTCAATGTCACCAGTTGGAACAGATCTAGAAACAGTGAAACAACAAACAGAAGAACTGAAGGTATGAAATGCTAACTTCCTCTTGTTTAACATCTTTCTGTGAAGGGCAGTGTCCAGAATTACTTTGCATTCAATTTGTAATAAAAGTAAATTATTTCCATATGAGCATGTCATTTTAAACCTACCGCCTGAAAGTAATATGACATCAATTTCCTCTAAAGGTTGGTTGTGAGCTTTTTAAAAGGTCATTTTTTTCTCACTGCATCAATTACTTTTATGACATTCAGCTTCCTTTTTGAAATGTGTGCAAGTTTCTGCAAAATCTGTTGTTTTTGATAACGTGGATCATTCTAAATACTCAGAGATCACTTAATTTCCACTGCAGTTCGCTGAGCTTGGAAACAAAATTCCCCAACGAACTCTAAAAGCAAATTTGGAAGAGGAATATGACTCATTCTGCTCATAATACCTGGATGCTATTGTGTTTTGTTTTTTTTTTACATAGGAAGCGGAGATGGTATAGGATATCCTGTTTTAGGGCAAAGGATTAGACTAGATGACCTATTCTGTTTCTGTTGTTATAGAGCATAAGTGGACAAGTTGTAAAAAATTAACAGGAAAAATGTACTTATCAGTAGTTATGCCTTTCTCTCTGCCATGACTTCACATTGAAATTGGGGTTACATCATTAGTTTACAAATGAAAACAAGCTTTAGAAGATTATTTAGATTGGAGGGGAGGGTGATAGTGAATGATGGTCATCTACTGGAGAGTAGCAAGAGAGTAGCGAATATGCTTTTTCTCACTGTACTATAGGTGCATCCAGTGTATTTGTGGAAAGGTATCTGACTTTAAGGTTTCATAGAAGGAGTCCATTGAATAGTTTTTGGCTGATTCTGCCTTTGGCTGGTCACTGTCTAGAAGTCTTGTGCATGTGTATAGAATCCCTATCCATTTCTATTTGTTTCATTTATATGGCCCTGTTTTTGTATTTAAGTGCATCTTTAAAAAATGGCGCCTTTTCAAATAGGCATTTGGGGAGATGCCCTTCTCCCCAAAGCCCCTCTCGCCCCCTCATGGGCTAGCACCAAAGTGCAATGCCCGGCGCAACCCACCCCCCACCTTTTCAAAACTGCCAGTCCCTTTAAATAAAAATATAAAGAATGAAATAAAAATAAAGAAATCAAAAAGATGCCAGCAGCCAAGCACAAGCAGCCAAGCTAGGGCAAACATCAGTGGCTGGCTGGGAGCAAGGCAAGCAGGCACAGGAGCAAGCTCCAGCACCAACAGAAGTGCGCCACGCAATGTGCACTTTGGGGGCGGTCGCCCCAATAAATACCTGAGCAGTGCATGTCGACTTCACTATATTCTTCTCCTCTGATTGGCCCAACTTGGGTCAGAGGTAAAGCAATGCAGAAATACTCCCTGGGCCGCACCACGTGGCCTGAAAATCAGACAACCACATGGTTACCATTGCTACATTCCTTTTATTTCACTATTATTTTCATACCATGGGGGGTTGAAGTGTTTCATGCCATCCGAATGAAATAAATAGAACAAAAACATGAAATAAATGGATGAAACAGTAACCAGGCCCATGACTACTGTCCAGAGCAGATTTTGGGGGCAAATGGGGATGCTTCATGGAGAAGCAAAAATTGCCTCCCCTATCTCTTTCACCAGCAAGAGCCTCCCTGGAAGCCTAGATCCAACTCTATATGACTGACAAGCCACTGTGGTAATAAAGAGTGAACACAATGTCCTTCTCCAATGATATATCCCCCTTCTGTGATCCTGTGTTTCAACAGCAATTTAAGAAAGAAGCCTATCAGCAACAGATAGAAATGGAACGACTGAACCATCAAGCAGAACTATTACTGAAAAAGGTGACCGAGGAGAGTGATAAGCATACTGTACAAGAACCTTTATCTGAACTCAAACTTTTGTGGGAAAGTCTGGAGGATAAAATCGTCAGCCGTCAGGTAAGCAAGAATTCTTATACAGACATATTGCAAATGGCAGTGTGCCTTCATATGTTGCAAACACATGTCTGTGCAGTCCTTAATAGCACAATTAATGGCCACTCTACCAGCATAAAGATTGAGCCATTTTATTCCCTTTTATGAAATGAATGTATTTTTTATCAGAAGATTATAAGATGTTTCCTTCTTGATTCGTTGTATACTTGTTTGCCTGTTATATGTTTGTGTGTGTGTTTCAGCAAGTAGTATACAACTAACAGAAAATAGCATTACATGGCAAAGCTTATACACTTAATTCTTGCAAAGTTTCCTGAGTATTTAATTACTGGGTTGCTGGGAGTTTTTCGGGCTGTATAGCCATGTTCCAGAAGCATTCTCTCCTGATGTTTCACCCACATCTATGGCAGGCATCCTCAGAGGTTGTGAGGTCTGTTGGAAACTAGGCAAGTGGGGTTTATATACCTGTAGAACGTCCAGGGTGGGAGAAAGAACTCTGTCAGCCTGAGGCGAGTCTGAATGTTGTAATTGACCATCTTGATTAGCATTGCAGCTTCAAAGCCTGGCTGCTTCCTGCCTAGGGTGAATCCTTTGTTGGGAGGTGTTAGCTGGAGCTGATTGTTTCCTGTGTTGTTCTTTCTTTACTGTCCCAATTTTAGAGGGTAGCCAGATTTTGTTAATTTTTATGGTTTTCTCCTTTCTGTTGAAATTGTCCACAGGCATTCAACAACAAATTCTTTAATTAGTTTTTAAACCTATGCCATCTCTAAAGGTTACCCGTTTGTACTGTATATATTTACCTGGAGATAATTTGTCTGGAGATAATTCTCATTAAAGTACTCAATTGATTTCATTTCACACTGGGATTTATTTTGGAGTAGACATTTGTAGAATTGCAGTGTTAACCAGGGTACTATCATCTTTGTGGGGAACCTCGCAGAAGCCTGTAACACAAGACTCATCCATATGTACAATCTCATGATCAATAAAAATAGTTAATTTTGACATTACTATTCTGTATTGTGGATAATTGAAGAACAAATGCCTGTCCAAATTATCTATAACATCCATAACTTGAATCAGTTATGGATGTTATAGATTGTGCTTTTCATTGATATTTTCTAACATTGCTTACAGATAGTATTCCTGCTTGCAGTTGTATGACATAATGTTTGGATGGCATTTCTTTATTCACATCATTCATTTGAGACTTCATTGGGCTGAACCTGTGTTAACATACTGATAGGCTTAGCATAATGTAAGAATTTCCATTTTCCTGTTTTATTACAGCACAAACTGGAGGGTGCTTTGTTGGCTTTGGGGCAATTCCAGCATGCCCTGGATGAGTTGCTGACATGGCTGACGCATACAGAAGACCTGTTGAATGATCAGAAACCTGTGGGTTCTGACCCCAAGGCTATTGAAATTGAATTGGCCAAACACCATGTATGTAACTCATAATTCTATACCTCACTGTTGATAGATATTTTGAGACCTCCCAATCTCTCCCTCCCTCTCCCTTTCCCTCTCTCTTTCATCTCTCTCTCTCTCTCGTTTGACAATACTTACAAATAAAATGTACATCTTAAAGTAATAGTTTCTAAGAAACCAAGTTGCTGATGCAAAGGAATTGCTGCATAAAAATAGCCACCGTTATCTTATTTATCAAAAAAGTATTGTTGGCAAACTGTCATATAATATCTAGACCATAAATGAATGACAGATACAAAAAGGTTTCAGCTAGAAAGACATCACCGAATATAGCTTTTTCTTTGATGATCAGGAACTCCAGGAAGGTGGCAAGTAATAGCCATTGATTAAAAAAATATCCTAGTGGAGCAATGGGTTAAACCATTGTGCCGGCTGAACTGCTGATTGAAAGGTTCAAATCCGGGGAGCGGATTTGTCTTATCCAAGTACTAACTGATGTGTCTTATCCAAGTACTAACTGGCCCTGGGATCAGTTGTCCTCAGAAGACGATACATCCTTTAGTACTTGTTGTATCACTGATTGAAGATATTTCAAGTTCAGTTTCTTAGGAAATGTATATTATTTCTAAATAATAATAAAAAGCAATAAACTTTATTTATACCCCGCCACCATCTCTCCAAAGGGACTCAGGACAGTTCCCAAAAGTGCTGCAAACAAAATAAACAATACATATAATATTAAAATATATAAAACATAGTCATCCCTGCGGGTAAAACTGGCTGTGAAGCAAAGTCCTCAGTCTAACCATTGGAATCTACAGGTAGAAGGCCTGTTTAAACAGCCCTGTTTTTAGGCTAGAGCGGAAAACTTGGGAGAGAGGGGGCTAACCCAATCTCTTCAGGAATGGCATTCTTGAGCCGGGTGGCCACCACCAAGAAGGCCCTCTCTCTTGCCCTTGAGACAGAAGTAGGACCAAAAGAAGGACTTCCCCGGCAGATCTCGGAGACCGTGCTATATATTATGAAATATAATGTATAATGAGTACTATACAATATAATGTTGTTGGGGCTACTTCACACAATTGTCTTGGATGAAATCAGTGGTTTTAAAAAACAAACTAAAGCATAATATATTTGCGACAGGTGCTTCAAAATGATGTCTTAGCTCACCAGTCCACTGTGGAAACTGTTAAAAAAGCAGGAAATGACCTAATTCAATCAAGTGCCGTTGAAGAAGCAAGCAACTTACAAAGCAAGCTGGAACTTTTGAATCAGCGATGGCAAAATCTCTTGGAAAAAACAGAAAAAAGGAAGCAACAGTTGGACAGTGCTTTGATCCAGGTCTGTATGAAAAACTGAACAAAACAATGGATTAAATAGATTGCAGCAAATTGATTAGTTTGGGTTCAAATGGATTGCATTGAATGGATTGACTTGGTCCTAGTCCAGCCAAAATTGAACTCTTGGAAGTCCTAGAGCAGTGGTTCTCAACCTGGGGTCCCCAGATGTTTTTGGCCTACAACTCCCAGAAATCCTAGCCAGTTAACCAGCTGTTAGGATTTCTGGGAGTTGAAGGCCAAAAACATCTGGGGACCCCAGGTTGAGAACTACTGTCCTAGAGTCTCACTGTTAAGAGTAGTCTGGTGTAGATCTAGCCAATACATGCAGAGTCTGGGGTCATTGTCTGTACAGACCAGCACCACATTGATTCTGCTGGGCTGTCACATCTTTTGCATTGTCACTCAACTCCTAGCTGACTATGGAGTTTTGTCTGAGATCTGGCCACTGTGGCTGTCTTTGTTGATATCAGATAGGGTTTCCTCTATGACCAACAAGAAGTAAGAAGTGGATCTCCCCTTCTTCTTGTTGGTCGCCCCATTCTGACTTCTTAGATGCAACAAGTGACAGCCAGGAGCTTGGATGGCGCTCTTCATGTAGGAAGGGCGAGCGACAGCAATGACACTGGCACAACCACTTCCCTTACTCTGTACTAATCAGTGCAGAAAAAGAGTGATCTCAGAGTGTCTGTCTGGACCAAATAAGACCTGGTCCAAATGTCCAGATTGCCCCAAAGCCTCAGAGTTTCAAGCAAATTCTGAAGTATCTGCTGACTTTACCCAAAGTGGGGCAAAGTCTATTTACAGTGTCATGGAGGCTACCAGCAGTCTATACTTAATGAATATGGGATTGGAGAGTGGTGTAGACAATCGCATTGAAGTAGCAATTTAATATACAAAGATTGAGGAACCTTTACCCTGCAGGTCTTGTCTGACATCATTCCCATCAGATGTTGCCAGATTGGCCAGTGTTCAGGGATTGTGGAAATAAGCATTTCCTCGGTGTCTGGAGGGGTACCGGTTCCCCAGTTTTTTGTTTATATAAAAACTCATTTCTCCTAGTGTCTAATTAGACTAAATCTATCAATTTCACGCATCTTTATGTGTGATTTTTGTCCTGTATTTTCAATTAGTCTTGCAGACATATTAATTTCCCTCATTGCTAGACTGCAAAGTGAAACCTCTAAGGATTAAATACATACATTTGTCTATCCATTTCAAGCTTCATATAACCTCTGTAATGTTGGAGAGTTTTCCTTTTGATTATGTTCAGCAACATTTCATTATATATACAACTGTCAGTTTAACCACCTAGAGGGTGTCTCAGGTTTAGTTGCATTTCCTTTAAAAGCCTGAATTTAATACAATCTTCTTTTACAGCCCCTTAGCTGATGTAGCAAATTAAAAGTATTGAAATATGTTCTGAAATGCTGTGGTGATGTATCATTTAGGCTCAAGGTTTCCATGGTGAAGTTGAAGATCTGCAGCAATGGCTGACAGAAACTGAACGTCAACTTTTGGCATCGAAGCCTGTTGGTGGTTTACCAGAGACTGCAAGAGAGCAGCTTAATACCCATATGGTAAGGATCTTAATATTGCAGATGGTCCTCATTTGAAAATAAAATCTTTGTGGCCGTTCATAGTGAAACATTTGCAATTTTTGTGCAGTGAAAGGCCTGTAAGATTGCTTAATGAGAAGACTTTCTCCTCTCCTCCCTGACTTTTTTTGTAAATCACTATGTTACAAAACTGATTTAGTGATGCATCTGTATGACCAAGCTATCCTCAGCATTATTTTGCAGGGCGAAAAAGAAGGTAAGGGTATTTTTGTGGCCCTGGTATTTAACTATAAATGTATTTGTAAGTTATTTTTAATCTACCCCCAGCTTCAAAGTAGAGAGTCTGTTGCTTTGTTCTATAACTTTTGAAACAGCAAAATTTCTTCCTTTATAAACAGGAAGAAAAAGCTAGCCAAGGAACTCAGAACCTTTGCCATTGCCCATTAATATTTCTTGGCCGGTCATCACATAACTCCCATTACCAATACAAAGTGACAAAGAATCTGCTCCTTTCAAAGTGCCCGAGAGCACAGTTGTATTCTTCTTTTCTTTTCAGTGTCTTAATGAAGCAGGAGTCTCAATTCAGAGCCAAAATCTCATTAAATGTTGCCTGTCTCTAGGAATATAAGATACCCGTGGTGCTTCCAAATCATGCCTTTTATGTGCAATTGCCCTGCTTCAAAAACAGCATTTTATAGACACTGTGTGTGTGTGTATATGTATGTATGTGTATGTATGTATATATATATATATATATATATATATATATATATATATATATATATATATTCTAATTCTCCTATCCTTTCCCACCATTTTCTCTCTACATTTTTGTACCAAAAAAGAACAGGGAGGAAGACAGGAGGGAAAGCTGGAATACTCCATGCTTTTTGTTCTATATCGCTAGGAGATGTCCATCAGATCGCACCCTTGACCTGCAGTTTTAAATTAGCCGCATGCTTATTAATCATCTCTGGTTGTAGTGATCCATATGGTTTTCAAAAAACCAAGATTATGGCAACCAGACTGATTGATAACTGGCAAATAGAGGGAGAAAACGTGGAGGCAGTGACAGACTTTGTATTTCTAGAAGCAAAGGTTACTTCAAAGGCAGCCAGGAAATCAGAAGACATTTACTTCTTGGAAGGAGAGCAGTGGCCAATCTCGATAAAATTGTTAAGGGTAGAGACATCACAATGGCAACGAAGATCCACATTGTCAAAGCAGTGGTATTCTTCGTAGTAACCTATGGATGTGAAAGCTGGACCATAAAGAAGGCTGAGTGAAGGAGGATAGATGCTTTTGAACTGTGGTGTTGGAGGAACATTTTGAGAGTGCCTTGGACCAGCACTTTCAAACCAGTCCATACTACAGGAAATAAAGCCCGACTCCTCACTGGAGGGAAGGATACTAAAGATAAAGATGAAATAGCCACATAATGAGAAGATAGGATAACTTGGAAAAGATAATGATGCTGGGAAAATGGAAGGAAAAAGGAAAAGGGGCCTACCGGGCAAGATGGATGGATGTTATCCTTGAAGTGACTGGCTTGACCTTGAAGGAGCTGGGGGTGGTGTCAGCCGACAGGGAGCTCTGATGTGGGCTGGTCCATGAGGTCATGGAGAGTCGGAAACAACTGAACAAATAAACATTTTCCTTGCAAGATCATAGCCATCATAGCCTGAAATATGGGAGGATTCCGTCTTCTTGAGTTATTTCATTTTTTAAAGTTCAGTTTACTATGTCCAAAGCAAAGCTCTTTTTGCATACTAATCTAGGTAAATGTTTCTTACAAAAGCTTGCTTATTTCAAAGTCTCCCACTTGTAGGTCAAGTCAAAGGTGACCCCTTGCAATCGAAGACAATAGGTACAAATTAAAATATACCAAGTAGATTCACAGTGTACTGTGTGGGGTTTCACTTTCCTTTAAATATGATGATTGGAAACTTGGCAAACTGAATATTTTCATTCAGAAAGTTAAATACACAGTCTAGTACCCTGTAACTGACAGAAACACATGCAGTACTCTATATATTCATGTATAAATCTAGAAAAATTAACTCTCATAACCTGGGTTGACTTGTCCACTGGTTAATATCAGCACAGTACCTTATCTCTTATCAAAGAGGAACAATTCCCTTTGCTGAGTCATCTGGCAAAAGGCCACGCAGGAGAATCCAAAAGAAGCACCAACCCCCTCTATTCTTTCCACTATGGTACCATTTCTGGCCATTTTACATGCCTGGGTAGGGAAGTAGCAGCAACAACCAGAAGCAACCAGACCCCTGAAACAACATCATTGCTTTCCCCTCTCCATGGAATTCTCTTCAATATATCCAGGGTTCATATCAAAAGCTACAGTGGCTCAGTGGGCAAGCTGAACTGACATGAAGGCTGGCGGTTTGAATTCATAAGATGGGGTGAGCTCCTGTCTGTCAGTTCATCTTCCCATGCGGGGATATGAGAGAAGGCTACCACAGGATGGTAACACATCCAGGCATCCCCTGAGCAATGTCTCTGCAGATAGCCCATTCTCTTACACCAGAAGCGAAGGGGAACTAAGCCAATCTGCAATAGTGTGCACCTAGAAGTAGTACAGCCTTTCTCCTGGAATTTAACTGTTGACTTGTGGATCCCAGGTGTGGAAATGCAGTGTCTTCATGTAATGGCAGAGTATGATGGTAATAAAAGGGAGGCTATTGGGTTCCTACAATTTTGATTGCAAATCTAGTAATGCACATTAATCTTGAGGGTTGCCTACCAGAAAAGGGTTGAAAAGGGTGAATATTCACACATAAAAAGATGTATTGTGGATATAATACATCCAGAAGATCTCTGTAAGACACTTAATTTAGGTTCTTGATCGATCATGCTTTTTCTATATAAATGGATATTGATTAGACAGTGCATTAATTAATTGCATCCTGCTACTTTATGTGCACATCCTCCATAGCATTTATTAATGTGCACATTCTCCATGGCACAGTAGCACTTTATTATTCAACTAACCATATAGATAGACTTAAGCATTCCTGTTCTAGTTGCTTTTTTTTAAAAAAACAGCGACATTTTTAAAGGCAATGATTGTAGAATTAATGTGTATTTGTTCATGATTGGGTTATCCCCCTTTTGTTTAGGAACTCTGTGCTGCATTTGAAGCTAAGGAGGAAACATACAAATGCCTGATGCAAAAGGGCCTGCTTGCAAGCTGCCCAGGGTCTGTTGAAACAAATGTTGATCAAGACATAAATAATCTGAAAGAAAAATGGGAATCCGTGGAAACAAAGCTTAATGAAAGAAAGGTATGCTATCATATGAACATAAGCAAATCCTCTGTGGTTGTCAAGGAAATTTTGTTTTGTTTGTTGTTGGTAGTACAATAGCCTTAGTATCTGTCCAGTGGGATATATTACATACAGACATTGATATGGAAAAGTTTATTAATATTGTCAAGACAATCATACAGTATGACAAAACTTGTTATACTGTATGGCAGTAGACTAAAATCTCTAAATGAAGACATTTCCTCTTGCAACGTATTTATAGGCTGAATATCCAAGTGATATATGAATCCTTTCTAGCCAGTGAAACCATCACCCTATCAGCTTTGAAGTAAACATAACCGTTTTTTAAAGTTTAAATAGATAAGGCCTCTATTGAGTGAGGTGGCCTCATGTAGCAAAATATAGCAACAACATTTTACTCATAACATTAGGTTTCCATTAGGGTGGGGATTCTTTTTGAAATTACTTGAAGCAGCTCAACAATTTAATCTGTGTCAGACTATAAATTAACCTGAAAGCAGCTGAAATGTGATGTCTTCACAAAAAAAGCCAAAGAGTGAAGGGAAAGAACCATTTGTGCTCTCATTTCTCATGTAATGTAAATTCATGATCACTTTGGTTATTTGAGGCATGAATCAGATATTAACTGGAACCACAAGAATCTTGGCAGAGTGGTGGAATGAGTATATCTTTTCCCATCCCCTGCAAAGATAATTCACAGCCCATTTTGACCCCTGATTTGTGATATTTTTTTCCCATTTAGTGGAGGTCAGACAGAGCTGTTGCTCCTCTGCACAAATGCTCTTGCCAGCCACTAAATGTCTTAATAGGGCCTTTGTTTTGCATCTAGAATGACCCTATAGTGCAAATTGCAATGACAGAATGTGTGATTTAGTTAGCGAAATGGCTTCTTGACTCCTTTGTTAGAGAATGTGCTCACAATTCCAGAAAGCAGAATTAGATCTTAAAAGCCCACGTATGTTTCTGCTGGCTTCCTGTTCAAATCCCTGTAAGTTTCATGCTTTAGCTCTGATTCCAGGACCTCTTTGATTTGTAGTAATGTGTATTTTCTTTACCCCACTTAGTCCCAATTAATTATCTCCTCTGCTCTTTTCCACATATATCTTTATCTGTGTATCTGTTTGCTGTTTGAGTCTAGAGTGTATTAATGTTAACCTGGAATAATGATGGGATGTGAGAGGAAGAGGTCCAACAACAGTGGCCCTCTTCCATATTATGTTCAAATATAGCATAGTTTACAACTCTCTAAGCCTCCACTGCTGCTGAATTATGTTATGTTTTTGCAGATCAAACTGGAAGAAGCCCTCAGTTTGGCAGTGGAGTTCCACAATTCACTGCAAGACTTCATCAACTGGCTTACTCAAGCTGAGCAAACACTGACAGTGGCTTCTCGGCCAAGTCTAATCTTGGATACTGTCTTGTTTCAAATTGATGAACACAAGGTAGGAAAATGAATGACACTAGATCAGGCATAGGAAAACTTTGGTCCTCCAGGTGTTTTGGATTTCAAACCATAATTCTTAACAGCCAATAGGCTGTTAGGAATTGTGGGAGTTGAAGTCCAAAACCACCTGGAGGGCTGAAGTTTGCCCATACTTGTACTAGATTTCATAGCTTTCACTTGTGGCCTGGTTTGCATTAATGGTAAAACAAACAAACCAGTAACACTAAAACTCAAAGACATTTTATAGCTTCTATTTGATCCATATGTATTTTTGCATGCTAGAGGACTGTAAATCTTTCAAAAATTGTCTTCTTCATTTTGGAAGGTCTTTGCTAATGAAGTGAATGCCCATCGTGACCAGATCATTGAGCTCGATAAAACTGGAACCCATTTGAAATATTTCAGCCAGAAGCAAGATGTTGTCCTCATTAAGAATCTGCTGATCAGTGTCCAGAGTAGGTGGGAAAAGGTGGTTCAGCGGTTAGTGGAACGGGGAAGAGCTTTGGATGATGCAAGGAAGCGTGCCAAACAGGTAACATGACAGATGTCTTACAACAACAAAGGGGAAGCTGTACTGTAACTGCACCATGTTTAAATGAATTATATGATGCTTTTAAAGTCTTGAGTGCAACAGGTATGAATGTTCAGTACCATCCCACAATATTCTTGGAAAATACTCTATATGCTCAAGTCAGGCATGCAGCCGCGTGGGGGGGGGGGGGGGGGGGCTTGGGGGGCTTCAGCCCCCCCCCCCCGAAATTCTCATGGTGGTTCGCAAAAAGGCCTTACTGTTGCATTATTTAAACTGTTATGTTTATTCATATCATGATCTGATCACCCTACTCAATATATCCCATATGCATGGGGTTTGCTAGGGTAAACCCTCTTTCACTCGGGCTCAACCCCCACCCCCCAAAACAAACTCCCCCCCCCCCCCCGGAATCGAAATCCTGGCTACGGGCCTGGCTCAAGTATAAACTGATCTGAATATAAGCTGAGGCACCTAATTTTACCACAAAAAAACTGGGGAAACATATTGACTCGAGTATAAGCTGAGGGTGTGAAATGCAGCAGCTACTGATAAATTTCAAAGTAAAAATAGATACCAATAAAATTATATTAATTGTGGCATTGGTAGGTTAAATGTTTTTGAATATTTTTATAAAACTGCAATTTAAGATGAAACTGTCCAACTCTGATTAAACTATTATTCTAACCTTCTTCAATGTAAACGTGCTTACGTATCCTTCCAATAATAATAAAGTAAAATAATAAATATAAAGTAATAATAATAGAGTAAAATAATGGAAATGTAATAATAACAGTAATAATAGAGTAAAATAATAAATGTAATAATAACAATAATAGAGAAAACAATAATGTATTAATAATAGAGTAAAATAAAAATGTAATAACAATAATAGAGTAAAATATAAATAATAATAATAATAATAATAATAATAATAATAATAATAACAGAGTAAAATAATAAATAACCTTGACTCAAGTATAAGCCGAGAGAGGCTTTTTCAGCCTAAAAAAGGAATGAAAAACTCAGCTTATACTCAAGTATATACAGTAACTTATGTGTAGAGATTCATTGATGATCTCCTTGTATTATATCAGGGTACAACATACTCCCCCTTACATGTCAACAGCACTTTTTGAAAGATGTGGAATAGCTTTTACTCTTTCAAACTTCATCGATAATTCCACAGAATCCCCTTTCCCCTTAGCCAATTACCATTTCTTTTTTGCCTTGACATATATTTTCCTTCTTTCCAAAATTTTTGGGGAGTTAACCTGAAATGGGCTTGCTTTGCCTAGATTCTTAAACCAGGAAAAGAAGATTCAGGGTGAAATCATGCCCGAGTGGTACATTTCAGGTTGTTTCAGTTTCCATGTATATTAAACCAATGGATTATGTATGGATTAATATCACATCTGCATGAAACGTTAGATACAGTTGTCCATCCCCTCTGCCCCCCAATGCATATTTCCATTCTATACCATGGAAATGTTAAAATTGAGATTGTACTGTTTCTGCATAAGGATCATATAATATCACTTATGTGAATCATCTCAGTGAGACAGGGGATTTATGCATGGAACATGAAAATCCTGGGTTTAAATTGCCATCTAATACAGTTTGGTTTACTCGTATGTTTTTTCAATGTACTATTAAAAACATCATTTCCCCTTGTATATTGATATGTCTGGATTTGTGTGTGTGTGTGTGGAAGAATTAGGTATTTATTATGAAATGCAACACAGAAGTGACTGTAAGAATAGATATCTTTCAATGTTAAGTCAGTAACTTTGAATATTATTTCAACTTTTAATATTTTCAAGCCTGGATGAATATTAAATGTTTTGAATGTAATATTTATTAGTTTCAGAGAATGCAAGTGAAAGGAATTGATGTGTTTGTTTTCACAGTTCCATGAAGCTTGGAACAAGCTTACAGAATGGCTAGATGAATCAGAAAAAACTTTGGATGCGGAGCTTGAAATTGCAAATGATCCAGACAAAATTAAGATGCAGCTCTCCCAGCATAAGGTGATTTACTAGTCAAGGAATGTAGAGGCTGTCCAGTCAGAAATCCAGAAAGGCAGTGGACTAAGCACTCTGTAATTAGCCGGAGGAAAGAAAGTCAGTGGTCACTAGGTTGGAATGTTTGCCATCATCAGTTCAAATACTGCTCTTTCTCTGGGTAGTAAAATAAATAGAAGCTGGGATGTTTCTCTGTGGGATCTTGTTTTCTTAAGAGGTAAAATTACATGTGAAAAGGGAAAAGGCACAATAACGATAAATTGTAGAAACCAGAACGATTCAAATCCTCTTATTTAGCATTTAAATAGACTCATCCATTTTATTTATACTAGTTAGAAATTGTGTGTATTTCCTTTAAAAAATAAGCTCTGGTCAAAAAAAGAGGAGAAGTTGAATAGTTTGACTGGGAAATCCTTAATTGATTTCGTGAAATGACACCCCATCCCCCACCATTTGAAATAAATTAAATGCAGTGGATCTATCAACAACACAAATGAAATTGCAGTAGGAGAAGAGAGAGTTTTCCTGTCAAGATTTCACAGCTGTCAAACTCCTTTCCATAAATCTGATTATGTGCAGAGGAAAAGTCACCTTTAAAACCTGAATCTTTTCCTCTATAGCCTGAGGGAAAAGGACACACTGTGAACAGAGACAGTATGCTTTCTTGATCTGCTTTGCAAAATTACTTTTGTTGTTCATTCGTTCAGTCGTCTCCGACTCTTCGTGACCTCATGGACCAGCCTACGCCAGAGCTCCCTGTTGGCCGTTACCACCCCCAGCTCCCTCAAGGTCAGTCCAGTCACTTCAAGGATGCCATCCATCCATCTTGCCCTTGGTCGGCCCCTCTTCCTTTTGCCTTCCACTTTCCCCAGCATAATTGTCTTCTCTAGGCTTTCCTGTCTCCTCATGATGTGGCCAAAGTACTTCAACTTTGTCTCTAGTATCTTTCCCTCCAGTGAGCAGTCGGGCTTTATTTCCTGGAGGATGGACTGGTTGGATCTTCTCGCAGTCCAAGGCACTCTCAGCACTTTCCTCCAACACCAGAGCTCAAAAGCATCGATCTTCCTTCGCTCAGCCTTCCCTAAGGTCCAGCTCTCACATCCGTAGGTGACTACAGGGAATACCATGGCTTTGACTAGGCGGATCTTTGTTGCCAGTCTGATGTCTCTACTCTTCACTATTTTATCGAGACTGGACATTGCTCTCCTCCCAAGAAGTAAGCGTCTTCTGATTTCCTGGCTGCAGTCTGCATCTGCAGTAATCTTTGCACCTAGAAATACAAAGTCTGTCAAGGCCTCCACGATTTCTCCCTCTATTTTCCAGTTGTCAATCATTCTTGTTGCCATAATCTTGGTTTTTTTGACGTTTAGCTGCAACCCGGCTTTTGCACTTTCTTCTTTCACCTTGATTAGAAGGCTCCTCAGCTCCTCCTCGCTTTCGGCCATCAGAGTGGTGTCATCTGCATATCTGAGGTTGTTAATGTTTCTTCCAGCAATTTTCACCCCAGCTTTGCAATCATCAAGCCCCGCACATCGCATGATGTGTTCTGCATACAAGTTGAAAAGGTTGGGTGAGAGTATGCAGCCTTGCCGTACGCCTTTCCCAATCTTGAACCAGTCTGTTGTTCCGTGGTCAGTTCTGACTGTTGCAAAATTACTAGCATGCTGCATTTCAAGGACTGCTATTATTTGTATCTGCTCAGTATACTTAATGTACTGACTTGTCAGACCAATTTATTCCATATCATTTTATACCTTTTTATAATGCTTTCACCCTTAATGTTTAGTTTCCTTTGCTGCTTTACAGTTTGCTTTTTTGCATCCTCTTTAATGTTTACTAAGGTGAAATTTCAGTCTTTAGGTGTCTACATGGAGAGCAGTTGCCTGGGTGCTCTATCAGTCTTAACCCAATTAAGATTGATAGAACACCCAGGAAGGTTTTTGATTTTATTTCTGCAGCTTAACCTGCCCCATTTTAATCTCCAGCTTCACCAGAACAATTCTCTTGTGGGTCAGAGCCACTGGAACTCAACTAAAAAGAGGTCTGCAAGAAACACTAAACAATATGTAATGGCAAATGCTTCCATGAGTTTTCTTTACGAATGGATGTGTAGTTGCCAAGATGTTAATTCAAGGAAACATCTGTTCCTTGACAGCGAACAGTTCTTCTCTGTCTGATGCCCTCAGGTCTGCTTCCCCATGACATATGTTGCTTGGCGTCAAGATGGACTAACAATGCAGCAAGAAAGAAATAACCTTTCATTGTTGTGATACATGCACATTTTTAGAAATCCCTCAGAAAGACCACCACACACCTGTACATTTAGGAGGATTTTTTTCACATTTTTGGACTGAGTTCATCTCCTGTTTATATATAAATGCAGACAATAACCAATAAACAACAGATAGTCTCCAGATGTTGCCTTAAGACTTAAGCTGGACTTGATACTGTCGCATTGATAATGGGTTCTCCACAGACCCTACAACAGTGGTTCTCAATCTGTGGGTCCACATATGGTTTGGCCTTCAACTCCCAGAAATTTTAACAGCTGGTCAACTGGCTGGGGTTTCTGGGAGCTCTAAGGCAAAATACCTGGGGACCCACAGGCCTATGCCCAGCTATGGAGAGTGACAGCGAAGTGCCGCATATAAACATACACAGATCTAAAAATGATAAAAGCATGAAAATACAATATCACATGCACATAATTACATTATAAAACATTAACATTCATAAAATGCAGTCATAGCTGTGGATAAAACAAGTTTATTTCAATTAACATACACCTTGTGCCGAAGTGACACCAACAGTAAGTCCTTGGACCAACTCTTAAAAATCTGCATAAGATCAAAGGCTTGTTTAAAAAGCCATGTTTTCAAACTTGATTGGAAGGCTTGAAGTGAGAGGGCTAGCCTAATCTCTCCAGGGAAGACATTCCAAGGCCGGGGAGTCACCATCGAGAAGGCCCTCTTTCTTGTCCCCCTAACCATATTTGGGACCTCCCTGGCAGAGCCCACGCTGGCTCAAAGAAGGAGATGCAGTCCCGAAGAAGATCAGATCTTGTATTTCATTTTTGTCCTTGTTCAATGATTTAAGAACGTCAGTAAGTCTTCAGGAAGTATGGATCTCATTCCTGCCTTCCTCAATTTTTTTACATGTTTTACTGAGAGAACTGTTGCTTTGGATCAATTGACTGCAATTTCTTTGAGTCTCATTCTAGAAAAAAATGGATTTATTATGCAATTTAAATAATTGGGGGGGGGGGTTGCTGTTGAATTTTTGTTTGGCAGATATTTTATTTTACTAACATTATTGAAAAAACCTGTTCCAGAGGAGAAAGGAGCTCAGAAATATTCAAACATTTCAAACATCTAAACATGGGGCAAAATCCAGAAAAGTTTAGCACCATCAGTTCCCCTAATTACTTTGTCACATAGATAACTGTCCTCAGTTAAGGCTGTGTTATGTGCATATGAGAGAGAGAGAGAGAGAGAGATAAAGAACATGTCATTTTTCTAGTCTAGACAAAATAAAAGAAAATTCAGAAGCACAGAACTGAAATACTGTCAGTATGATTTACATCATACTGTATTTTTAGACTGAGTGTGACCACTGGTCCTCAGAAGATTTGTGACTTGGTATGAAACGTAGCAGTTCAGTTTCAGAGTTGCTGACTCCTTCTGGATTAGCAATTCATCCACTTTCACATTATCAGCTAAACCACTGCTTCTTAAACCATGGGTCCTGACCCCAAATTGGGCCCTCATAGCTCAATGTTGAGGTTGCAAAAAAAAAATGGCAACAACATCCAGTGTCTACAGTGGGCTCTGCAGAAAATGCTTCAGCTGTACTTCATGAAAAGGAAAATCAACCTGTTTAGCAAGCCTTGCAAATGCTAGTTTATTGTCGGTAGAGGTCTGGTTTTTATACTCATTTTATATACATGTATACCCAGGGTCACATAAAAAAATCTCTTTCAGAAAGGAGGTAAGAGCAGAAACAGTTTAGGAAGCCCTGAACTAAACTATGTAGATGAGTACAGGAATGATGACACAGCTGCCTCTCTTTTGTGCATTTTCTTCCTGAGAAAACATGGGTCCTCTGTGCTTATTAATGTCTCTGTGACAAAAGCTGCAAAAGCCTGAATCAGATACATAAATGCTTCTTTGGGGTCAGGGCTTCCCACAATGAAGAGGAAGTGTTTTAATTACTGGCAAGGGTGATTCCACTTACAGATTTTGCATATGCCCATTTGCCAGTGAAGCTGACCTTGACAAAATGACCTAAACACAAAGTTGAACTATTTTGTTTAAATATAATTCCTCTCCCAAAGCTACTGAAAAGATGTTGATTGTACTCTCCACGTTAGATGGATGCTAATCTTTTTTATAACAGTATACTGATGCACAGCAACCAAGTTATCTCAAAGTTAGTCAAGTTCTTTTGCTAGTGGCAAGAAAGGGAATAACAATTTTCACTGCAAAATAGTTATGATTAGTATATTTACACCCCACTTTTCTCTCTTGATCAAGACCAAAGCAGCTCACAACGTTTAAAAAAATGTACGTCAGTTAGGGAGATGTGTTTGGCTATCAGAAGATTTTGACCTATTTATGGTATGGGTTGGGGCTCCCTGGTGGTGCAGCGGGTTAAACTGTTGAGCTGCTGAACTTGCTGACTGAAAGGTTGGCGGTTTGAATCTGGGGAGCGAGGTAAGCTCCCGCTGTTAGGCTCAGCTTCTGCCAACCTAGCAATTTGAAAGCACGCAAATGTGAGTAGATCAATAGGTACCGCCTTGGTGGCAACATGACCTAGGAGGTGTTTTTGGACAACACCAGCTCTTTGGTTTAGAAATGAAGATGATCACTACCCCCCAGAGTTGGACACAACTAGTCTTAATGTCAGGGGAAACCTTTACCTTTATGGTATGGGTTTGAATGTAAATGATTTGGTATAATTTGCTTTATGGAAGGCAGCCCAAACTGATGGGCCATCATGTCAAAATGAAAAGCAGAAGTCTACTACTACATCTTTTTCATAACATCGTTTAATTGCTCAATTAAAGTTATTTGATGTCCTAGTGATTCCATTGTTGCAAGTTATCTTAAGGAATAAACGTCAGAAGATCCTGTATCCAAATGTGGCAGCATCTTTTATTGAGATTTCCTTGTGAAATGTTTGGAACCTTAGTTTGCTGTGTGGCTCCAAATAGCACAAAATTAGTTTAGTCTGGAGGCTGCATGAGGTATGTGATTCATTTTGTGTTTTTCCTCCTTCCTTACACAGGAGTTCCAAAAAGCTCTTGGAGCCAAACATTCTGTGTATGACACCACAAACAGAAGTGGCCGTTCTTTAAAAGAAAAAACAACTCTTGCTGATGACAATTTGAAACTGGATGATATGCTGAGTGAACTTAGAGACAAATGGGATACCGTCTGTGGAAAATCTGTAGAAAGGTAATGCCGACATCCTCATTCCGTATATAAATTTTTTCCCATAGATAGAAAGGCATGGTTCTTCTTCTCAAGCCATTTCCCCTTCCCAAGTAAGTCATTAATGTAAGTCCTTGGCCAGACTAGTCTTGCAAGGGGTCACTTCGACCAAAGAGATTTTTAGTCTAGGTACACATTCTTAGAAGTATTAATGTATTTATTTATTTACCAATTTTATTTATTTATTGAATTTATATCCTGCCCTTCTCCTGGATGGTATTCAAGGTTCAAATAATCTTAACCATCTGCAGCATAAGAGGACCTGCTCAACACGAGTCTCTGAGGCTCCATCTACACTGGCATATAATGAAGTTTGAATTGTATTATAATGTGCTGTCGAAGATCTTCATGGCCAAAATCACTGAGTTGCTATGTTTGCCGGGCTGTATGACCATGTTCCAGAAGTATTCTCTCCTGACATTTCACCCACATCTATGGCAGGAATCCACAGAGGTTGAGGGGTCTATTGGAACCTAGGCAAGTGAAGTTTATATATTTGTGGAATATATCCTCCCAACAAAGGATTCCCCTCAGGCAGAAAGCAGCCATGCTTTGAAGCTACAAGGCCATTCAGTGCTAACTAAGGTGGCCAATTGCAACATTCACACTTGCCTCAAGCAGACAAGAGTTCTTTCTCCCACCCTGGACATTCCATAGATATAAACCTCCTTTGCCTAGTTTCCAACTGACCTCACAGTCACAACCTCTGAGGATACCTGTCATAGATGTGGACGAAACATCAGGAGAGAACATAACCATACAGCCCAGAAAACTCACAGCAACGCACTGCATTATATGGCAGTGTAGATGGGGCCTGAGATAGCATTTCAGAGGGATATGCCTGAAGGATTGTTACACTACACATAATCATTTAGTCACTGGGCTGGGGGGGTTGTGTTTTCTGTACAACATTGTACTATGTATTTTTCTAGTGACACTAATCTTGATACAGAGACATCAACTAAAGTGTATGGTTTTCTTTAAAATATGATTATCCCTGAAAACAAGCTCAACCCTTCCTTGTGAAATGGGTGGGAGTGACAGTGGAGGACATGCTAGCTTGGAGGTCTGGGAAACTGGAAAGGCACACAAACATGGGGCTGGGGCTTGTGCAGATTAATTCCTTGTGGGAAGGAAGAGCTGGAAGGTGACAATAACAGCAAGGAGCAGTATTGTACTCAAAATACTGCACCAGCCTGCTTGGACTCTGCAACGTTTGAGCTAAAGAGGATGCTTTTTGTCCTACAGCTTCTAGAATTCCCCAGCAGCACTCTCCAACTATGTGGCTAGGTGATTTTGAAAATGGCAGTCCAAAAAAGTAACTTTTCCATGCTCTGATTACGGTAGAGTGGTTTTTATTGCTGGAGTTGAATAGTTAGTGGCAACGCTTTGGAGTGTGGTGGAATCTCCTTCTTTGGAGGGTTTAAAACAGACGCTGGAGGACCATCATTTGTGAGTGCTTTGATTGTGCTTTATCTGCATGGCAGGGGTTTGGACTGGATGGCCCGTGTGGTCTCTTCCAACTTCCTGATTTTATTATTCAAGCGTGTTGGTATTTGAGGACCTGGCTTATATATAATACTTCTTAAACTGTGTGATGTGGCAGGCTGGCAGTTTTTTTTGTTTCTAGAACATCACCATGGATTTACAGCTAGTGGTACAAAAATCACCACTGTTGCCTAAGCAGGGGTACATTTTCATTATGTTACCATTGCAATGTGACTAATGACATAATAATTAAATCAACGGTTAAAAGCACACACAACATTTTTTGGTTCTTTTTATTTATTTGTTTATTTATTTTTTAAAAAATAGCATAGGAATAAATGAAAATATCAATATCTAATAACTGTGCCTTTTCCTCCATTGTGTGTATGTTTTTAATTTCCCCCTCCAGACAAAACAAACTGGAAGAAGCCCTGCTGTTTTCTGGACAATTTACGGATGCTCTTCAAGCTCTTATAGATTGGCTTTACAAAGTGGAACCGCAGCTGGCCGAAGATCAGCCTGTGCATGGAGACATTGATTTAGTGATGAATTTAATAGATAGTCACAAAGTAAGGGCAACAAAATTACAGTCATTTTCATATTATTTTAAATCAGGCGCATCAAAATGTTTTGATTGAAAGCCTACTGGGCCAATTTGCAATGTTAACAAAGATGTGTGAGCTCATTCAATAGATCAAAAACCCTAGACTGTGGTATAAACATTTAGTATGTGGCATAAGAAAATGCAAGGAACCAACTTGTGGTTAAACCTACCTACAAATAACATATGAACATTGCTTTGTAATCTGGTATTTTATGAACATTTAAATTAAGATGCATGGAGATGTTTCTGAAACTCAGTCATTAAAACTGCAGATAATAGTATTTGTATTGTCGAAGGCTTTCATGACCGGAATCACTCAGTTCTTGTGGGTTTTTTCGGGCTATATGGCCATGTTCTAGAGGCATTTCTCCTGACGTTTCGCCTGCATCTATGGCAAGCTTCCTCAGAGGTGAGGTCTGCTGGAGCTGGGAAAAAAGGGGTTTATATATCTGTGGAAAGACCAGGGTGAGACAAAAGGCTTTTGTAAGTTGGGCTAGGTGTGAATCTTTTCAATTGACCACCTTGATTAGCATACAATGGGCTGACTGCGCAGTCAGCCCATTGTATGCTAATCAAGGTGGTCAGTTGAAAGATTCACACCTAGCACAACTTACAAAAGCCTTTTGTCTCACCCTGGTCTTTCCACAGATATATAAACCCCTTTTTTCCCAGCTCCAGCAGACCTCACCTCTGAGGAAACTTGCCATAGATGCAGGCGAAACGTCAGGAGAAATGCCTCTAGAACATGGCCATATAGCCCGAAAAAACCCACAAGAACTGAGTATTTGTATTCTCTTATTGCAGTGTTTATCACAGATGCAGGTACTCACATGCAGTTGTTCTACCATCTACGAATGCTGCCCCATTATTTAAAAATGGGGTTTGGAAACTGTTTTCCTGTCTAGATCCCTTTTGGAGCAGCTTTGCTTTGCAAGAGAAGATGTGCTGAAATAAATGTATACCATTATATGCAGATTTTTTCACTGTAGATACTACATTATACATTGTTCTCTGGAACAAGGTTTCAATAGGCTAGGGTCTTCTAATCAAGGTTTGAATGGTCAAAAGAAGGCAATGAGAGCATGTAGACCTCACAGTAAACCATTGTTTAATATTATGGGGATTAGTGTCTTTTCCTCCCACTCCCTTCTCCAGCATTGCCATGAAGGGGACATTGGAAGCTTTATGAATTGATTAACCATGATTTATTGTTTTTTTTTTCTGAAATCTGAGTTATCATTTACATTAATTATAGGGTTGCTCTTAGTTTTCCAGGCTGTATGGCCATGTTCTCTCTTGACGTTTCACCTACATCTATGACAGGACTCCTCAGAAGTTGAGGGGGTCTGTTGGAAACTAGGCAGGTGGGGTTTATATATTTGTGGAATGCCCAGGGTGAAAGAAAGAATTCTTGTCTGCTTGAGGCAAGTGTGAATGTTGCAATTTACCACCTTGATTAGCATTTAATGGCCTTGCTGCTTCAAAGCCTGGCTGCGTCCTGCCTGGGGGATCTTTTGTTGGGAGGTGTTAGCCGGCCTTGATTGTTTCCTGTCTGGAATTCCCCTGTTTTCTGAGTGCTGTTCTTTATTTACTGTCCTGGTTGCGGATTTCAATGACTTCTCTGTGTAGTCTGACATGGTGGTTGTTACAGTGGTTCACCATTTATGTGTTCTTAAATAATATGCTGTGTCCAGGTTGGTTCATCAGGTGCTCTGCTATGGCTAACTTCTCTGGTTGAATTACTCTGCAGTGCCTTTCATCTTCCTTGATTCGTGTTTGGTCGCTGTGTTTGGTGGTACCTATGTAGACTTGTCCACAGCAGCATGGTTATGGTAGACTCCTGCAGAGGTGAGAGGAATCTCACTTGTCTTTTGCTGAACGTAGCATTTGTTGGACTTTCTTGGTGGGTCTGTAGATAGTTTGTAGGTTGTGTTTCTTCATCAGCTTCCCTATGCGGTCAGTGGTTCCCTTGATGTATGGTAAGAACACCTTTAAGCCTCACTGGACTAGGTTCCAATAGAGACCCCTCAACCTCTGAGAATGCCTGCCATAGATGTGGGTGAAATGTCAGGAGAGGATACTTCTGAAACATGGCCATACAGCCTGGAAAACTCAACACAACCCCATGATTCCACCCATGAAAACCTTCGACAATACGTTAATTATAGTTTTTTGAAACAAAAGTCAGATTTTCCTAAAACACAGGCCAAAACCGACGTGTTTCAAACACATCATAGTTAAAGATTAGCTTCATTTGTCAGGGTTGAATGATACCTCAAACTGTGATTAATAAAAAAAAACAAAAGGAAAGCTTCAAAACATCTAGCAGCTATACTAGATAGGAAGAGAAGGAATATCTGGAAGGGCACACTCACTCCCACATCACATCAACTGTGGTTTATTATGAGATCCAGATATGACTACTGTTCAGATAGATTTTCACTCAGAATACATGCATAACGTATTCATTACGAATGAAGCTAATATTAAAAAAATAATAGAGTAGCAAATGCTGATATAAAATTAATGATTACACTGTAAACCAAAATAAGGTGCAATTTAGGTTTGCTTTTTCTGAAGAATCATGATGAAGAACTTGTTTCATATTTGCAACAACTGTGTTACATGAGTCAAAAAACTCTCATTTTCTGTTACTCAGGCCTTCCAGAAGGAACTAGGGAAGAGAACAAGCAGCGTCCAGGCTCTGAAACGCTCGGCCCGTGAGCTGATAGAAGGCAGTCGTGATGACTCCTCCTGGGTCAAAGTCCAAATGCAGGAGCTTGGCACTCGGTGGGATACTGTGTGTGCCCTGTCTATCTCAAAGCAAACACGGCTGGAACAAGCTCTCAACCAGGTAAGACAAACAGGATGAACTGAATTCAATCAGATATCCCATCTGCAATGGAATTTCTAGTTCATTTGAAAGGCATCACTATGATACAGCAAGGGAGGAGGCAAGGAGAGACTACTTTGTGTTGTTACTATTCCTTTTTATTTTCCCTTTGTGTTGATTGATGTCTGGGGTCACTTGAAATAATTGTGATGCACGCAATTTTCTTTATCAGACATCTGACTCAGAAGTGGGTGTGTCATCATGGGCATTGTCCATTTATCATTCACATGAAAATATATATTACAGTAGTCCATATTGCACTGCTTGTAGTAAGTTTGGTTTAGTCCAGGCATTCTTTTGAAGCTTTGCTGAAATTTATGACATCAGTTTGACCAACAACCATTGAGGGACGCCCACAAATTGAAGATGTCACTGATCACCAGAAACAACAACTCTGTAATGATAGTGGTTCCAACTTCCCAACTGAGAAGCATAAATTATCTCCCCCCATCCCGAAGTAGTTGATATCATTCATTAACACAGCTATACCTGATAGGTTAAAATGTGTCAGTGTGTGCTTGAGTTGCTCTTAATGTAGATTTCCCATATTCCATTCATTATATATTTGAAAGCATTTACAAAACGGTCCTTGGACTCTCTTCTGTTTTTTAAAAAGAAGTGTGTTGCATTTTTGCAGTACTTGTCATGAAGTTTTCTATATCAGATTCCTTAATGGAAAGTTACTGTGCTTTCATTGCTGGATGATAAATGGTTCTGCCAGTCTGGGTACAAGTTCATGGTTCACGGGAGGAATCCAACACTATACTGTTTTCCTGTCCAGATCCCTTTTAGAGCATTTCTCTCTCCCCCACAACCTCCACTTATACAGGCTGAGGAATTCCATTCTGTTGTCCATGTACTGCTGGAATGGCTGGCTGAGGCAGAACAGGCCCTTCGTTTCCATGGTGTCCTTCCAGATGATGAGGAGGCTCTGCGTGGGCTCATAGAGCAGCACCGGGTGAGCAAGATAATTAAGACAATGTTGGCTCTAAAGGCTAGGCATAATTAAAATTCAGCTATTTGTGTCCCATTAGTATTTGGCAGTGATTTTTCCCCCAGCACAAGGGCATGAACAAATTAAACTGACATTCTCCATACACAACTGATAAATGAATCAGTAGAAGCAACTTCAAATTAAATTGCTTCCACATCTATATTAGAGTGAATGGTATCCACAGAAATGTAATAATTTCAATAAAAACACCGAAATATTTTGAATTTTGGTGTAGATCACATTATTGTATAGATGAAAAAATATTCAATATACATGTATTTAAATGATTGAAAAATAAGTTTCTCAAATCTCAAGAAATACTTGATAAGAAGAATTCTAGACTGATTAGAATATTTTCAGCTTGGGACTTAATTGTATGCAAAATTTGCACGTGGTTGTTTTACATGGAAATAGCATTGTGCACAAGACATTATTTTTCATGCAGCAAATAATATTTATTTATTTATTTTTATCCCACTTTTCTCCCACGGATGGGACTCAATAACATTTTCTGCACATGAAATGTTATTTCTTACATGTTTATTCCACTTGAATTTTTATTTTGCTAACTTTGAACATGAATATTTTGCAAAGGAAACGTTTTCTGAACAAAATCAAACCTTGTGTGCAAAATTTTTTTCTGTATGGAAAATGCTGTTTGCTACACAAAAATACCATGTACAGATTTTGCACACAAAAATTCTAAAATGCTAATAATATTCAAAACTTGCAGTATTCAAAGAATATCTTGCATCAGAAAATAAAATTCTTTAAATAATTATGCCTTTTTGAGAAGAAAATCAGCAAAGAATTACATTCCCTAGACCTCACCTGAACAACAGAAATCGAATAGAATTCTGCTAGCATATTTATTATATTTTTGCTACTCTGAGTACACTGTATTTTGTCTCCAGTGGGTTCCACAAAAAAAACAAAAAAAAAAAACATGAAGAGTCAAGAAGAGTGTATAGAGGTGTAATTAGATCAATTTAGGATTGCTACAACTTCTGTGCCAAAGGCCCATTTACACCCCGCTGAAGATGTTCTTATCCCCTTGGTGACACCTGGATAACATGCCCTAAGCCAGGGGTCCTCAAACTAAGGCCCGAGGGCCGGATACGGCCCTCCAAGCTCATTTACCCGGCCCTCGCTCAGGGTCAACCTGAGCCTGAAACGACTTGAAAGCACACAACAACAACAACAATCCTATCTCATCAGCCAGAAGCAGACCCACACTTTCCATTGAAATACTAGCAAGTTTATATTTGTTAAAATTGTTCTTCATTTTAATTATTGTATTGCTTTTAAGTGTTTTTTGCACCATAAATAAGATACGTGTAGTGTGCACAGGAATTCATTCATGTTCTTTCAAATTATAATCTGGCCCTCCAACAGTTTGAGGGACTGTGACCTAGCCCTCTGTTTAAAAAGTTTGAGGACCCTTGCCCTAAGCCATGTGCAACTTTTGACAAGCCTCCTGCCCATACCAATTTCACAGTTATAATACAGATCATTTTTTCTCACCATTTTAAGGCCCCATCTACACAGGGTTAGGAAACAGATTAACCTGAGGTATCCAAATGACGTTTTAGCTAATCAATTTCAAGCTGAATTAAACCTGCTTATCCAGGTTTATTCTAGATTTAAGAGATACTTGCTAAAGTGTGGATCTTACTGAAAAATCTGGAACTCTGCAGGCTTGGAGGCCATGTGGACAATCTCCTTGGATCTGCATTTGAAATCCCAAGAGGCAGTCCCCACAACCATTCCTCTTCCCCAGGGTCAGGCAGCCAGCCTCCCCTCCATACCTCTCGTTTGGTCCTTAAATTCAAAGGGAAATCCTCAGAAAGAGCCATAAGGCTTGCCTTACTTTCCTGGAGAATGGAAAATTAAACTAAAAACTTTTGGAAGGGGGATTCCTCCCTCCCCTCTTTAGTTTCATTTTCCAGACTCCAGGAAGGTAGGGCAAGTCTTGTGATTCCTCCAGAGGCTTTCCCTTTGTTTTCAGGAACTGAGGAGCAGGGAAGAAATGGGGGAAATCACCATCCCTACCCCTACTGATTGTGAATCTCCAGGCAGGCCCGTAGCCAGGATTTCGTTTCGGGGGGGGGGGGGGGCTAAAAAATTTTCAGGGGGGGCTTCGGGGGGGTGAGTTTCGGGGGGGGGGCTGAGTCTGAGTGAAAGAGGGTCTAGCCTAGCAAACCTTTTGTATCATTACCCCAATACCCCCATGCATATGGGATATATTGAGTATGGTGATCAGATCATGATATGAATAAACATAACAGTTTAAATAATGCACCAGTAAGGCCTTTTCGCGAACCACCATGAGAATTTCGGGTGGGGGCTGAAGCCCCCCGAGCCCCCCCCCCCCCCCCCCCCCCGGCTACATGCCTGTCTCCAGGGGTTGGTAATCTAGCCATCCCCCAGCTAAAAAGGTGGTATTTCAGCCCCCTCCCCCACCCCCGGCCAAGAAATGCAAAGAAAACCACCTGTTTTCTTCGCATTTGGGCCAGTGTAGGAGGGCCCTAAGCGACAGGGAAAACGAGAGCTGTATGGGATGGAAAAATTGATTTCCACCTACTATCCTGAGACATCTCTTTAACCGTGAAAGAGACATTTTCTTTAACTGTGAAAGAGCATTTGATATGAAGAAACACATGCTGTATCTTCATATGAAATGTAGTGGATTCTCTACTTTTGGGACTTGGTGGAAATTGTTTGTTGTTTGTGCATTTGCTTCTGGGAATGAGAGGTTAATGGAAAGAGGATGGCTAGGATGTAAACCTTTAGGAATGAAATGGAATGGAATCTGAAGTTGAATTTTGAACTCCCAACAAATTTGGAATGACTCTGTAAAACACAGATATCCATAAACAGACCTGCCAAGGACTTGCACCCACAAGTGTGACTTCCTTGATTTGATCAGTCCAATTGAAATGTCGTCTTCATCTTTTATGTTGGTCAGATTGAGATAAATAAAAACTTTTTTCAAAATGCTGAGAAATTGGGTGTCCATCACAAAAAGGGTTTTGATTCTTAGGAAAGTTGAAATGTAAGTGAATAAGATACAATGAAAAGACAGGCCACTAGCTGTTTACATTGACTTGGGATTGATTCTGTCTAAAGGGAGATTGCCATTCTTAGGAACTGGATGCAGTTGGTTGTCTTCGACTAGATCTACATTGCCCTATTTCCTCCTTATCCCAGATTATCTGGCATAATCTGGGATATAATCCAGTTCAAAGCAGATAATCTGGGGTCACATCCTGAGATATAGGGCAGTGTAGATCCAGCCTTTGGCTTCTTTCTCACCAAAGACAAATCAAATGCAAATGTATACACTTGTGTACATACATGTATGCCATTCCCTACTTGGAAAAAGCCAATGCCTAAACATTTGCACAAATAATACAAATAATCATTGCTAAAATGTAAACAGCCTTTTTGGAGAAGCTGTGTAATAAAATGTGTTTAAACACAATTTATAGTTTGGAAAGTCTTCAAAGATATTTTAGTCTGAGACAAGCAGTTGTTGCAGACCTTTGAAGGAGACTTTCTAGGTGTTCTTAAAGTGGCCTACAACTAGGTGAATTCTGAATTTGTCATTTCCATGTTTCCCAATCTACAGTATCTTGGAAGCTTCCTGTTGGTAAGCTAAAGAGTAGGGTCTAGGAAGAGGCATCATCAGAAGGAGAAGCAGTAAAGGATCTCTATTGTTGTAGTTTTGTCCCAAGATGCAGGATCTTGGTCTATGTTTTCTATAAATACCAGTATTTATGACTTTTGAATTGCCTAATTAAAATGCTCCATTGTGAATATTAAAAATAGTAACCAAATCTCTTTTTGAGATGTTAATTTTTCAGCAAAATTATTTTTAAAAATAGCTCTTACATAGACATCATGGTATTTAGGGAGGAATAACTAGCTTAATTAGTTATGGTTCCTTTTAGTTCATTTTAAATGATAAACTGTATTTAAGTTATTAAGTAACTGTTTTAATTATTTTAAGTAACTGTTTATGGAATATTTAGGTGAGTGCTCTAATTCATTTCTTTCTGATATAATAAATTATGCCAACATTTCTAATTTACAAATAATGAGTTACTCAGCATACTAAAGCATTTTCTTTCAAAAGGCTGTTTTATATTTAATTAGCACATATAATATTTTTGGGGTACATATTTTAGACAATAGTTTTGCTTCTGATTGCCATCTTTGGAGCTAAAAGATGTGGTGCGTTAATGCATTTAGTTAGTGAGTAAAGAAAATCTATTTATACTTTTGTTCTCTCTTTGCCCTAGCCCTCTTGCTTCATTAGTCCAAATTGTCATAAATCTTTTTTCTTGTAAAAATAGTTTACATCCATTATTCATTTTCTAGTCATCACTATGCAGCCTAGGGATGTAGATCATTATTTATTTCATTTGCACACTAAGAAGAAAGAATTTTAAATGCATTCACAAAGTGTCCTTTTTCAGTTACTATTTTTACTTGTTTCCCCTTTAACAGAAAATATTGATGTTGAGCACGCACACACACAAACACACACACACACTTTTAAAATAAAACCTGTGTATTATGCATAAAATGATATATTGTATAAAACCTCTCTTTGTAAAAACAAAACAAAATAACCCTATGTTGTTAGGGGCAAACAAAAAAAAGGCCTGAAATGAGAAAAATCTTTCAGTTTCGCTTGTATCAAGATATCTTAGTGTGTCATTACACTTTTTCTTGTCAAAGATGAAAATATTTTGAGTATTCTTTATATCACTAGTGATCTTGGAAGAAAGAAGTGCTTTTCTAGATGTCTACTGTCCTGTATCAGGCTTCTGTATAGCATATGCTTAACAATATGGGCTCATCCAGACAGGCCCATATGCTGGAACCTGTCTCAGTTTTACCGGAGGCATCTAAACAATGCCTCCAGTAAAACCGAATTAATTTGGAATGAAGCAGGGTTTTAATTAATTATTTAGACATCACATTGGATCCAGGCCTTCCTGAATGGCTCGGGTCTAATGGGGTATTGGGCCTGTGGGGACTCAATTGTGAGTCCCCACAGCCATCTCGCTTCTTTGGGCTTCCAAAAGCCCAAAGAAATAAGATGGCACCTCCACCCAGCCCCCCATTTAACCTTAAAAATTAAGGAAAACCTTCCTGGCTATCATAACTTTGCTCCTCGTGCCCTTGTGACATGAGAAAATGACACACCAGGAGACCGAGAAGGTTTTGTGGGTGGGGTGGGGACAGGAATCTGTGCCGAAACAGGCTTTTTAAATCCGCTTTTGATCTGATTTTGGTGCCGTCTGGAAGTGCCCTATGATTCCAATCTACCTAGACCAGGGGTCCTCAAACTAAGGCCAGGGGGGCGAATACGGCCCTACAAGGTCATTTACCCGGCCCTCGCTCAGGGTCAATCTAAGTCTGAAACGACTTGAAAGCACACAACAACAACAATTCTATCTCATCAGCCAAAAGTAGGCCCACACTTCCCATTGAAGTACCAATAAAATTATATTTATTAATATTGTTCTTCATTTTAATTATTGTATTGTTTTAAGTGTTTTTTGCACTACAAATAAGGTATGTGCAGTGTGCATAGGAATTCATTCATGTTTTTTTTCAAATTCTAATCCAGCCCTCCAGCAGTTTGAGTGACTGTGACCTGGCCCTCTGTTTAAAAAGTTTGAGGACGCCTGACCTAGGCAATCAGTATATGGGACTGCCAAACCCCTATGTTTGTTTCTCTGTTTCATAACAGCCCTGTTCCACAAGCTGTGAGCTGGAGACATTTAAACTTGCCTTCCCTGTCTGTTGAGACATAGGGCACAGCTACAATGATCACTTAGGTTCAATGGGCCCCAGACCAGCCTTGCCCTGCATTAACCAATTTTAGGGGATAATCTGAACTCTGGTCCAGAATTTGAAGTATCCCCAGGTGGCCAGGGGACATCTATGTTGTGGTAACATGGATCCTACTATTTACCACCACCTGCAGTGACATCTGCCAGGCATGAGGGGGGAAAGGTAGCAAGGATAGGGCAGTTCCAGCTCTCCCCCATCCTCTGTCACCTCAGCGTACACCACTGTAGGTGATTGACAACAGGTAGGACCTGTGTCATGGCTGGAGACTGCCATGACCTGGAAGACAAGAGGGGACAGTAAGGGTAGCCATCCAGCTAGGTGGTCAGTATCTCCATTGCAAATGGCATAGGGCCTGTCTGACCCATATCAGGGCGTATCGGTATACACCACACCGGATCGGCCCTGGTTTAATTGATACTGTAGATCTGCCCATAGGGATTGCTGTAAGATGGCGACTGAAATGAAAGCATCTCCCATCCAGTAATGGTCACCAGTCATTGGTTTCTAGCAGTTGAAGAACTGGAGTTTATGAAGCTAGTGAATGATGTCTCACTCATATTCCCAATCTCCTCTGCTAGGTTATGGACAAAAATAGGTGGGAAACAAGCAGCTTCAGAGCCACATCTGTGTCCACATGCAGTCTTAGGACCACAATTTGTGTACTCTGCTCTAACACATTTCTTTTTTTTTCTTAGTAAGCAGTTGTTCTTGTTGTTGTTTTTTAATTGCCTTTTCTGCTAAATTGTGAACATTACTGTTGTTTTATTCTTGCTCTTTTCCCTGCCATTCAGTCTGTTTAGGCACTGAATGATTCATTGTAAGCATTTGTTCTCTTTGACTTAGCCAGCCAAGTCTGAAGTTACATGGATTTTCTCTTTGAACCGCTGCCAGTGCCTAATTGAAAATCACTGTTTCTGCCTTAGGAATTCATGAAGAAACTGGAAGAAAAAAAGGCTGAGCTAAATAAAGCCACAGGTATGGGGGAAGCTGTCCTGGCTATCTGCCACCCAGACTCCATCACTACCATTAAGCACTGGATCACAATAATCCGAGCAAGGTTTGAAGAGGTCAGTCCAACTCAAGCAGTTCTCTGTGGTAATAATCAGTCTTTGACAGCTTGGAACATGAGCAGCAATTACCAATGCTGCTGTGTTGTAAGGAAATGATCCAAATGTCTAGAGCAAAATGTTTGACATACTCTTACTGGCTATTTTTTCACTCTTCTTTCATAGCCATAATTATGAGATAGGAAAATGAAGTATATCTGGCCCCATGTCAGTTGATGGTCAAGGACAGTTTCTTGTTCTCTCAAAATAGAGGCATTTTGAAAAATATATTTCAAAGTGTATAGTAATAATATGATTAAAAAAAATCTGTCGCCAGTGGTTAGCAATAATTGTGTTACTATCAGGAAATTTTTTAACAGATGTCTGAGTGCAAAAATTCTGCATAAAAAAACTGTGTAACAGATAGTAACATGGCAGTCTTGTTTGTAAATATTTAAAGATGCCGATGTACATTTCTGTAACTTATTAAGACATATTAGCAAATAATGTACATCCGTACCTCTGAAACTACAGACATCTAAATGATCACTGGGAAATAATTGGGAAAGTGTAACATTAATTTTACTCTACTATGTTTATCATCAACAGAAGCATCAGCCATGAGGAACCCTCAATCATCACATCTTTGGCAAATCCTTATCTGATTCCATTTAGTATAAGTAGAAATTAATCATAATGCAATATACAAAACAAGCTATGTGCACCATACTTAAGCACATAATTATTAAAGATTTCTTTATGGAAATATGTCCATTAACTGCAAATTGTAAAAATATAATTACATAGGAAAATATTCAAACACAGAAGCTATATATAACACTTCGACATGTACTTAAAAGTTAAGTGTAGTTAAAGCTAAATCTTATTGTTAGATTCAGCTAGAATAAACATATTGACTCAATAGCTGAATAGTCAGCACTTATGTAAAGCCTTTTGATTCAGTGGGTCTACTCTAGTTCAGATTAGCAGTTGATTATTATTATTTAATTTAGTTACAGTATTCATACGCTGCCCTTCTCACCCCTAAGAGGACTCAGAGCGGCCTTACAAAAGGCAACAATTGGATGCCATATCAACAACAAATATAAAATAAACATCTACAGTAAAACATAAATTTAAAAGCCATAGAGAGATTAAAACACATTTTTAAAACCATGCAATCTGAGATCATAGTCAAAGAGCCATTCCAGATATCATTGCACATTTTCCATCATCACTTATTGCACTGCACTATTGACCAAAGGCTTGGTCCCAGACCCATGTTTTTACTTGCTTTCTGAAGGTCATGTTATGGGCCAATAACTTTTTTGTTGATTATCTGTACTTTCTGGGGTACATATTGTACGGCCCAGCAATGCTGTTACTTGTCAGTCTTTTGATAATGAAGCCAAACTTGTTTACAAGGGAGGGAGGAAATGCAAAAACTTTGGATGTTACGGAAATTAAAATAGACTGTTGTTCATTTCAAGGTGTTAGCATGGGCAAAACAACACCAGCAGAGATTGGCAGGGGCCCTGGCTGCACTTATCGCTAATCAGGAATTGTTAGAAGCCTTGCTGTCCTGGCTGCAGTGGGCTGAGACAACACTCACCGAAAAAGACAAGGAAGCCATTCCTCAGGAAATCGATGATGTGAAAGCACTCATAGCTGAGCATCAGGTAAGGGAACTGTGGATATGCCATAGCCTCTGATCAGTTAAGTTTAATATCTTCAACCTGTGGGCATTTTAGAATTCATGCAGACATTTTTAAGTAAAATATTTTGAATTCTGCATTGTTCACATGAGTTTTATTTCATTGCATCTTAAATTTTATTTATCTTTTATTCATATTGTTCCATTGCTACAGTCAAAACTAAAAATGACAATAGCAAAGAAGAACAGCCTTTTCTTTGAGGTGAATTTTATAGGTATATTTTTAATAAACAAAAACAAAAGTTTGTTCCATCCTTGCAGAATTTAAACCAGTGGAGATTTTGACAGTGAAATTGCTTGTTGTCTCAGAGCACTGGTTCCCAACGTGTGGTCCGTGGACCACCAGCAGTTCGCAAAAATGAAAATATGGTCTGTGGCCTCACCATTACTACACTGGTGCCTCGAAACCACATGGCAACGAGAGCAACTGTTCTTGCGAAACCCTCTTATAGTGCTGAGGCAACGGGGGTGTTGGGAAGGGAGAGGCTGACTACCTACAAAAAATTGCTACTACCACATCAGCTGCAGATGGTGATTACTGGATGGCATATGTTCTGTATCAGAAACTAGAGCTGATGTGGTCTATCTAATTCAGTTTTCTGAATCAGCACCCCCCAAATAACCATACCAAACCTAAAGTTGACTAAAAACTTATTCATAACCCTTTTGGTATTATTGTTGGGGAGTGGTCCCTGATCAAGTAGTCCTTGGTCAAAAAAAGGTTGAGAACCACTGCCTTAGAGAATAAAGATACGAGAAAGTAAACAAACAAATTGAATCCATTTACCATTGAGATTGTATCTGTTTTGTACATGACATTTTACAATGTTTCTTAGAGTAATTCTCAAAGCATATATTCCCTTAAAAGACGGAAAACAGACAATCTCCTTTTTTGGTAAGTCAATATATTAGGCTGATTTCACCATGATGCTTTGTAATACGAGATTAATATGCCTTTTGTAGAAAATATTAAATCATGACCCTTGAGTAATAGCAACCAACAATAATTCAATTTTAACATAAACATGTGGGTCAGGAAGCTTCTGCTTCTATTGTTGTCTAGATCATGCCAAACAAAATAATTATGTAGGCTTCCTGATGTTATAAAAGATACACTGTAAATCAAACTGATGTATGTATACTAGGAGAAAAGCAGTGTACGAAGCATAAGTTCTGTGTATTGTCCATTGTTATCCATTTTTCTCCATGGGCATGTCACTAATTATTATTGTGCACCGTTAGTCAAAGCAAGCTCCATTTAATTCCAGACATTTATGGAGGAAATGACCAGAAAACAGCCTGATGTGGATAAGGTTACTAAGACACATAAAAGGAAAACAGTTGAATCTGGTCCAATCCAGTCTCATATTCCTGTGCTGGATAAAGGAAGAGGAGGAAGTAAGTAATGATCTTGCCAAGGGAAATGGGGGAAGCATTGCATGCGGTCATTGACTGGTTGTTTATCAGATGTTAAGGCAAGGTCACCTTCCCATTTCTTTTTGTCATTTAAGACATGAGGAGGATGAACTAGAGGTTAACAGCTTGTGGCTTTAAAGTCTACTCTACTTTCCTGAGTTATGGTACCTGGGCGCAAAGTAGTTGTGTCTGACCCTTCTTTTTTACAGAGCAATCAATGGAATGGAAATTTGTCAGCTTTAGTATTGGGATTGGATTTAAAGCTCCTAGCACCTCAAAAAACGTATGGGGAGGGGAATGGCACGTCAAAAGTTTCGACAAAATGAGATAAACTTATTTTGTTGCCACCACGGCATAAACTGTACACAAGATTTTGAGAAACTGTACAACTTTGCATGTTAAATCCTACACTCAGTCCTTTTTTTATTAATCATCACAGCTTTCTGAAGGGGTAAAAACATGGTTACATTGTTTTTGGCTATATACTTGGGAAACCTTCACATGCTTACATTATTTTTGGCTATATACTTGGGAAAAGTACAGAAAATGCAAAACTAAATTACATGCTATGTCCCTATACAAACAACATGGTCAAGCATTTGACATCATGGCTGCAGCCTTGCCCAGTTCAAAAGCTGCCAAATGCAAATGTGATGCAGCAGGGCAAAGCAAACTGCATCCACGTGTGATTTTTTTTTCCTGTACTGGATTTAGCTCAGTATTTGTATTGTGCACCTTTTTTGTACAACATTGTTGAGGTTTTTATGTAATAAACAACAATGTTACACAAAAAATGGGCACAAGGTTGCTTCTGAGAAAATTGCAGTTTTGTGGGTGAACTGAACAACTTTTATTGAGAAAACTGCATTGGAGGAGAGATTCCCAAATGAAAAATTGTTTAATTGTTCTTGACATAATGTTGGAACTTTTAAAGAATTGACATGTACCATTCCTACACAGAACTACTGTAGCTTTTGAAACAAATAAGCATACATGTTATATTATCCTTAGCTTGTAATATTTTGAAAAGCAAACAAAAGCAGAATTAATGATTACCTTCCCTCTGTATTTTCATAGGAAAGCGTTCTCCAACACCAAGCATGTATCCTTCAGGTGCACAGACCCAGATTGAAACCAAGAATCCACGGGTAAACCTCTTAGTTAGCAAATGGCAGCAAGTCTGGCTTCTAGCCCTGGAAAGACGAAGGAAACTCAATGATGCTTTAGACCGTTTAGAAGAGGTAAGTAAACAGTCAATAATAATTGTGCTTTTTATAATTAACTTCTGGCTCAGATATTCTTTTTCAGTGATAGAGTGCCATATAGATATCTTTCCTGTATGGCATGGAAAAGGTCGTACAGGAAAGGTTGTCCTGTTTAATTGGGGTACTTACTTTGAAAGTAGTTGTTTTACTCCAGAAACTTTGTTTTTGTGAGATAGTCATTGGAAAACTGTAACAAAATATGCTGCAAGATAACCTGCAAAAACAAAAAAAATGCAGTTAAATAAACTTTTTCCATGTTTTTATAATAGAACCAATTAGGAAATGGCATTTATAACCCAGGAACAAAACTCATGTTACATAGTTATGTGGTATCAGAATAGAGCAACCACCTATTCCTTTACTGCAGAAAGAGGAACACTGTCATCAGTAATATACGTGCTGGGAAAATATGATAATAATACAGCTTTTATGTTTGCAATACATACTCTGCAAATAAAAGAAAAACCTGTAATTTGTCCTTGAAAAGTTATGCCTTTTGGCATGAATATAGAGTGGCAGCTTCATTAGAAGATGTTTATCAAGCATCAAGATGAAAGGAGCCATCCACGTTTGTCCACCACTATAAAATTGGAACCGGCAGCTTATGGAAGACTAGTTCTTCAAGCCTAACATAAAAAACCAAGATTATGGCAACCAGAACGATTGATAACTGTCAAGTAGAGGGAGAAAACATGGAGACAGTGACAGACTTTGTATTTCTAGGCGCAAAGATTACTGCAGACGCAGACTGCAGCCAGGAAATCAGAAGGTGTTTACTTCTTGGGAGGAAAGCAATGACCAATCTTGATAAAATAGTGAAGAGTAGAAACATTACACTGGCAACGAAGGATAGCTTGGAAAAGATAATGATGCTGGGAAATTGCAAGGAAAAAGAAAGAGAGGCTGACCAAGGGCAAGATGGATGGATGGTTTCCTTAAAGTGACTGGTTTGACCTTGAAGGAGCTGGGGGTGGCGATGGCCAAAAGGGAGCTCTGGCATGGGCTGGTCCATGAGGTTGGAAGCGACTGAGCGAATAAACAACAAACATTCTCCAAACAGTCATGCTGCAGGATATAAGTTAGGCTTTGGAAATACCACTGGTTGTGGATTTTTCCTTCAATCTACCTGAGAATGAGAAGCTGATACTTCCTAGGAATTATCATTCTAGAGCCTGAAGGAGCAATCCATCCCCATCCAAGATCTAACAATGTTAAGGTACAGGTAACAGAAATTTAAACAAAACCTTAATTTTCTATCTGTCCTACACTCCAGTGTAGGAGTATCCCAAGAATCAGGAGATTGGCATGCAAAAGCTGTCCAGTAGTTAATGCAGGGATGAGATGAATGGAAAAGCAAGATTCTGATCATCAGCCAGTCCAGAAGTTATACAGCAAGACAAACAAAGCCAGCAAGGAGTAGAAGCAAGTAGTCAAGTCAAGGCCAAGAAAGCATGTTGGATGTTGAAGAGTACTGCCAGTTACTAACAGAGAATGATTGAGAGCAGCAAAATTGCCAGTCAAATGCTGGGAGATTTATAGGCAGCTGTCTCAAGACATCGAGTGACCTAATTAGTCACTGCCTCCTATTTAACAGCTGCTGGGATTGGCATAATCTCTCGTTATCTCTTCATCACTCTGCAAAGAATAGCAGTGTGTCTTCAACATCTGCAATCTTCTGCTTGGGAGTAAAATCCATGTGCCTCAGCCCCCTTCTCTTCAGGAGCTGTGGCTTCCTGGCAATCTACCCCCTCCTCTGTCCAAAGAGGGTGAATTATGACACTATCTGTTCTGTCTCTGCTCAGTGTTTTCCTTCAGTTAGTGAGGATTTATAATCAAACTGAGGGGAAAGAGAGGGGTCAAGGAATTAGAATTCTGGAACTCTTGTCTCAATAGGCCGGCGTGGGGAATTAACACACTGGTTATGAACTGCTTCCTTCACCTCCCTAGAATGATAATTCTTGATACATATTGACTTCTCCGTTATTCCTAAAATAATGTTTTCTTTTTGTCATTTTTTTAAGCTGAGAGAATTTGCCAACTTTGATTTTGATATTTGGCGGAAAAAGTATATGCGCTGGATGAACCATAAGAAATCTCGAGTGATGGACTTCTTTAGAAGGATTGATAAGGATCAAGATGGGAAGATCACTAGGCAGGAATTTATTGATGGCATTCTTTCTTCAAGTAAGTTTCAAAGCAAAGGGTTTTTTTTTTTTTGTCAGGAGCGACTTGAGAAATTGCAAGTCGCTTCTGGTGTGAGAAAATTGGCCGTCTGCAAGGATGTTGCCCAGGGAATGCCTAGATGTTTTACTATCCTGTGGGAGGCTTCTCTCATGTCCCCGCATGAGAAGCTGGAGCCTACAGACAGATGGAAGCTCACCCTGCTCCCCGAATTCATACCACCAATGTTTTGGTCATCAATCCTGCTGGCACAAGGGTTTAACCAAAGGAATTAAGCAACAGTTAGTTCTGTATATAAATTATCGTTGAGTGCAGATGCCTGCATCTTTTGACTCTCTTTAGAAATTGAGTTTGTAAAGAAGACTGATCGGGAAGGGAACATGATAATACTCTTCAATGTTTCTCACATATAAGGAGGCAAAAACATGTCCAGCAGGATCTAATAGGCTTAAATTAAAAGAATAAAACTTTCAATCATGTAGTTCCACAATTGTGCCTGTATCCTAGCCTAGTGCCCGGTAATCTATCCATAAAGGTAGTTACAGATTTCTTACATTCAGCTAGCGGTTAGACATGGCGGCCTACAAGGCCTTTTTGGGAGATCAGTTGTCCTAATATGTTTGTTTTTTGGTCTACAGAATTTCCTACTAGTCGATTGGAAATGAGTGCTGTAGCAGATATCTTTGACAGAGATGGTGATGGATATATTGACTATTATGAATTTGTAGCGGCGCTTCATCCAAACAAGGATGCCTACAAGCCTCTGACGGATGCAGATAAAATTGAAGATGAGGTATTCTTCCCCTCCTCCTTTTGCAAACGTGCTATGTGCTGGAATTCCATAACAATTCCATCGTCTGATCATTTTCATGTTGAATTCCATCAATGTTTAATTCTGGAAATTGGCAAGTAGTATAATATTCTGATTCTCATTTTGACAGGTGACAAGGCAGGTAGCAAAATGTAAATGTGCAAAGCGATTCCAGGTGGAACAAATTGGTGACAATAAATACAGGGTAAGTATCAAACACCTTCTCACGTTGTGTATTCATTTCAACTCAGATATTCAGAACACAACAGGAATATCAGGACATTTTGTTTAAATTAGTTAATACAGTGTTACTTTATGCTTTTTCCAAAGTCTAAAAGTTGAACCAGATTACATTTTTGACCAAGTGAAGTGTATGTGAATATTTGGTTATTTTAATAAACAAAATGTTGCTGTGCCACTGAAATCACAAGGAACGTGTTCTGATCAACAGTTTAAAGTTTAAAGAACTCCCCCAAAATCTTTCTTCTGTTGAAACTTCCAATACATGGATGATGGCTTAATTTTAACAGCATGTTACATGTATTTTGGTAAACAAACATCTACATCTAACTTGACCTGCCCAACTCTCAACTACATGCCACACATAGATGTTTATTAGAGATTGTTCAAGAGTCATGTAGAAGCTTTGCTGTTCCACTAATTATGTCTTTTTCCCATTTTCCATTTCTTATCAGTTCTTCCTGGGAAATCAGGTATAAACAGTGGAATGTGTTATGGAGTTCCTAGTATTCTTTTAATCTTCATTGCAGCTTGCAGTGGCTTTTCCTTCCCCATCCTTTCACCCTGAGCTAATTCATTGTTGGTCAGCTGTGGTGCCTCTCTGGAAATGCTTAACAGGCTTCCTTGTCTTGGTATCTGCCTTTGTGCCTGTTGCTGCCTCATTAATGAGATTACTTTCAAGGGAACCAGATAATAGTCTACAGCTGGCAGTGCAAATGCCTTTAGGCACTCTTCCTATACCTCTTGTTATTCTCAATATATGGGGTATCCTTTAGGTTTTCATGCTGCACCCACTGTCGGATATTCCACCAGTATACCACTTTTTAAACCTTTAGTAAAGGACCAAGACATTCAGGTAGGAATTGAATATAGAAATTGTGTTCTCATCCCTTCCCCCTACCCAAAGTAATTGTGTGGTTCAGCACATTTCAGGCATAAGGAAATTGGATTTTATTCTATATCAGTGGTGTTTTGGACTTCAGTTCCCATGATTCCTAACAGCTGCTAAGCTGGCTGGGATTTCTGGAAGTTGAAATCCAAATCATCTGAAGGACCAAAGGTTGGGAACCACTGTTCTATATGCAAGGAGGTGGGAGTGCCAGCTCTTACTTCTTTATTGTTTTTCTCCATCATTCTGAATACTTGTAGAATAACAGTCTGAAGAGCTGTGCCTCTGTGTTCTCCATGTTGTTTGAAACTGAGGATAACCAGAATTCAAACTCATGGGGAAAACTTTCACAAGTGGCAGAGCTGCTCTACGTCCATGCACAGAAGGCAGTGGGAACAGACAGCAAAGGGCTAGTATGCCTTTCTTCTCCTGGGTGAGACTTGTTTTGAGGAACAAATGAAGAGCAGTGTGTTATGTCTTAAAGTAGTGGTTCTCAACCTGTGGGGGTCCCCAGGTGTTTTGGCCTACAACTCCCAGAAATTCACCCAGCTTACCAAAACATCTTGGGACCCAAAGGTTGAGAACCACTGTCTTAAAGCCAAGATGGTGTCTTTCAGAAAAGGAAGAGCAAAAGAAACAAGTCTTCCTCTCACCAATGGTCACAATGCCTGCACACAGTGTATGGTGAATTTAGGTTGATACTTGAAATGCATTGATATATTGAAATTCATCAATTAAATGGATTTGTGGCCTAAGATGAATCCATATGTCCTACTAAATCAAATCGTTAACCCTAAGCCAAAGTTGACCTCTTGAATGAATCAGTCTTGTTAAGTCAATCTTTATGTTAGTTCCATTGATTAAATGAACCTGTTCATGGTCAGAGTAAGGACTAGATTTAGCTCAATCAATAACATGTTTTCATTCCAATTTCCTTTCCAAGAACAATTCAGGAAGAGCCATGTCAAAGCAAACATTTTCCAAAAGCTTCCCTTGAAAAACAGTTGCTGCAGCATAAAACCTTATTAAATGAAGAAAGTTGTTTTTTGTAAAGCCACATCTATGATTTCATATGATGCATGTTTCAAACATGCATTTGTGCTTACTTCTGGTATGCTTATTTTGGATTCGTTAACCTTACATGTTGACCTATTACTTGGTTCCCAAAAGTAATGTTCCTTTCCCTCTTTGCTTAAGCGGTACTTCAATAAATTATATTAAGAATTAAGGTCAGTTATATGGTTTGGCTATAAATTATTTACTGGGCAAGGCATGCTTAGGTTACACTGCTTATTTCAAAAAGAAAACACTGCGCTTTATTCCAGTTTGATTTTTTGTGGAGAACTCTTATGTATCCCAGTGAAGGAACTAGCTTTTCATATCAAAATAGTCCAGATGCAGTGATCCCAAATTACTTTTTAACATTTTAAAGTCATCACATCCTAGGAACCTATAACCGAATTTGGGCAATAGGTATTGATGGATTAACTTGACAACAATATAAGTGTAGTCTGGTTATCTACACTGTATTTTTAATTCCAATGTGCAATAAAAACTGAGGCCAGTCACAACTTCTCTCATTTTTCTTTGTCTCTATTGTTGTGCCCTTTTTCTACTTGGAAGATAGCAGTAACACCATAGGTCACCAGAATACCGTAGATGACCAAAATGCACTATGGCAAATTTGGTTTGATTCATAACAGTATGTGGTACATTAGTAAAGACATTTGGAATTTTGGAACCACATTTTATTTCAAAAAGAGCAGGTTTGAAATGTATATATAAAGCTCTTGTGAGTATTCATACATTACATTTTAAGAGACTTTCTCCATTAATTTGGTTCAGACAATCATACCTAAGCTTCATATGCACAAGCCTTTTCACCATGCATCCTGACATCTATGACCTCTTCTCAATTCCCATTGTAGCAAAGTAAAATGAGCCAGGAATTACTCAATGAATCATAATTCCCACTTGCATCCAAGACAGAGAATTTTATTTTCAAGTTTCAAATTAAGCAGGAATCTAATCCACCTAAACGTTAATTTAAGTGGCTTGTTCCCTACTTAACAAACATGGGTTCCTAGTTTAAACACAATGGGAAATGAGGGTTTACTGGAGACTCATGAAATTGTCACAAGCCTAGAAGGGAGGAAAGGGACTGCTTACAGGAAGCACAATGCTTTTTATATATATTTCAATTTAATGATTGTCCAAATGCACCACTATATATACATTACTATTGGGTCAAAAAGAGTAAACGGGGCCATAAAAGTGAGTGGCACAATGGCTGATAGCACTTGTTTATAATTGTACAAGATAGCTGCTTTCATGTATGGTCAGTCCCCCAGCCAGCTATGCAACGGGTTTGAAAGGTCAATTTCCTTTTATTATTTTTTCCACTTGATTGATCATTTATGTAAGGAGCTCACAAAATTTGTGTGAATGTGTGTACACCTGTGTGCACTAAAACACATGGAATAAATGTTCTTAAGTACTACTTGACAAGCATGAAGACAGTTGCCCGAATGCACCATCCCTAACCCTCTCCCACCTAAACGCATGTTTTGTATGATGAGTCTGGCTAACGGTTTCCAAGTACACAGACCACACAAAGTGATAGGGTAAGAGACCAAAACAAGGCCTATTGTGGTATTCAGGATACCACTAATTGAAGATCAGAATAAATCTGTCCCTTGCTCCTGTTCTCCCCTCCTCGATTGATATTCTCTTTCCACAGGATCTGGACCTCTGAAAATCAGGGTTTCAGATTGCATTAAGAGACAGAGTACATGTGTAGAGGATGCTCTGTAGTTTACACCAGCATTCTCCGCATAAAGAGAGTAATAATGGAGGAGATGGAACTAGCACTGGAGGAGATGAAATGATGGCTATCTTGTGTATGCTTACAAGCTGATTTACTGTAATGAGACTGAATATTTTTAATTATATGTTAAAGGACTTAAAAGATTAAATAGATGTTGAATTGGACCAAGACCTAGTTTAGACTGACTGGAGTCAATGGATCTTAGGTTAACTTAAATTTGCTACTGTTCCATTATCTGGGCAGAGGCCAAAAGGAAGCCTAGTCAGAGAAGTATAGTCCATTTTATGGGGGGAGGAGATGGAAGGGGTTAAAACATTTCCCGTCTTTTACTGTATTCCACCCCACCTCCACCACCACCACCCATATCGTCATCAACAAAACAACCCTTGTTTATGAAATGGGAAGTGGGGAGGGGAAATATTCAGCCAAAACAGGGAAAATTGTTTTCCTCCTTCAACTCCCCCCCCCCCCCCCCAATAAAGTGTACTATCCTTCTCTGCCTAGGCCTCCAATATGTCTGGTTCCAAACACATTAAGATGTCTAAATAAAATAGTGTTCAATATATCTGTCACCTTAACTATAGTAATGCTAGTAGTTGGTAGGAAAACTGAGGACTGCGCATAGAAAAACACAATAGTTCCACCTTGGGAATTTCACCTGTAACAGAAAATGTTTGAATCCTTCAACTGTATTTTGTTACATTACACAACATTTGGAGAAACCTCCAGCCACAGAATCTGACGGGGTAACTTTTCAGAAGGCATAAAGGTTAGAAAAAGCTTTGAAGTTCCTCAATAATATTGCTTAGATCCCTTGTTTAAATAATGTTATAAGAGGTCAGCTTGCCCTCTATCTTATGATAACATCTGTCTCATATTTCTTTGGAAATTGCCTTCTTATAAATAAAGTTGTTAGTTGAACATGTCAATTGAGACAATAACCTCACATGTTACATTGCTAATATTTCTCCTTTCAGTCCTGAAAGTGTTCTCCATACGATTTCAGCATTAAATGAAAGCTAGCATCTTACCCATTTCTTCTGCTTGCCTCTTTAGCTGACAAATCTCATTGCTTCCTTTGGTATTAATGCAACTGCACTTAACTTGGTGGGGGGGGGGGAATTGAAATTTTCACAATGAAAATATCTTACATGATTTTTCTACTAATGATTTAGGAGCATACTATGGCTACTTTTAACCACTTGGCTTGGAATGTGCATTGCTTCGTACAGCTTGGAGTATAGATGTCTAGCACGTTTTCCTTTCTTTTTGTACAGTTTGGTGACTCCCAGCAACTCCGTCTTGTCCGTATTTTGCGAAGTACGGTAATGGTTCGAGTTGGAGGTGGATGGATGGCACTGGATGAGTTCTTAGTAAAAAATGATCCCTGCAGAGGTATGTTGAAATGTGCATATAGATATGAACCTAAAGTTTACTAACTATATATATATATATATGTTTTCCTAGATTAATGGAATTGAGCGAGATGTAACAGTAAAATCTCAAATTTGTACATCCCTAGCTTAGTTAAACACTGAAGCACTTACACTGTTCTGCTCATACATCTTGCTGTTTTTATGGACTGCATAGTGAAGAAACAGTTAAATGGAGACTATTTTTCACTCACCGTTTAGAATCTAGGTCATTCACATTTTTTGCTTCCACTCCAGCAGGCCAAGAGAGTCATTGGAGGCAGAAATCACACATTCAGGGAACTTCTAGGCCTCTTCCTCTGCCATTGCTTATTTTTGTTTCCTCAGTTCCTAGCAGTTACTTTTCCCTTGAAACTGGGAAGTACGGGAGCAGAGAGTGTAGTGGAGTCACCCTCATCATGGGACCAGTATGTAGCTAGGCCCATAGAGAAAAGATAGAGGTGAAAGGGACTAGCTCTTCCAGTGATTTAGGTCCAGTGATAGCTAATTTGGAAGAACAAGCCATAGAGCCAAAAACCTAGTCCTAGCCAAAAACCGAGTCCTAGCTCTATCTGCATATGATGTAGATGGGATGTGGTGGCATAAGATTGTACCAACCTGGCCTATCCAAAACAATGGTTTAAAGATGCAGATTCTAGAGTGAGTGCTATCTGTAGTAATCGTTTTGGAAAAGAGTGTCATTTTGATTTTTTAAATATCAGATTCCGCATATATTTAAAGCTGAGATTGGAAAGCTTTTCCTGTTAGGATTGCCACTTTCTGATTTCAGAAATATTGTTGCTTGGATGGAGCCATAGCAAGAAACAGAAGTCGGTAGCAAAATTTCTGTTTCTCCCCTTGCTGGTAGGGATGGATAAACCTGGCAAGTTCAATGTCACTCAGGCTGGATCTACACTGCCATATAATCCAGATTATCAAATCTGATTATTTGTTTTGAACAGAATTATATGAATCTTCACTACCATATAATCCAGTTCAAAGCAAATAGTCTGAATTTTATATGGCAGTGTAGATGTTCCATTCTGTTTGATTTAGTACATTCTGTTTCTACCTAGGATTGCCAGCTATATTGTTTGGTTTTTAGGCCTGGCCTTGGGGCACTGATTCAGAAAACTGTACTGGAAAGACTGTGTTGTCTTTAGTTTCTTATTATAGTCAAGGAGTTAAAGACTGGTATATGGCATATGTTCAGTATCTCAAAACTGAGGGGCAAAATCCTAACCTTACCAGTTCCACCTCCCATACAAATAGGCAACACTTGCGCTCATATAGGCTTAAAAGAGATTATGATGTGTGTTCAGGTGGTGGTATTCAGGTCCTGGAGATGGATAGGAGGATCACTTCATTGAAACTCTTTGTGAGGATTTCTCCAGGTTTCCAGGTTCTCCTCACATATTGTTGAGCACTATGATGTGCCTCAGCCTGTGGGATAGGAAAAGAAGAGAAAAGCCTGAAAGTTTGGGGTGTGGGGACTAAAGGAAGAAACCATGGTGCTGGCAATAGGTCAGAGTGTTTCAAAGAGAGTTGTGAATAGTATAAGCAATGTTATCACTTACTGGGAAAAATATTTCCCTTGCAAAAGAGATAAATCAATAGCACTCTTCTATTTTCACAATGAAGTATATTTTGTGCAAAAAAATTCAGCTGTTTGGGCAAAAAATGTTGGAACTTTTTTTCCAAAATGGTTCAACGTCAATTGAAAATTCCTCCAATCTCCCTTGCTGATTTTTTTCTAAATAAACCAAAATGCTTATTCAAGCAAGCAAGATTCAAATAAGCAAAGATTTACACCTGTAGTTTCAAGTTCCTAATTTATATCCTGGGGTACTGTAATGACTTAGCAAATGGATTTCCAGACACTTTTCTTTCCTTTGTGGAAAGTGTACAAAGCCCAAATGCAAGCAAGTTGCTTAGCCAGGTAAGAATGTTCAAGGGGGATGGTAAGTAAAGTAGAAAGTATCTATGCATTATAGAGGGAAATGATATAAGCGGCTGCATTATATTCCCCCCCCCCCCCCCGAGAATTCAGTGAAATCGTGTTAAGGAGTGAAAAATTAGGTAAAAAATAATGCTAGGAAGCAACAAATAACTAAAGATAATACTACTGGCATATAGTACGGTATTTTCTCATCTGTAATTAAAAATATTGGGAATAGGGTGCTGCACATATCAGTCTCATAAAAATCTGCATGTAGATTTTACACTGTGTCGGCCCATGTATTGTCCCCTCCCTCGGCTTATTTTAAAGGCCTGAAGCCATCTCATACATGCAGTCTGTGCTTCATCATGAGCAGACAGGCTCAGAGTAATGTCTGGGAAACCTCTCCCTAGCCAGGCGCACAGTGATGACATCAGTGTCACGATTTGTGGGGGGTCCTCCAGTAGCCTCAGCGCTTCTACAGTCCAGTTGTGTGGAGATAACCAGATGCTTCTCTGCTCCTGTCTGCTTATGTTGAAGCATGGAATGCCTATATGAAGGGATTTGAGGGCTTTAGGTGTGCATGAAAAAAACGTGAATGTCAAACCCCAAAACACTTGAAAAATTGTACCTGAACATCTAAGAGAAACCTGCAAATATAAATACCACATCTTGAATTCTGGCATTAGGTAGAAAGAAATAGAAACCGTAATTCTTTCTTTTAGAACTTTGTGTTCGTTGCGATTAATTCTGGCTAGTTCATCTGTCATTTCATCAGATATAATTCAAAATACACTAGAAATAAGATTCCAATTCTATACTAATGAGAGAATATTACAAGTGCTGAGAAGAAGAATTATTTCTGTGGGTCCCATGAAAGTTATGCTTCAATTCTGTTTTCATTACATGCTGTTTGAATCATGTTTCACATTCCTGCTGTACTGAAATAAGCAAAAGCCACAGTATGCAAAAACAGCTGTAAACTGCATTGAAAACCCAGCTAATTCCATCACTATATCTTATATTCCACCTATTACTGTGAACATTAAGTATTATTAGCATGTAACAGAAAGTTAATCACATTTAGAAAATATTTCCTGCAGTAATATAATGAATTGGGATAAATATCTTTTTCTTTTTTGACTTGATAAAAAGACTGTTGATGGTATTTCCCTCCCGTTGCCTGTAATGAAATGTAAATATTTGTGCAAAATGTAGATTTTGTTAAAGCACAAATGTGCTAAAAATGAAAGCATGGTCAAAGGGAACGTATGTTTTCTATATGTTGTGCCAAAGGGGTTTCTAAATCGCTTGTTATATAAATAGCTGTTTTTTATATGGATATTGTGACATTTTTGATGTAAGCCAGAAGAACAATATTTGCTGTATTTAAGTTGCAATAACTTGGGGAGAAGTTTCAAATTATATAAACATCAGTGTATGGTGCCACTGTGGGAGATTTTGAATTTTCCTACAATAATGGATAGGCCTATGCTTTTTCTCACTTGCATACACCACACACAAAATACAGGTGCATTTTCGTGATGGTTTTAAAATCATGGGTTCATCAGAAGTTGTATTTGGCAATTTCAAAATAATTACATAGATTTGAAAGAAGCTTTTGTCCAGTATATTGGAGGTACTTCATTTGCTGTATTCCAGATATACTTCCAAAGAGTAACACGGCTTTTTCAAGAAAAACGAAGGCAACCATGAGTGTGTTTTTCACTTGTTTTTTTAATCATGTCAGAAGCAACTTGAGAAACTTCAAGATGCTTCTGGTGTGAGAGAATTGGCCGTCTGCAAGGACGTTGCCCAGGAGACACCTGGATGTTTTACCATCCTGTGGGAGGCTTCTCTCATGTCCCCGCAAGGGAAGCTTGAGCATCTCACAAATTTGAACCGCTGACCGGCAGAAGGGTTTTACCCATTGCACTACTGCAGCTCCTTGGTTTTCACTAGTAATTCCACAGAAATATTTAGCCCTATGTCGACCCACTGAGATAATACGTGATCGACACACAAGTTGTTGGGTTGAGTTAGTGATAGTGGTGGTGAGCCTCAATGGCGGCTAGTTTCCATTCTGTTCAAACACTGTTATGGTCTGTGATGTGCTCATTTCATGCATATTTAAATTTAAAAATCTCAAGATTGCACTATTTGTTCCACTCACATCTCTTTTTTATGTTGGCAGAGAAATCATTTTTCATTGACGCACTGGGGGCTCTCTGGAACTGAGATTACACTAGGAGTGTCTTCTTTTGCTTAAGAGAACGTGGTCTTGCTTAGGGACAGAGAGGGAGAACCTTTTGGTGACTTAAGCTCTGTCTCTTGGCCTGCAGCTTTGAATCTCTTGCATATGCAACTGCTGTGATTGATTTCTTCTCCTGCTAACAGTTTTCTTTTAATATGACCCATATCCTGTGTCATTTTTTCTAGTTCATCATCATGGGAGTAAAATGTTACGTTCGGAATCAAACTCTTCAATTACCACTCAGCCTACTATAGGTTGGCAAACCCCTCTCTTTGTCTCTCCTGTTCTTATTTTCTTTTCCATTTCTTTCCTACTCCACTATCTAATATATATTTGTAGAGAGCTATATATTTAACCAAATGCTTCACATACTACATTTCTTAGCTTAACACATGCTACACTGGCTGGTGCTTGAGAGCTTGCCTCTTAAATTTCCTTTGACACACTTGAAGAGAGTGTCTCAAAAGCAATTGTTATTAATACAGAGAAAGCCAAAAGCTAACCTCTTTAACGCATCTGATCCCCATGGACAGTTTTCATGTTTGCCTCTCTCTACCTGCGTGTGTCTGTGCCCAGCATCCAATCACTTCTTTATAGTTTGGGAGTTTCTGTTTGTCATTGCATGTTGCTAAACCGCATTTCTTCTTAGTTTAGAATTAATATGGTTGATGCTTTTCTCTTAGCGTTTACTCATCCTAGCGAGCATCTTTTCCTGAATCATCTGAGCAGCAGTAGCGTTAGTCAAATGGGTCTTCGAAGTGTGTCTGTGCATTGGTAACCAAGTAGCATGTTGAGCCATTCCATTTTGCTGATTCATGTCAATAGCAGTTCATCTTTGCTGGCATAAAACGTTAGATACGCATATTCCTGAAATGAATGGTTTCTGTCTCAAACAAATGCATTACTCACTAATGTGTTTGGTTTGTTTGGCCTGATTGTTGAGGCTAGGCATGGCCGACGGCCCGTGAGGCGAGGCATGAAAATAATGAAGCTTCTCAACCTATCTCTTTTACTTTTTGTAGCAAAAGGAAGGACGAACATGGAGCTCCGCGAGAAGTTCATTTTGGCAGATGGAGCTAGCCAAAGTATGGCTGCCTTCCGGCCAAGAGGGCGCAGATCCCGACCATCTTCAAGGGGTGCTTCGCCCAACAGATCCATGTCTGTGTCAAATCCTCCTGCCCAAGGAGTTCCCGCACCAGCTGTTGCTGTCAGCACACCCAAGGTAACAATATCTGTGGGCAGCAATCGGTTTTTTAAAACAGAAGTACAGCCTTGCTGCAATTTGAAATATTTCTACCCTAGAATAATTTGCCATAATGCTACTCAAGGATAAATTTGAAGAGTTTATTTTTCAAAGAAAGCTAACAATTTTTTATTGTTCCCCTTCCCCTTATAATTGCAGCGGTCATGCAAGAGTGGAAAAAAACATGTAAGCAAATTAGAACAAGAACAGACTTTTAAAAGAAAGATAAACCTTTCCCCTTCCACTGCATTTGTAAAAGCACACTGACATTCTCTTCCGTATAGAATGCTTGTTGTCCATTATTCCTGCCTTGTTTCAATGTCTTTTCTTTTTTGGCTTTTACTATGAGATTCATTCTCCATAATCTGATTATTCCTTCCCATGGCATTGTTTTCCATCAACTGCTCTTTGCCATTGTTTCATGCAGACACCCCATCATTTAACACGCAACTATGGTAAACCATGGTTGATAAACAGCAAAACGTCATCACCATGTAAGCCACCAGAGTGTTCTGAATATCAAGTGTCATCCACAGAGGTACAGTAATGGATGGATATTCTAGTCTAACAACATGTCCTGCACTAAAACTATATCTATCCTCTTCCCTAACAGTCACTACACTTCCTCGTCCAACTCTGCTGTACCTTACATATTAACGCACTCCCTTTGTTTTCAGCCTTCTATCCACCAATTTTATTTTCTCTCTTCTCAAGGCTATAAATTGATGGATTGTTTTAAGTATGTCTGAATTCTGTTTTGTTTGAGCATGTCTTAATTATAAATGAACAGTTCCATAAATGTGAAAAGTCAGTTTTATAAGGGTTGCAGTAATCTCGTTTCCTTCAGACATATAGTAAAATTATATACCGCTTTGAGTCGCCCCAGGGGAGAAAAGCAGTATATAAGTACTGTAAACAAATAATAAGTAAATAAATATATGGCGTTCTGCTCCCTTCACGTTCTTCCTGAAATACAAGATTTCTGAAGTTCCTATATTAACATGAAGTGAGTCCAGTAGCCTTTTACCTGCTTGTATCTCATTGATGTAGATTTATTTATAGCACAGTCATACACAGAGTTAAGTGCACTGAAATGATATTTTGTGCACATTCATCTCTGGTTGGTTTATACCATTATTTGTTTATTTATCTCCTCTTTATGCTTGTCAAGAAAAATTAAGTTCCAAGGCTTAAGATAGGAAATGACATCAATGTACAAATTCAAAATTAAAACCTCTTAGCTTGCAATCAAACAAATTGCCAGGTGGCCTCCACATAGGATGTTGAAAAAGTGTTGCTCTACCAAGGAGATATTTATGCCACTGGTAACTTCAAGAATAGTGGCAGGATGATCTCAAAGGACCTTAACATATTGGGATATATTCCATTTCTGATACTCTTTGAATGTGATTCCAAATGAGTCCTATCATTTGTCCAATTCCATCATGAACCCATTGGAATCCATCTGCAAATTGAGTAATTGCACATAGCATTCTAATTGTTTTTTTTTTTAAATTTAATATGGTTCTGGGGGGCTGTTTTTATGCGTGATCGTAAAATCAGAATGCATTCCGTCAGCTAAAATCTCGCAAAACCAGCAATTTGAGACTTTCAGGCTACGTCACTATGCAATATTAGAAAAATAAGAAATCATGTAGGGAGACATCGACATTTGAACGTATTGGGAAGATCCAGCCTTCCGTGTTGTAATGCAGTATTTTCAAAACATAAGAATCCGGTGTGATGGGGTCAGTATCCATCCCATCTGAATACAGCCTGCATCCAGTCCTAAAAGAAATGTGGGATACATACTGATATAACCAGTGTATATCCTAATGTGAGAAGTTCCCTAATGTAAATAAAGCATGTGGCTAAAGCACGGAGAGTACATTTGGGAGGTTGTGTGAAAGAATCTGCCAATCCCTTGTATCTATAAATACCAACCCTGTTCTTCCTCTGACTCACCCTAAAGAGGGGAGAACTTGCAGAAGCCCTGGACCTGTTGTAGTGATTTCCCCTCCTGCTGGTATCAAATACAGGACAAATTGAATGTTGGACCCGCCTTCCATTTTCTGGAATGACCACTGTAAACCAGAAGGATTTAAGAGTTACACTTTACTTCACCAGAGACCTGATGCTGCCCCACTGGATTGCTTTCCTGCAGTGCACTAGGAACAAAGCCAAGCTCTGGCTTGGCAAGACATCAATAGAAGAAAGTTCCCCAAATTTAGGAAAATCTAAAAAAGAAAAGTTTGTCTTATTGTCCTTATGGTTATATGGGGTTGTGTAATGAAATGAAGTCAACATCAATTCTCTGGTGGCTTTCCATAATCAGTGGAACACTAGATAGATGGCAGCCACCAGGATGCTAAAGGGCAGCCCTTGGAAAGAGCCTAAGCTGTAATTTGTTAGTTTGCAGCAAAACCAAAGCTAGAGTCCTATTGATATACAGCAAAGGAATAGTCAAAACCTAAATGCATTGAAGATAGCCTTTTCCTTTGATTTGACAAGAGAGAAGTCAAATTAAATCAATGGATTTGTTTTCATGTAGATGAAATCATATAATAGAGTTCTTCTATACAGTCACAGAAAATACTGTTGTTGGTGTGCAATTAAATAGAAAACATCAATCTTTCACGTTTTCTTTCTCACTGTTTTTAACACTAACCTTACAACATTTTTGTGTTGCTTTGATTAATGAAAAGAATATTTATATATGTATATAACTGTCTTATTTCTTCCTACTTCCATATTTCATAAGGAGACTATTTCTTCTGAATAGCTATGGTCATTAAAATAGAATACATAATATGAATTGCTCACAGTGTCTAACATGTTGCCTTTTCTCCAGTTCTTCTGTTGATAGCGGAATGTAACTAGAATATGTATGTGATCATACTTAAGTCCATCTATCACTTCTTCAGACACACATTACCAGATATATTCATCTTGACATGTAAGAGTATGCTTGTTGTTCAAATGCCTTCATGTGGGCGTCCTTGCCCATAAGGAGCTGAACGCTGGAAAGCAACAGGAAAGGAAGAGAAGCTGCCTCTCTAGATGAAAAGTATAGTGTTTTACATGTGCTCTATATTATTACTGTTTGGTTCTGTTTTCACCCCATTACTAAAAGCCCTGAGATCACTTTGTGACATAGCTTTTCCTTTGCCTTGCATGTCCAAAGGAAATCAGTGTGGCTGGAATCCAAAATTCAGCTCTGTTCAATGGACATCATAACACATTTTATTTCACCCAGTTATTCTTGTGTCCTACAGGGAACGCCAATACAGGGAAGTAAACTTAGATTGCCAGGATATTTGTCAGGAAAGGGTTTCCATTCTGGAGAAGACAGTGGCCTAATTTCAACAGCAGCTACGCGAGTCAGGGCACATTTTGCAGGTGAGTGCTAGATGCCATGGAGTGAAGTGCTCCTAGGAAACAACTACTTCATAGTGTATACATAAAATGGGGAAAAATAGGTTGCCATAAACTTACAGGTTGATGCTAGGAAGTGACCTATTTGTCTGGTTGGATATGATCAAATACCACTTTCCCAGCGTGACTACATTGCTAGTGACGTTTCATTGGGAGACTTTTAATGTAAGTGAATTTGCACATAGACTTCACCACCCAAACCTTTCCTGTTCCTGCTGTTCATAACTGCTTCTTGGGTGGATTGTAGTGCTGAATTATGAGATTCATTTGAGTTTCAACTCTTTACACTGCCAAAATGTAGGTGGTCTCCTTGTAACACCAGGTAAGGTAAATTATATGGGATGTCCTCTTTTAGGACTCCTGTATATAGAAAATATTGCAGTTTAGCAAGGCGCTAATGAATTTCAGATTCCCCCCAGAGCTGAAATGAATGCATAATGCAAGGTTAGAATGATGTATTGATGTATGGATTGTGTAGTATCTGGATACCAGAAGCAGCAATGGGTAGCACAAGATATTCTAGTTGTTCAGTTCTTGTGGGTTTTTTCGGGCTATATGGCCATGTTCTAGAGGCATTTCTCCTGACGTTTCGCCTGCATCTATGGCAAGCATCCTCAGAGGTCTGCTGGAGCTGGGAAAAAGGGGTTTATATATCTGTGGAATGACCAGGGTGAGACAAAAGGACTCAGCCCACTTCATTGAAAAAATCAGCAATCTCCAGCTAAATACAAACGACAAACTGATCAGCTTCGATGTGGTGTCTCTATTTACCATGGTCCCAGTTGCAGACACCATGGCACTCATCAACCAGAGGTTCCCAGAAGACATCACGGCGCTGTTTCACCATTGCCTCACCACCAGCTATTTTCAGTGGGACAATGAATTCTACGAACAGAAAGATGGAGTAGCTATGGGGAGCCCTCTCAGCCCAGTCATAGCTAACTTCTACATGGAACAATTTGAAAAACAAGCTCTTGAAACAGCAACCAAAAAGCCCAGTTCAGATATGTGGATGACACTTTCACCATTTGGAGCCATGGAGATGAAGAACTCAACAGGTTCCTGGAACATCTTAACAGCATCCACCCTAACATCCAGTTCACTATGGAAAAAGAAAAGGAAGGAAGACTGCCTTTTCTAGATGTCCTAGTCATCCGCAAACCAGATCAACAATTGGGTCACACCGTTTACAGAAAACCCACACACACAGATAGATATCTACATAAAAACTCCAACCATCACCCAAGTCAAAAAAGAAGCACCATTAAAGCCTTGGCAGACCGTGCAAAAAGAATCTGTGAACCCCACCTCCTCCAAGATGAACTGAACCACCTCAACTGGGCTCTACAGGCCAATGGATACTCCACCTCAGACATCAGAAGAGCTGCAAGACCAAGAACAAGCCACAAGAGTAAAGATGAAGATCCACCCAGAGGAAAAGTGTTCCTGCCATACATCAAGGGAACCACTGATCGCATAGGGAAGCTGATGAGGAAACACAACATACAAACAATCTACAAACCCACCAGAAAAATCCAACAAATGCTACGTTCAGCAAAGGACAAGAGGGATCCTCTCACCTCTGCAGGAGTCTACCGTATACCATGCAGCTGTGGACAAGTCTACATAGGGACCACCAAACGCAGCGCCCAAACAAGAATCCAGGAACATGAAAGGCACTGCAGACTACTTCAACCAGAGAAGTCAGCCATAGCAGAGCACCTGATGAACCAACCTGGACACAGCATTTTATTTGAGAACACAAAAATACTGGACCACTCTCACAACCACCATGTCAGACTACACAGAGAAGCCATTGAAATCCACAAACATGTGGACAATTTCAACAGAAAGGAAGAAACCATGAAAATGAACAAAATCTGGCTACCGGTATTAAAAAATTCTAAAATTAAAACAGCAGAGAGAAAAACAGGCAGGGACATCTAATCACCTTTCAAGAAGAGTTTGCTCCAGGCACTGTCAGCCCATTGTATGCTAATCAAGGTGGTCAGTTGAAAAGATTCACACCTAGCCCAACTTACAAAAGCCTTTTGTCTCACCCTGGTCATTCCACAGATATATAAACCCCTTTTTCCCAGCTCCAGCAGACCTCTGAGGATGCTTGCCATAGATGCAGGCGAAACGTCAGGAGAAATGCCTCTAGAACATGGCCATATAGCCCGAAAAAACCCACAAGAACTGAGTGATTCCGGCCATGAAAGCCTTCGACAATACATTCTAGTTGTTGTTTGTTTTCGTATCCTCAAGTCATTTCCATCTTCTAATGATCCTGTCATTGTGTTTTCTTGGTAAGATTTGTTCACCTTCCTCTCAAGTGGATAAGAGAGTAGATTTCTGTGGCTAAGTAGGAACTCGTACCTGAACATCAGTCATAGCCCAATGTTCAAAACACTGGTCCTAAAAAGCATTTTAAGGGAAGTAAATTTTATTGGACAGTTGAGTGCTTCTCTCCCAGCTTCCTACTGTGAGGTGCACATGTGTAGCTGGCTGTCACATTTGCGCATATAAAGTCCAGGATGTTAGATGTATCCAAGGGGCATGGGCATTGTAGTGATTGGAGCAATTTTTGATCAAGCAGACTTTGAACAGCCCAAGGGAGCACTGTGAACCTCGGAAGAGAGCCCTCTCAGTGGTGACCCTCCCCCCCCCCCCGACTTTGGAACTCCCTCCCCAGGGAGATTAGGCAAGTCTCCACACTGCCCACTATTTGCAAGGAGCTGAAACTTTGCATGTTTCAGCAAGCATTCGAGAATGATTAGCCCTATTTATAAATGCCCAGTCCCTAGTTAACCAGATAGAACAATGCTCTCTTTACCCGCCCAATTCCACAGCGCTATCATTTGCTGTTTGCACTTTCCTATGCCCAGACTTTTTGATAGCCAGGTCATGCCCATTTTAGTAGCCCTGGTTCTTGGATCTGGATTGGAGTATTGATTGGATGGAGTTTTAATGCTAATAGTTTATACTTTTATGTCTATTTAACTTTTTTAACTGGACAAATGCTCCATTTGATTATATTCCTATTTTACGTGTATTTTTGTTTGATGGATTGTTTGTTTATTGTTTTATGGACATTTGGTCCCATATAAGTCACGCCGAGTCCCATTGGAGAGATGGTAGCAGGGTTTAAAAATAAAGTTACTACTGGTATTTGGGGTGAATTCGAGTCTGGATAAATTGGCATGAGGTGGAGGTGGTGGGTGAGGAAAGCTGCTCAAAGGAGCCCACCTTATTCTCCCATTGTAACTGCAGTGGATGTTTCCCTCCTTCTTTTGCAGACACCAGAAAAACACCAAGCAGACCTGGAAGTCGGGCAGGAAGCAAAGCAGGTAGCAGAGCAAGCAGCCGCCGAGGCAGTGATGCATCGGACTTTGACATTTCAGAAATCCAATCTGTGTGCTCAGACGTGTCAGAAACTGTTCATACCCCTATCAGGCCGACGCCGCGGCCAAATTCTCGGTCAGCGTCTGGCAAGCCTTCCAAAATTCCAACTCCACAAAGAAGATCACCTGCCGGCAAAGTAGAAAAGGCCTCCAAGAGATAATGTGTTTGGCTCACTGAGGTCTTCTCCGCGCCCCTCCCCTCCCCGTGCATTAAATATTTAAGTTTGTAAGATGTAAAATATCCTGTAGAAATTATTGTGAAATATTACGAGAATTGGATTTTTAATTTTGCAGATGGCCTTATTTGTGTATTTGTCTTGTTTATTTTATGTGTATAAGTTTTGTCAACTTTTGTTCATTTGTTTATGCCATATCCGATGTGAACAGAGAGGATTTTTTAATGTAAACTAACGGTTGTTTGCAGTAACATGTAGAGAGAGAGAGAGAGATCACTAAAAGCAATTACTGAATGTGCAGTTAAGTCTTTGCGTCCGAAGTCAACAGGCCTGTCACTTTTCCATTAACAGTAAAGGATACCTCATAATGTTGTCTTAATAAAATTGAAAAAAAAAGACACCAGGCAAAATTATGTATTTCTAGTTAACAGAATACAGCCTGCAAAGAGAGGCGCAGGGACACTAAAGAACAGGAGACACGGTTCACACAGCAGTTAATCCAACAGCATCTTCCAGGGAATTCACAGAGACAGTTATTTAAAGAGCACTTGCCAATCCTACACTCCTCCAATATGTTACAGCATTATCAGTGTCATTGCTTTAGAAGAAGGCAGACACAACCTGGATACTGTAATAGAACTATTACACTTGCATCAGAATGACAGTATAATCTGCATTCATGTCAATGTGAGGTTTTTGTTTGCTTGAGTGGATGATAGCACTATATCATTGGACTCATTTTATATCAAAGCAGTTTGGCTTGCAAAAAGAAAAGAAGAAACACTACAAAATAAACCTTGTCCCTTCTCTTGGTTGCTATTGTATTCCTTATATCCCAGGGAGATACATGTTTTGTGTCATGTTTACAGTATTATGAAATCTGACAGTTCCAGACCGTTACTTTCAGAATGAACTTTGTTGTAATTTTTTCCCCCGTTCTCCACCACATTTCAAGCAATTACTGTATTCCTTTAATAAAATGACGTTTACATATCAGATGATAAAACACACCATTCTTGCCTTTCTATAAGAGCTTTATACTGTAATCCTAAGTATAGAAGTATGCTAAGTAATTGATGCAGTACATTCCTGGTCAGCAGGAAGCAGGTTCATTCTTTTAATGCAACCTGTGGTCCATGGACACCAGTGGGCCACAAGAACTAAAATATGGTTGCGGCCTCACAGTTACTATACCGTTGCAACGAGAGTGAAACCCTCTTATAGTGCTGAGGCTTTCTGTGGGAGAACAGATGGCAACTACTGGATGACATATGTTCTGTATCAGAAACTAGAGCTGCCCGGTGATGGAAGGAAGGAAGGAAGGGAAGGGAAGAGAGAAGGGAGGAAGGACAGAAAGGAAGGATGAAAGGAGAAAGGGAGAGGGGAAGGAGAGAGGGAAAGAGAGATAAAAGGGAGGAGGAAGGGGAAGGAAGGAAGGAAGGAAGGGGAATGGAAGGAAGGAAGGATAAAGGGAAGGAAAGGAAAGATGAAATGGAAGGAAGGAAGGAAGGAAGGAAGGAAGGGAGGAAGGAAGGGAGGAAGGAAGGAGGAAGGAAGGAAGGAAGGAAGGAAAAATGAAAGGGTGGAAGCAAGGGAGGGAGAAGTAGAGAGGTAAGGGAGGGAGGGAGATAAGAAGGAAGGACAAAAGGGTAGAAGGGAAGGAGAAAGAGGGAGAAAAGGAGGAAGGAAAGAGGGAAGGAAGGCTAGAATGGTGAGAGAGGAGGGTCTAAGAAAAGAGCCCAAAGGGCCGCATCTGGCCCCTGGGCCTAGCTTTGCCCATACCTGGTAGTGGTGTTGGTTATTCATTCAGTCACTTCAGACTCTTCGTTACTTCGTGGGCCACTCCACACTAGAACTCCCTGTCGACTGTGACCACCCCCAGCTCCATCAAGATCAAGCTAGTCATTTCAAAGATCCCATCCATCCACCTTGCCCTTGGCTGGCCCCTCTTCCTTTTTCCTTCCTTTTCCCCCAGCATCATTCTCTTCTTTCCTGTCTTCTCACATGGCCAAAGTACTCCATCTTTGCCTCTAATATCCTTCCCTCCAGTGGGCAGCCGGGCTTTATTTCCTGAAGCATGGACTGTTTGGATCTTCCTGCGGTCCAAAGCACTCTCAGAATTTTCCTCCAACATCACAGTTCAAAAGCATCTATCTTCCTTTGCTTGGCCTTCCTTATGGCCCAGCTCTCACATCCATAGGTTACTACAGGGAATACCATTGCTTTAACTATGCGGATCTTCATTGCTAGCGTGATGTCTCTACTCTTTACTATTTAAATCGAGATTGGTCATTGCTCTCCTCCCAAGAAGGAAACATCTTCTGATTTCCGGCCAAAGACTGCGTCTGCAGTAATCTTCGTATCTAGAAATACAAAGTCTGTCACTGCCTCTATGTTTTCTCCCTCTATTTGCCCTCTATACCTGGTCTACACAGTATAATTAGTACAATTTGACACTGCTTAACTATCATGATTCAACACTGTGGACTTATGAGAATTGTAGTTAGTTGAGGAACAGCACTGTTTTACAGAGAAGACTAAAGGCCTTATAAAACTAGAGTTTCCATGATTACATTGCAGTGAGCCATGGCAGTTGAAGTAGGAGCAAACTGCATTATTTCAACTAAACATTTCAGCCACTAAACATGGATGCACCGTAATACATGTGAAAAACTCCTGTTATACAATTCTCACCATTTGCTGTAAATGCCTTTTCTTATATAGAGTTCTTCTTGCCAAGAAAATTGTAATGTATGATGGTGAGACATCATGTTATTCATAAAGGATTTGTTTGATCTGTCTGGGTTTTTAAAAGCCCCTTCCAACCCTCTGAGGTCACTAAAAATGAATCCAAATTGAAATACATGGCTGGGAGTCAAAAGAAGTTATATCCTTGCCATAAAATCTTGTGCTATCTGGGAAGATGTCGTTTTATGCTCTATTACAAAGGCAGGCAGGCAGCCATCATGAAGGAAATTGGAGGGTTTACGTTCGTACTGTCTCTTTCCAATGTAGTTGGCATTGATTGAACTTGGCAGTAAAAGAGCATTAAAAGAGAGATCTTCACCAAGAGATCTTTGCCAGATTGCACTGCTGCAAAAAGAAGCTGACTAGCTTTAACTTGAACCATCTCATTGCTGGAGATTATTATTTCTCTCTCTATGATTTCCTGGACACGCGGCAAAAGTGCAAATGTAAAGCGTTTGCGATGACACGATCTCCAGCTATTTCAAAGTGAGGCCTGGCAAATTACCGGAAAACTGCCGACTCCTGAATGTGGCTGTCCTCCTAGGCAGTCTTGGTTTACCTCAGAAATGCTTTGATGATCCTCGGTGCTTCCAGCAAACAGGACTGTAACAAACTCCGCTCTGTTTTCATGGCGGAAAGGACCTAAATTTAAATGTTTGTTTGATTACATCTGGCTATTTTCACAAAACCCAGCTGCGGGATATATGTTGTAAAAGGACTGGCAAATAGACCATCTGAAAGAGTTAGCACTACTTTCCATTCTTATGAACTCAGGTTTTCTGGTTCTAGCTTTGTCTGGTTCTGGCTGAGAGTTCATCTACACTGTAGAATGAATGCAGTTTGGCACCATTCCAGATAAAAACTACCCAATACAAAAGTGTCGTGCAAAGTACTGAGGGAGAGAAATCCCAGGATAATGTATGCAATAAGTATGCAAAGTCATACTAGATCATGCAGTCATGTACATCAGCTCAAGAGCTCAAGGACTATATAATTAAAGACAGTGCTTGCCTTTCATGTGAAGAGAACAGACTGCCGCAACTAACTGGGATTCAGCTAAGATCTTGGTGCCTGCTGATGTTTCCTTTGAAGATGGGGAATGGACATAGATGGTTTGGTGTCCTTCTACCCACAAACAGACCCACAAGGCAAGATGTTGGTTTGAATCCCAGATGCTATAGATTTACAATGGGCACAAAATTTTGTTTCCAGGCTTTGTGTGTAATCTCGGCAAAGTTACGTATCTGGCTAGCCAGTGTTCAAAGCAGAATGTCAGACTTGATGGGCCTTCATTCTGATCCATAATAACTTTTTATGAAGTCCAAGAAAAAATATATGGTACAACTGCACCTTGATGTTGGTTTTTTTCTTTGTCCTGACTTGAGCTGCCCATATAAGCCACGAGCCTCTTAGGGCACCAAGTTATGGAGAACTACCTTTGTTAGGACTTAATAGGCGTTACAGCATTTTGTGGGCGATTATGAACACAAATTCATCTCTAGAAATGCATCCATACTGTATAACTAATGCTGTTCGACACCAACTGCTGTGACTTAATGCTTTGGAATCATGGGGGTTGTAGTTTTACAGGGACTTTAGCCTTCTCTGCCAAATAGTGCTGATTCCCCACCAAAATACAATTCTCATGATTCCATAGCTTGACACCACTTAAAGTGGTGTCAAGCTGCATTCCTTCCACACTAGATGTTCCCAACCTGTGGGCCGCAGCCCAGCAGCGGACCGCAAGAACGAAAATCTGGTCCATTAACCTCCTTCCTCCTTATTTATTTATTTCATTTATTTTATTTCCACTCCTTTTTGCAGAGCTGTCCAGCCCCACCCCTTTTGGTACTAATGTTGGAGAATGGTCCCTGGTCATAGTGGACCCTGGTGAAGTTGACTCTGGTCAAGTGGGCCCTGGTCAAGTGGGCCCTGGACAAAGTGGGCCCTGATCAAATAAGCCCTGGTCAAAGTGGGCCCTGGTTTAGTAGGCCCTGGACAAAGTGGGCCCTGGTCAAAGTGGGCCCTAGTCAAGTGGGCCCTGGTCAAGTGGACCCTGGACAAAGTTGGCCCTGGTCAAGAGGGCCCTGGTCAAAGTGGGCCCTGGTCAAGTGGGCCCTGGGCAGACTGGGCCCTGATAAAAAAAGGCTGGGAACCACTGTTCTACAGCATAGATACACCCTAAGTAGCAGACACATTTTGTTAGTGTAGAATAGCATGCTCAAGACTGTTTTTCTTCCTGATGTCAGTTTGTGGACACTCACCCAAGCTGTCCTGCCTTTAGTTACCAAAATTGTTTCTCTTATTCTCAGCCTGGGAAATGTTAACCTATTGATTTCTAGTACTCGGATCCCATCAACCAATCATTGCGTGGAATTTAAATTTAGAAGAGCATCAAATGAAAGTCCTGCTTTTTCTCCCTATGTGAAAATAGTGTAATAGAACATGGATTAGCCAAACTATTCAGCAGTTAGCCCTTTTGGTCTTTGAATCAACTATTTCTGCACTGATACATAGGCTACTAGAAAGAGCAACCTTGTATTGTCAGAGGCTTTCATGGATGGAATAATGGGGTTGCTGTGAGATTTCCGGGCTGTATGGCCATCATTGAATTCCAGAAGCATTCTCTCCTGATGTTGGCAGGCATCCTCAGAAGACCTCACAACCTCAGAGGATGCCTACCATAGATGTGGGTGAAACGTTAGGAGAGAATGCTTCTGGAACATGGCCCTACAGCCCAGAAAACTCACAGCAATCCAAGAGTAATCTTGTTTTTCATCATTAAACGTCATTATACATCTGGTCTCAGGTCTAAAAACTCAGAACTCTGCATTTTCCCAACATAGCTATAAATAGTTCGTACATGAATTGTTTTTTTATACTTGGCATTTAGCACTCTCTTGGCAGGGAAAATGACCCAAATCAGAATACTGAACGTTTCCTCCAAGTACCAAAGAAATGCCATGCATACAGAATACAGACAACTTTAATTTTATCTTCACATTTGTCTGCATCTATGTGAGTGCATGTGTTTGTTTTAATTTGGCCATCCTGTGCTAAGAACAGAACCATGTTTAGAAGAAGGTCTCCTCAGTGACTTAGGAAAATGTTAACAAGGACAGACTAGAGTTTCTTTCCAAAGTACATTATTTATTTATCATGTCAGAAACAAATTGAGAATTCAGTTATACCTCGTATGTATTTTTTTTAAAAAAACCCACAAATTAAAAGCTTGGCATTGTACTAAATGTCCTTTGACCAGATGCTGGCCACTTGGAGTGCCTGTTAGGAGATCCTCCATTGTGCATGTGGCAGGGCTCAGGCTGCATTATAGTAAGTGGTCTGTGGTTTGCTCTTCTCCACACTTGCATGTCGTGGACTCCACTTTATAGCCCCATTTCTTAAGATTGGCAAAGTACATGATGCATCAGAAGAACTACAACAGAAGAAATGGGGCTGTGGAAAGATCTTGGAGGTCAAATCAATAGAAGGACCTCGCTTTAGGAGGCTTAAAGGAAAATCTTGTAGGGTTTCTTTGGGGGGAAGGGTTGGAAACACCATCTGCCGGCAGTGTCATTTGCATAACCATCATCCCCAGGAGCATGCCAGATGGCATCTTGTTAGCCGCACTTGTTTGGATACAATGTTCAGTTTTGTCCTCAGGGACTTGGATGCTTTCCCCCCACACACAGAGGATTTGGTATAAAGGACTAATACCCTCCTGCCCGAGTTCTGCCTCACAAGCTTTCTGCTATAATGCTTGGCTGCATGTCCAAGAGATTTGCCAATATTTTAACAGAGCTTGAACTAGTTACAAATTTGTAACTGAGGATTTTAAGAAGTGTAGTCCAACAAAGGAACTTCACCAGGTTCCAGTGTTTATATTGGGACAGGACTAGAAAGAGAAGGTTGCTTGACATTGTTTTCATGTAATGACCTTCTAGAGTTTGGAAAAGTTTCTTTTTGGACTATAACTGTTTACAGAGTTTAATGTAGTTAAGCATGGTAGCCAAATATCTCAAAACTTTACAAACGTTTTGATATCTATACTCAGTTTTAACTAATATGTTTCTTGTTTGATTGATGAAAATGTCCACGATCCAGCTGTACTTCAATCCAAAGAGATGTTAGGAATACTTTCCATTTTGCAGCAACTTCCATATGAGTCAGGGGTGAATCAGAACAAAAAATGCAACAATTGTGAAGTTTATTCTGCACTCAGATTCTTATTTCTATGAATCACAGGCCTTATGAGTACAACACTCTGATCACAGCATGCCAGGATTAACGGATTTGTAGCAGCGATGACTAAATCTTTACCTAGCCACCAAGTGTATTTCCCTAAATGTACAAGAGCAGCTCAAAACATTGTTTCCTGGTTAATCTATAAGGCAATTCAGCTGTACACTCTGTGTATGACTTCACTTTATGATGCTCCTTCTTCCTCAAACACGGCAGTAGCTTGAATAACCAACCAGTAGAAATATAGGGTGTCTGCTATTTCTTGGAAATAGGTAACTATTGGGAGAATAGACAACCTTTAATGTCTTGATGAAGGTGAGCATTCAAGTAGTTGTAGCTTCTCCAAAAGATCCTTTTCCAGTTCTCCCATCTGCCAGAAAAATGTGGTATCCAACCTACTTCTGTATGAAGCATAGTTTGGAGATGTTAATTATTTGGACTCCAAACTCCCTCCCAGAACTCCTTGATCAAAGTAGTGAGAGATGATCGGGTTTGCCGTACAACATCTGGATGGCCACAATTGTCCACCCTTGTATTAAAGGCAAAACATTCTGCGACGACAACAAAAATCTCAGGTCAGAATGACCATCCAGTGGGTTTGAACCAGGTTCATCCAGACCAGTAGTTCTCAACCTGTGGGTCCCCAGGTGTTTTGGCCTACAACTCCTAGAAATCCCAGACAGTTTACCAGCTGTTAGGATTTCTGAGAGTTGAAGGTCAAAGTATCTGGGGACCCACAGGTTGAGAACCACTGATCCAGATGAATGGTCTGGCATCCTGCTACTATGGTAGGCAGTATAGCTAGCCCCAGGCTAGGTATGGAGCAGTGCTACTCAAGACCAGCCTTGGATTAAAATGCATGTCTCAATGTGCCCACAGCTACAACAAGATCACCTAGCACAGAAACACATCCTTTTCCAGTGCAAGCTTTATTGCATCATTTACTGCAGATATTGTAACTTAACCTAACACTGAAAATTTGGTTTTGTCGAAGACTTTCATGGTCAGAATCACTGGGTTGTTGTGAATTTTCCAGGTTATATGGCCATTTTCCAGAAGCATTCTGTCCTGACATTTCATCCACATCTGTGGCAGGCATCCTCAGAGATCCTGCTTGAGGCAAGTGTGAATGTTGCAATTGGTCACCTTGATTAGTATTTAATGTCCTTATAGCTTCAAATCCTGGCTAAATGCTGCCTGGGGAGATCCTTTGTTGGGAGCTGTTAGCTAGCTCTGATTGGTTCATGTCTGGAATTACCCTGCTTTTTGAGTGTTGCTTTTTATTTACTATCCTGATTTTAGAGGGGTTTTTTTAAATACTGGTAGCCAGATTTTGTTCATTTTCTTTCATTGTTTTTCACCAGATCTTCTTCATTAGTCTCCTTTATGAAGAGAAAAAGTGGGGAATAATAACAATAATAATAATAATAATACACTCCCAATGCCAGTGCTGAAAAAGAGCTTCCAGACAGACAAGCAAGGTAGGGCTGGACTAATCTCGTGTGAAAAAGTATGTTGTAAAAGCAGCTTGTTGTAAAAGGCCGAAGTTCTGCCTTTTATCCTTGTACCGTTCTTAGCCTTCCTGACACATTCTGAGCCCCTCATGATGTTTAGGTCTCCATCTGGGAGAGAAGCCAAGACAAAGAGACAAAAGAGGATTTGCCCACATATTGTCTTGAAGGGATTCCACACTTCAAGGCAGCCATAGCCAATCTGGTATTGTGCTTCTCTCTGCCAAGGGGAGGATACGGCTTATTTAACCCTTGAATTACAGAGGGGGGAGCATAGCGTGAGGGTAACCATGAATGAAACCCTTCTTCTTCTTAGTAAACAAATAAAAACATGTGTTGTCAAAGGCTTTCATGGCTGGAATCACTGGAGCTAACATCTACCAACAAAGGATCCCCCAGGCAGCAACCAGCCAAGCTTTGATGCTACAACACCATTTAATGCTAATTAAGGCGGCCAATTGCAATATTTCCACTTCCCTCAAGCATACAAGAGTTCTTTCTCCCACCCTGGACCTTCCACAGATATATAAACCTCACTTGCTCAGTTTCCAACAGACCTCACAACCTCTGAGGATGCCAGCCACAAATGTGGGCAAAACGTCAGGAACAAATGCTTCTGGAACATGGCCATACAGCCCGAAAAACTCACAACAACCAAAAAGAAAGCATTTCTCTCTGTGATAATAAGTTGCCCCGATGGACTGCATCAGACTTTGAGGGCAAGTTAGTGCTGCTCTGAACTTTTTCTTGCTCTGCATTAAAACCAAGGATTGAAAAAGTTTGACGAAGCCACATCCAAATAAGGCTATGAGGGAAAACTTTGGCAGAGGCTGCTGAGAGGCTGAGAAGTGATGTGGGCAACCCATAGACATACTGTGAAACAAAGAGCAAAGATGTAAATCAGATGCTTGTTGAAGAACAAACAAAGGAAGCTGAATGAGCGAAGCTGAGGAGTAATACAGGGCCTTGGAAACTCGGTTTGGAGTGTAAGATTCAAACAGGATCGCAAGAAGGGCTCAGTCCGAACCTCGATGAAAACATGAGGGATCAAATGTAAAGGACAGCAAAACTGCCTGTCACTTTCCAAACTAGTAAAACCAAAATGTGAAAGCTTATACTGGTCACAGTCTTGGGTATTTGCATTATAAAATGGATGTCATTCCTTTCCTTATAACAATCCAAATTGAGTAAAGTCACAAAGGCTATTTTGAGCAATCCGTATGATAGTAAATCAAAAACTGTAAGGAGAACAGATTCCCTTTAATCACAGCAGCTCCTTACTGATAAGTGAGAATTGGGGGATCACAATGGGAGTCACTATATAGCACGGAAATTGTAGTGTTTCTGCATATGAAAATTCCCAACAGGATTGTGGCCCATGTCAATAACAGGATGTCAGCCCTTGAGTTTGGCAAGGGTGCCATTTGCTGCTCTCCTGCAAGTGCGGAAACGTTTTGAGGCAGCCCTTGTGGCACTTCACATCCCAGATTGGATGTTATTGATGATTCCAACTAAAATGGACCCATTGAATCAATTGCTGAATATTGCATCAACATTTATGTAAATTCTACTGGTTAGTTGTGTTTGCTTGTTTTTGGAAGACCATTTTGTATGGCCTCCAAACAGCATTCGAAGAGCACTTGAGTGTGATCAAAGCAAAAGTAGAGCTGAACATAAGCCACTCCTTATTTTCATTGGCAGCCTTACAGATATCCTTCCACAGGAAAAACCTACACAGTTCCTATTCAATAAATGTAGGGAGGGAATCTACACATGTCAGCACTGTTTTTTTTAATGTGCTTAGCTTTTTGCAAACATCCTGGTTTTTTTCTCGTCTGCTATCTACTCTACAAATGCTTTGCATGATGATTTACAGAATGATCAGGTGTTTGCATACATTGGCTGGCAGCCCATTAGTCATTTACAATGTTGTAAATTAAACTTAGGAAACTGTAACTGCTTCATATCCCGATTTGTATTTGTGATACAGTTGCTATCTATCTGCCCTCTATCCATCTATCTATCTATCTATCTATCTATCTATCTGTTATCTATCTATCTATCTATCTATCTATCTATCTATTATTTGATACTGTTCTCCCAACATGGCATCCAAAATGGTTGCCCAAGACAGTCATTCAAAACCATCTCAATTTAAAAAAACAATTAAAACTACTACATAAAAGCAGTACAAAATAAAACTTACTTCAAACAAAAACTTTGCTTGCAGAAGAAAAGCGCAAGGAGGAGGTCAGCTTAGCCTTCCTCAGATTACTAGATGGTGGGTGCAGCCATTCAAAGTCTTGTCTCTCTCTCTCTGTCTCTCTCTCTTTCTCATGTACTCCCCAAAGGAACCTATGATGGTGATGAGACAGAGAGAAAGCCCTGCCCTGAAGATTTTAGAGTTCTGGAAGGTTTGTATGCTATGATCCTGAAACCCACCTTAAAAGCCAGACAGCTATCCAGAGTATCCAGCTTTGGGCTACTGCCAAGAGGGAAGCTTTAGGATGATATGACCAGACCCCTCCCACCAACAAGTAATGCTGTGTGGAGAAAAAGCAGGAACACAAGTTTTCATCGCAGCACCACTCACTGCAGAGCCCCACTTCAGACCGCATCATATTGGCTCATGACGAATCCGGCGGTGTCCGTTTGGGGGCATGGGGAACGTGGCTTACCAAAAACCTCATCCCACAGGGGGAAGCATCCGCTGCCCAGCTTCCCCTCATTGTTGCCAATGCAACATGGGAAGCCTCCTGTGTTGCCACCATGGTGGCATATGCCAGTTTAGTAAAAGTTCAGCCATGGAGCTGCACTGGAAGTAGCTGTACATTATGGAATGGAAGCTGACGGGCTCCGTTGCTAAACTACAGCTGAAATGGCATATGCTGCCGAAAATAGCCTGTTTGATGAGGTTGTTAGTTGCATCATAAACATTCATAACTTTGGCTGGCTTTTAAGGTGGATTTCAGGGATTAGATAGGGAGTCAAAATATAGCTACATTGGGGCAACAAGCTTGATGCAGGATGTCAGTCTTCCTTTCCAAACAAGGAACTGCCTATGGCAGGAACCGTCTGTTTACAGATTCCCTCATCTGATGTGGGGCCATGCATTAAAAATACAATTAGGATGCAATGCAATCCATTCCCCTTGGAGAGATAGGGTGGCTTACAAATATTATATTATATTATTATTATTATTATTATTATTATTCCAAGCACTGATGTTTGCATGCATACACACATCCTTATTTGTGTTGCTCTTGTCCCCTGTTGTGTTTAGTGCAACACAATATTTGGTCCAGGGCTGCCATTCCCCTGGGCTGAAAAGGAGAAAAGAGGAGCCAGTATCTACTGAACTTTATCTTCTTCCCCACTACCATTCTATTTTCCTTGAGCGCCCTATCTTTTTGTATTATAAGCCCAAGGGAAGGAAATTCTAATGGGAATATAAAGACCACAAACCAGAGTTTTCCAAATCATATGTCGCAACATGTTAATGTGTCAGCTGCAGTGTGTAGGCATGTTGTGCAAATATAATGAGAAACCTCTGAGTGTGTGTGAAATAAGTAATACCAACTTACATGTATTTTTATTCAGCAAAGGTGCCAATTAGTATCATGCACTTGTATAGTCCTCTTCTGTCATGTCTGTGTAAACACATTGTGGTGGGGGATCATAGAGGTATCACACAGTATACATAATCAATTTTAAAAAAGCTGATTCCACATCACTTCAGGCGACATGTCCACACCTGATGTGACACATTTAAGATTGTGGGATTGTTCTCTTTATCACTGTGGGATTAGAGTGCTGGTGCTGCTATTTTCATGTTTAGTTCCTCTTAAAACTTTATAATATACACAGATATAAATATTAAATTGCAGTTGAATTACCCCTAAAGGACACTTCATTATTACAATTTATGTATGGATCCGTATTTGGTTGGTTTAAGTTTGCTAGTAAAATTGAGTTACTGTGTTGTGAAATGAGGCATGTCCAAAAAGTGTGTCACCAATATGAAATGTTTGGAAAGTTCTGCTCTAAACAAATACATAGAATCATAAAGCTGGAAGAGACCCCATGGGCCATCCAGTCCAACCCCCTGCCATGTGGGAAATGTTTTAAAAGAAAGCTGAACTTTTTATTGGCTTCTGCGGCATAATTGCGAGGTCTGAATCTCATGTTCATGTCCAAAACAACACAACCCAATCAGCAAGGACACAGACACAAAGAAGCAACAAAGAAATCGTGAAAGCTAGGCCCTCATAGGAACTATATCTTTTGCTCTGTGAATACAACCCTTCCTTTCTACCATGGAAGGAACTGATGTAATGCTGCTATATCCAGCACCGACGTGCATTGGAACTGCAGCCAGCACAATATTTCCTTCCAGTGTCTGGTCCTCCAATCAGCTTAATTATGAGCAATTGTTTGGGTTGTGCAACAGAGAGAAATATTAGAGAATGGAAAAAGGCACATACTCAAAGCCATTATTTTATAACTGATTCATGCTTTGGCAGGAACCGCTAACTAGATTTTCTGCTTTGCAGCTCAGTGATAGTATCACTGTGGATCAGCCTTGCCATATAAGCACAAATCCAGCCTTTATTTTGACAAGGTTTTACTCCAGGCATTTGAAAAATGAAAAAATTGTACTGACCATTGGCTGGGTTTCTCCAAATTGTGGGCATTTGCATTTCCAAGACAATCAAGGCCTGCTGTTTGTTAAGACTTCCAGAAACATGCCTCTCCTCCTAAACTTTAACAAAAATTCTGCCCATCTCTGTCAGATGGGAAAGCTACATCATGTGAAAATGGGTGAAAATAACTATTTCTGATGTACAGCAAACTCTTTGGCTATTTTTGACCTGTTCGCCTTAGGCAGAATATGTCTTTCTCCTGTGTCATGTGGGTGGTTGTTTTCTTCCCCTTTCAGGAAACAAAACACCTTGTCAGTCTCACAGAATATCTAAAACTCCTCTGAGAAATATTGTTTAATTGGGATGATTTCAAGTCACACTTCTTTAGACGCATAACCTGATTCACTTCTACTTTTATTTATTTTTTCTTAACTGAAGTCTGATGTTCACTTTGGAATATGCAGAAATGCATGCTATAACTCCTATAGACGTGCCTATGGATACCTGGAACCATGGATAACAGTGAACTTCTAAGGGGGAAAGGAGTTGGAAGGACCTGTTTCTTCCACCTTGCATTCATATGCCTATTTGGAAACAAGTTTCAGTGAGGTTCATGAAATCTCAAGCAACTGTGTTTTTACTGTTCTATAAATACAACATTTTCAAAGGTTGGGGGAAATAGTGTTTTGGACTATATCTCCCAGAAGCCCCCTCCTTTCCAAAGAAACATGGGCATTTTAGTTCATGAAAGCCACCTTTCCCGATCTTTGCACAATATGAAAAAAGTGGACTGAATCTTGAACCAGCCTGAGGAATGTCTTTGCCCAGAAAAGACCTGGTAGGCATTAATGAAGGACTCTGGTAACTGGGTTTGAATGCTCCATCAAGCCCAAGATAATTGATAATTGCCATGTTGTTGGCCACAGCACTGCTCTTATTTTTAGAGTGCATTTTGAATATCATATGCTGGGAGTCACTTAATGCCTTGCTGAGCAGCTGTGCATGACAGCAGAGACTTCCGCTCCTTAATAAGAAAATAGATCCTAATACATGCATTTGGCAGTAAGAAAAAAATGATGTTGTTTGTGAAACTATATAATAAGTATTATCAACCACAGGATGTTTTGCATCTTTGTAATCCTTTACTTGGTTTAGTTATCCTCTGCAAAATAAGGGGTCTAAGTCTTCTGGAAAGAGAACCCGGTCTTTTCTTTTCTTTTGTTTTGTTACTGGGATTTTATTTATTTATCGTATCAGAAGCAAACCGAGAGTACAGTTGTGATGTATTTTAAAACACAAAGTTTAAAAACTTGGCATTATACTAGATTTCCTTTTAATAGTAGCTGGCCACTTGGAGTGGCTCTGGTGTTGCTCTAAGAAGGTCCTCCATTGTAATAGGTGGTCTGTGGCTTGCTCTTCTCCACACTTGCATGTCGCGGACTCCACTTTGTGGCCCCATTTCTTAAGGTTGGCTCTGCACCTCGTGGTGCCAGAGCACAGTCTGTACAGCGCCTTCCAAGTCGCCCAGTTTTCTGTGAGCCCAGGGGGGAGTCTCTCATTTGGTATCAGCCATGGCTTGAGGTTCCGGGTTTTAGCCTGCCACTTTTGGGCTCTTGCTTGCTGATGTGTTCTTGTAAGTATCTCTGTAGATTTTAGAAAACTATTTCTTAAGGCACTGGCATGCTGGTTGTTATTGTGGTGAGAAGGCAGGGACAGGAAGATTGCACTTGCCCTTGCTCAGAAGCAGAATGTGGAAAAATTCCTTCTTTAGATTATCATTCCCGGAATCCCTCAGATGGCTTGTTTTCGAGATTATGGATATTGGACCACACCTTAATATTAATATTGCTTTGATAAATTCTGCTCAGTGCATATACTTAAAAAATGAAATAAATGTAAAACTTACGTCCTGGAGTTAGCTTTGAGATTCACAAACATTTAGACCTGTCTACAATTTTTCAGATTCTTCTCAGAGCTTTTGTTTACATGACTGTGGACCAAAAATAGCAGATGTTTTACAAACATACGGCCACCAAAAACCTCCTGTGTTAGAATAAAATAACTTGATGTGTGTTCCTTTTCCAGACAGTATTCTTTCCTCTGGTGACCTTCAAACATAAGACAGCATTAAACATCTTCAGAGAAATATATAGTTATCAGTATAACAACTGTAATCAAGAATTCTCCTGGATCATATTAAAGGTCCATGTGTTCGAGTATTCTGTTCCCACAGTGACCAACACAATGCGAGGGGGAAAGCCATAGGTAAGAGATGGAGACAAAAACAGGTGATTAGCACTAGTGCTAGTGAGTGATAGGGCTTGATTTAGGGTTAGGGTTAGATCTGCAGCTAGGGCTAGGTTCAAGTTTAGGACTAGGGCTAGAGTTTGGACTTCAGTTAGTACTAGGGCTATAGTAAGGATTAGGGATCACAGCAGGTTTACGGTCACATCTATGGCTAGGGTTAGGGTTAGAGTTTGGATTATGGTTAGTGCTGAGGAAACCGCAGTGGCACAATGGGTTCAACCCTTGTGCCAGCAAGACTGAAGATGGACAGTCAGAGATTTGAATCTGGGGAGAGCGTGGATGAGTTCCTGCTGTCAGCTCCAGCTCCCCATGTGGAGACATGAGAGAAGCCTCCCACAAGGATGGTAAAATATCCAAAACAAAACATCCGGGTGTCCCCTGGGCAACGTCCTTAAAGACGGCCAATTCTCTCACTCCAGAAGCGACTTGCAATTTCTCCAGTCTCTCCTGATGCAAAAAAAAAAAAAAGGTGCTAGGTTTAGGGTTAATGATAGGGCTATCTTTGGGGTAGCATTAAGGGTTTTTGCTAGGGTTGGTCGCCAACTGGCTCCTGCAGTGAATGGGTTCTCTTTAATTCACTTTCAATCGACTCAGTTTCAATCGATGTGTAGAACTGTCCTAAGGGGTGCAGGAAGGAGATGAACATATTTTATTTCTGTGCTTCTGACTACACTATGGTGCAAAACTACAATTTTTAAGTTGTGGACCATTTTGTAGACACCACCCTTAGTTTTCCCCAGTGACCAAAAGACATTTGAGTACAGTCATTATAACACTTCTAGATAACAATGATGAATACAATTTGAGAATTTAAATGATAAAAACACTAAAGTGCCACAGTTGTATTGCAAGACAATTGAAACCCTGATGAGTACAACAGCGGGGCTATTTATTTCTGATTCAGGTACAGGTAATTACGATTATAAGAACGAGATCACATTACATATATTAGATGTCGAAGTGTGGAAGATATGTGACCTTTCAGGCAAAGGTATCCATCCAGATGGAAGGGCATGAGAAAGGCTTTTTGAAAAACACAGAGGCCTGCTTTCATTCATGATGTGGCCAAAGTGATTGGTGGTGAATGATGGCATGAATGATAGGAAACTGTTTATATTATGGGACGAGACATCACAGGACAGACTTGTATGGATTGACAGAGCCTTTTCGTTCCCAGGGATACTGAAACAGTCGCATTGCTTTCATGTGGGGTCACTCCTGGGCCTTTTAAGTATTTCAACAATAGATAAAGGGGAAATGATAAAATCAGTTTTGTGGATTTGGGTTACATGTTTTCTTCCTAGAGATGGTTTGAAAATAAAGCTAAAAGCCATTAGTCTGTCTCATGGAAGTTATCTGGGAGACAGGTAGAGGCAGGAGGGTGCTGTAAATGCAGCTTACTCTGTTTGTGGTTGCTTCCATTCTTTTAAATATTGTGGAAATGAACATGCAAAAGAGGTGCCCACACACATTGCACCCTGATGGTCAATATACTGGTAATAAGGAAGACCCTTCTTGCACAGAGTTCTGTGTTTACATCAAAACCCTCTTTAGGTCAGTGAGTAATTGCAGTATTGTGAAGATTCAAGTCAAGGTTGGCTCACAGTAAACAACTGAATTATATCAGCAGTGACACTCTTTTTGTACATTAATGGCACAGACTGAAATCAAGTCAAACACACACTGTTTCCCATTGTCACATTGATGCTAAGGACTAGCGCTGATGTGTCTGCTTGTGATTCCAGTGCTGCTGAGTCTCTGTGATGATATTCTCTTTCCTTTGCATTGCATCAGTGAAACTTATGGCAGGCGCCAGCCTGAACTCCTCTGCACTGACCCAGCAAATTGCTTAAAAAACACAATCTAATTCTGATCTAGAAATTGACTAATCACACATTGTAAGCATTTTGTGTTTCTGCTTCAGTGCTGCTATAACTGTGCATGTCTAGCCTTAACTTTGAACGAGAGCATTATATATAAAAAAAGACCCCAAAATCGGAGACGCCATAGAGATTGGGAAAGACGACCTGGAGAGATCTCCCAGCCTCAAACTTGGAAATCACACTAGATCAGTGGTTCTCAACCTTCCTAATGCCGCGACCCCTTAATACAGTTCCTCATGTTGTGGTCACTCTCAACCATAAAATTATTTTTGTTGCTACTTCATAACTGTAATTTTGCTACTGTTATGAACCGTAATGTAGATATCTGATATACAGGAAGTATTTTCATTCACTGGTCCATGTTTCGCACACCCACATTTGAAGACTGGTGGGGATGGGGAGGGGATTGATTTTGTTATTTGGGAGTTGTAGTTTCTGGGATTTATAGTTCACCTACAATCAAAGATTATTCTGAACTCCACGAAAGATTGAATTGAACCAAACTTGGCACACAGAACTCCCACAACCAACAGAAAACACTAGAAGGGTTTGGTGGGTATTGACATTGAGTTTGGGAGTTGTAGTTCACCTACACCCAAAGAGCACTGTGGACTCAAACAATGATGGATTTGGACCAAACTTGGCACGAATATTCAATATACCCAAATGTGAACACTGGTGGATTTTGGGGGAAATGGACCTTGACATGTGGGAGTTGCAGTTGCTGGGATTTATAGTTCACCTACAACCAAAGAGCATTCTGAATCCCATCAATGATAGAATTGCGCTAATCTTCCCACACAGAACCCCCATGACCAACAGATAATACTGTGTTTTCTGATGGTCTTTGGTGCCCCCCCTCCCGAAACCTCCTCGTGACCCCCCAGGGGTCCCAACCCCTGGCCATTTACAAGTACACACAATTGTTACACATTTTCAGGCTCACACTCTCACAGTAAGCAGGGAGCAGCACCCTGCCAGCTCCTTCGCCTCACAAAGGATTCAGGCATGACCCAAGGTGCACCCATGACCCTTTGTCCCGATCTGAAGGCCTATCAGCCACCTATTGTCCCACATCTGGGAATCTCCTAGAAACTACATCACTGGGAGTAAGCCCATCAGCTACTCTTTGCTCCCAAAACCCAGCCCACATTCCTTTCCAACCTCAAGAGGGTGGATACAAATGGATAGTAAACACCTTCAAATACAGCCAGTGACAATTTATTTCACAATATGCACCAATCACAAACTATAATGAATACACTTTTTATCCAATGGGATTGCAGATCCTAATTTGCGCCAACCACAAGCTATAACTAAATGTACTTTTGAACCAATGAAATTACAGATTCTGGAGCTGTACTAATTGCCTCTGTTTGTCATTTTTTCTAAATGTGTGCAGTTCCCTGTATAAGACCCATGTTTGTACTTGAAGGAGATGCTGGATTTGGAAACTACCCCCAAGTGTCCACTCTATCTAGAGCTGAATATACTGGTTTCTGTTCATTGGACTAATTGGGAACTATAGCACAGTGAGATGACTCAAGATTTTGAACAAGAAGACAACTTTTTGGACAACTTTTGTGTAATTAGAGCCTGGTTATAAGGAAACCTTCACAATTTCAGTGTGCATTGTAAGAGTATTACATTGATGTTGTTCAAAACACAAACTGCATCTATTAGGGCTTATGTCACATTCTCCCATCCTGTTTCCTGCTTTTCAGTATATAGATCTGAATTGTGCTAAGGAAGAAATAACACATTACTTATCTTTGTTTCTGTTTTCAGAGTGAATATTTTTTCCTCCCATATTAACCTTCTATCCCCAGAGAGCGAGCAAGGCTGGGCTTAACATGAAACCTCGTAATGTCAACTCTGCCCTATTGATAACCTCATTAATCAAGTGTCTGCTATGATTTAACACACTTCCTTCAACTTGCAGACATGGCAGAATTAGATTAACATCCTGCTCAGGGATCGCTGCAATTGCTATTCCATAGCTCAACCCTGCCCTCAACCCACGCCTTGAGCAACCAGCCTAAAGAAGTATTTTCTATGACACCAAAACCTGTGTCGTCCTGGGATGCTGAGTGTTTGCCAATACAAAAAAGTGATGTCCCTTTACTTTTGTTTTCTCTCTTTCTCTGTCTCTCAATTTCATTTTCTCTTTGTGATTATGTGTGGCCAGCACACTATTATACTTTGTATTCACTGCTTTGGTTTGTAAGGGTTGGTAAATGTGAATAAGCAGAAGCTTTACCACAGTATTTAAACCAAGATGTATCCTGCAGTATAATAAAATGTCACTCAGGCTTGTGAAACAAGTAACAGTATCTTACTTTAGTTCAAAAGTTCAAACAGGGTAATAATATATACATCAGTCTCTTTGAATTCAGACAGAGAACAGAAATAGTCCTTTTAAATGGTCTTTAAAATAAGCCTCATGCCTTAAAATTATCAGTCTTTAAGATAGTTGGCAGCCAGCAATATCTCTTCACTGTCCAAAATGAGAAATGGCAGAATGACAGTTAGAACCGTTGGTCTCAGCAGCTAGCCAGAGGGCAGCAGCCAATCAGAACTCTGACTCCTGGCACACTTAGCCAATCAGCTGCTGACATATCTCTCTCTCCAGTTAACCCACCATATCATGGCATTCTTATTAAAATCCTCACATGGTTGTCATGTACAGAGGAAAGAGCTGTTGGAGGCTGCAGACAATGCAGTTACTGTTGTCTGTTTTTGGTCAAAAGATATTTACCCACTTTTGCTTCTTCTATTTTTATCAGTTTTATACTAATTTATGGAATGCTTTTGATATGAAATAAAAATAACTGCTTTGGTGCTTCATTATAAAAGATGGATGAGGATGCATCCCTAAATGACGGATAGGTGACTTCTCTCTAACTTTTCCTTTCATGGGGTGCAGTTTTTCTATTTGCTTCTCAAGCAACCGCATAGCGTTTGGCTGCAAAGGGCATCTTGAACAATGCAAGGTGGAAGGACGGGGTGAAAGAAGTTGGGAGATGTTGCCCCTGGTTTCCACATATTCCCTCTACTTACAATAATAGATTCCCCATTCAGACACATGTCACACCAACCTCTTAAAAAGTGCAGCTTGAGAGTCACAGCCAGTCAAGTAGCCTGGCATTCCATGCTCTCAGAAATGATGTTTTCTTCTGAAGGACTCAGAAGAGGTTGGAAAAAAAATACAGAGACCTGGAGCTCCAGTGGTGTCACCAAAATGGAGGAACCCTGAGCAATGACAATATATTTGCTTCTATAGTTTCACAGTGCTGTGCCACCCTTTTGGGGTGTCACTCAATCACTGCCAGGCTCAACTGGTTCAAGGGCAATCAGGCAATTTCACATCACGGTCCATGTCCCCATCCTGTAGCCTCCCTTGGTCCAGTTCTTACCAGCAGGAACTCTTCGTCCCAACCCACCAAGTAAAAGGTGAGTGCTGACACAAATGGGCAGGGGAGGGTCCAGCCAATCTCTGAGTTATCAAGGCCACCTGTGTCCAGCAGGATCGGTTACTGGGTGCTCTCTCTCTCACACACACATACTCACACACACTCCACTGGTGGCTCCCCACTCCAAAGAGGTAGCCCTATGGTGTGCTTGGGAGAAGGCATTTCTGGAACAAAGTGGGAAGAATAACTGAGGCTGCTGTGGAGATGACAGATGTGTGGAAATATTTTCTTCCATAAGCATCCTTTAAATTAAGTTAGAAGCCAAGTCTCCTTGTGTAAGGTAATTGTAATGTAATGATGCTGTTGTTAATGAGTTAAAACCTTGTGCCAGCAGGACTGCTGGGGAGTTCGAACCTGGGAAGTGGGGTGAGCTTCCATCTGTCAGCTCCAGCTTCCCATGTGGGGACATGAGAGAAGCCTTCCACAGGATGGTAAAACATCCGGGCACCTCCTTGGCAACCGGACGGCCAATTCTCTCACATCAGAAGTGACTTGCAGTTTCCAAGTCACCCCTGAAATTAAAAAAAAAAAAGGTTGACAGTTCAAATCCTGGGAGTGGGGTGGGCTCCCATCTGTCAGTTCCAGCTTCCCATGCAGGGACATGAGAGAAGCCTTCCACAGGATGGTAAAACATCCAGGCACCTCCTTGGCCAATTCTCTCACACCAGAAGTGGCTTGCAGTTTCCAAGTAAGGGAGCCCCTGGTGGTGCAGTGGGTTAAACTGCTGAGCTGCTGAGCTTGTTGGTTCGAATCCGTTTAGCCTGAAGAAGAGAAGGCTGAGAGGGGATATGATAGCCATGTATAAATATGTGAGAGGAAGCCACAGGGAGGAGGGAGCAAGCTTGTTTACTGCTTCCATGGAGATTAGGACAAGGAACAATGGGTTCAAACTACAAGAGAGGAGATTCCATCTGAACATGAGGAAGAACTTCCTGACTGTGAGAGCCGTTCAGCAGTGGAACTCTCTGCCCCGGAGTGTGGTGGAGGCTCCTTTTTGGAAGCTTTTAAACAGAGGCTGGATGGCCATCTGTCAGGGGTGATTTGAATGCAATATTCCTGCTTCTTGGCAGGGGGTTGGACTGGATGGCCCATGAGGTCTCTTCCAACTCTTTGATTCTATGATTCTATGATTCTATGAGTGGCGTGAGCTTCCACTGTTAGCCCCAGCTTCTGCCTACCTAGCAGTTCAAAAACATGCAAATGTGAGTAGATCAATAGGTACCGCGCTGGTGGGAAGGTAACGGTGTTCCATGCAGTCATGCCAGCCACATGATCTTGGAGGTGTCTACGGTCAATGCTGCCTCTTCGGTTTAGAAATGGAGAGGAGCAGCACCCCCAAGAGTCAGACATGATTGGACTTAATGTCAGGGGGAAATCTTTACCTTTATCCTTAGTCAAGCAAAACCACTTGGTGATCATAGATAAGTCAAAATTCTCTCAGAAGAAAGCAATGGGGAAAAAAACCCTCTAAACCAATCCTGCCAAGGAAACCCTGTGACTACAGTTCCCAGAATTCCCCATCTGCCATGGCTACTAGTTTTGCTGGATGGAAGGACTTTCCAAGATGTGGTCCAAAAGAGACAAGCTGTGGTTTTGTAAGCGCTCCATAAGAAGCTGGGCTACCCATCACATTTCCCTTTACAAAAAAGAAATATAGGAGAAAGGCAAGGTAACATTTCCCATTGCCACGTATACAGAAAGAATGGGATTCACAGTTTAATCTTCCTTCAATGCCACAACATTCCCTATTACATTGACAGTCTAGTTTGGGTAGTAATACACAGGTTATTCACCCCTGTCTTCTCTGTGTCTCTCAAAAGATGTCAGATGAGCCAGTGTCCCTGAGAGCAAAACAAGGGCTTTCTGCTTTGTAAATTATGATCTTGGCTATTTCTTACGGCTCTTTTCCAAACTGACACATGTGTTCAATTTTAAATGGTCTTAAATTGCTATCACTGGTTTTAAACTGTCTTGCCGATAACTTGTCAAACTGTTTAGTATGCTATTAGCCTGTTTAAATTAATGTCACTCATTCCAGTAATTACATTGTTTTAAATTGCTTTTCATTGCACACAGTCCTTAACAGAAATAGAAAGATTTTAATAAATAAATATTTTTTCAAATATTTAGGTGGAATCCCATAAGATCTCAAAGCATATGTTAGTGTCTCCCTTTTTAATTTTCTCAGGTTTTTTGGCTGTAATTTCATTGCAGGTTTGATGAGTCCATTAATTATAAATTTGACCCAGCACTCAGCCTTTCCATGCTTGTGTTGTTGCTTTATATCCTCCCACATATTTGCCATCGGAAGAGGCTTTCTTTGAGCAAAGGGAAAAGTGTAGAAAGAGCCAAGGAACATGATAAATGGTGCCCATGTTGCTTCCACCTGTG